>NC_142284.1:17379248-17703925 GCF_965620075.1 Prunus avium | reverse complement strand
TGGGCGGCAAGTAAAAAGATCTTTTTTTAATTTTTAATTGAAATAAATAGGGGTTCCATCCATTTTCTGGCAAGTAAACACTCAACGATCAGTTCCTGAAATGACTACTTCTCTGTTTTCTTTTGATGGGGTGCCATGCCCCTCTTTCATTTCAACTGCTTTCTGAGAGTCTGGGAGTCTTTTGAGATAGTAAGTTCTCAGTTTTTTGATCCCTGTTTCCCCCTTATCCCCTTTTCACAGAGGCAGAGTCTGCTTATTCCTTGAAAATGGTGTTTTCTCCGGAACAGGAAATATCTTTTGAATAATTAAAACGGGATTTGATCTCCAGGCAACTGAGTTTTTTCAGAGACGTTCTTCTTTTACACCTGCCCCTGTTCAATCTTTTATTTCAGCCGATTTTGTTGACTTCTCTAAGTCAGGGATCACGTGGGACTGTTTTTAAAAGACCAGTTGGGTTTAGTTTGCTCTGAGCCCAATTCTAGTTCTTCCGAGGCCCAAGTCTCTTTTCTGATTTCCACTGTTTCTGGGCCTTCGACGTTTTGGGCCGAGTTCTTTGTTTTGGCCTGTTTATTCGTTTAACGGGCTGGGCGCTTTTGATGGATTGAGGGTGCCATTTTTGGGCCAAAATAGGCGACTTTAGAAGAAATGATGTGGGCCTTTACTTTTGAACTGGGCGTGCCAAATTTAAGCCCAAACAACTCCTCATATCAAATTTATCATATTTTTCCCCAAATCCCTCAAATCTTAAGTCCTCAAATGCCTTATCTCAAATTTCTCATATTCAAACCCAAATTCCTCAAATCAAATTCTCATACCCTCAAATCCAATTCATACATCAAATTCATACATCAAATTCCTCCAATCAAAATCCCTCACATTCTCATATCACATCTTACTTTCGCTGCGATGTCTTTCTTGTGCTTCCTCTTAAATTCTTGGACAAAGTGGTTCACCATTATGTTGTCAGGAATCCCTACGATCCTCCCCACGATCCTCCCCTTATTGCAGACACACAGAAGCATGCGGTCAATCCTGCTGACCTGGCTACCCAAATTTGTGCTTCTATCGCCACCACCAAAGGTTCTACTTTTCATACGCCCTCTCTAAAAAATCTGCATGGATTATCGACTCGGGTGCTACGGATCACATGACATTTGATCATGGCTAACTTATTAATCGCAAATCATCCACTCCGTCGGTGGTGTCTAATGCTAATGGTACCCCTCCCCTGTGGATCAGAAGACTCTTGAAAGAATTGGGCTTCAAGCCAGAAAAGACAATGGAGTTGCATTGTGACAACAAGTCAGCCATTGATATTGCTCATAATCCAGTTCAACATGATCGAACCAAACATGTTGAGGTGGATAGACATTTTATCAAAGAAAAAATTGAGAAGAAGATCATCCGCCTACCATTCGTAAAATCAGAAGATCAACTGGCAGATATCTTAACCAAAGCTGTTTGTGTCAGAGTATTTCATGACTCACTTACCAAGTTGGGTATTTGTGACGTATATGCACCAACTTGAGGAGGAGTGTTGAAGTGAGTCTCCTAATTAATCAAGGAGATTTATTTCCTTGATTAATTAAAGGATTTACTTTCCTATTTTATATAGTTATCAAATCATTGTTTAATTAGGAGATACTTTCCTAATCCTTTAATGTATCTAATTCCTTATAAAGCACTCATGTAAACTCTTATATATACCTCCTTATGGAGAAGAATAAAATAAGAACCTAACATATTCAAAATCATATTCATATTTTAGCACTAATGACAATAAAAATCTAAACAATCACCCCAACAAGTTAGAGGCAATAGCAATAAAGAAACTAAAAATATGATTGATTACACTCAAGCTAGCTACAGATCTCAGTGAGTCATCAGTTCACTGCTTCGTCTTCATCAGCACCGGAGTCGACTGGTTTCTCTTTCCCTTGGCCTTTATAGATGTGGGTGTTGCCAAACTCGAAAATTCCTACTCTCTCCGATTTTATCCCCGTAATATTATTCCCAACGATGTTGAAGTCATTGCCTCTTCCGCCCTTGTCTTTTTTCTTGGGTTGGAGAGTTTTGGTGCTCACTGATGGGGATTTCGAGCTGTTGCTGTTTTGTTGGTCGGTGTTCGCCTTAGAAGAATCCTCAAAACCTTGTTTCTGATCACCAAGTGGAGGCTTCAGATATAGCCAGCCGGTATTCATTTTCACTGCCTGGGATCCTTTTTCTGGAGGTATATCGATAATTGGCTGCTTTGTGCCAGAAAAAGTTACTATAGTTTCTAATTGTAAGGGGAAGCCAAACAAAACTCTTTTTCTTTATATATATATATATATATATATAGACAATGTGAGAAAATAATGAATCAAGCTCTCTCCTTCGGTTACGGTGATACATTATTCTTTGGCAAAAGATTAAGCAACCAATTGGTAGAGAGCACGTGTGTCCATTAAGTTGACCATTAGCTATCCGAAAGAAGTTGCCCAACTCTTATAACCCTTGCAAACTTCTAGCAAACTCTCTTCTTTCTTTGTCTTCTTTCTCCGTATTTACTAAAATACCCATCTAAAGTATGAATAACAAAATTTGCTCAGCCGTTGGTTTTTTTTGTTTCAAGGGTGTTTCTAGCTTTAGAAACTTCTAGCAAACCATGGTTAGCAAGAAACACCCGTGAAACAAAAAAAAAACCAACGGCTGAGCAAATTTTGTTATTCATACTTTAGTAGATGGGTATTTTAGTAAATACAGAATATAATAAAAACCAAAACTAAACAGCAACCCACAAAAGTCGGCCTTATTATCGTAAGAAATGAGATAAAATAAAAATAAAAACAAATAAAAAAGCAACCTAAAAAACTTGGCCTCATCGTGTGAAAGAAGCAGTTCCTTTCGGTTTTCACCCACTTTCTTCGCACCCCCATTAACGTGACTCGATGAAACATGAGTTGCTTTACGTTGCTCCATTAGAAATTTCTTGTCTGAGAAAGAGAGAAATCGGTTTTCACCCACTTTCTTGTTTGATATATTTACATGCAATGTAAAAAAATCCTAATTAAAACATGCTTGAGCATGATGTGAAGGATGTGAACATGAAAGTCCATTGTGTTTTTCAGAATCATCAGGGTTGGAAGAATCCCTAATATTCCGATTATTCTTTGGTGACTCACTACTACAAAATTGTAAAACCACGACACAAAATAGACGACCGTGTAGTTTAAAACCGTCGTTGTATTTTAAAAGATGACGGTTTTACAAAAGCGTCGTGATATACCATTTTAGACACCACTAAAATAGAGTTGTGTTTTAAAAGACGACGGTTGTAAATTACAAAGGTCGTCTTTTAAAACACGCTAGGCTCCTTAAGTGAGTTCGCTCTCGACCTAATTTTCAGATTTCCTCCCAACTCGAAAACATTCCCTCCTCTACTTCTCGCAGCGCTCTCTCAACTCTCTGAACGAACTCTGAATTTTCCTCATCTCTCTTCCTCCCTCGTCGTCACAGATCTCTCTCTTCATCTATCTTTCTCTTTCTGCTATGCGTCTCTCTCTTGACCATTCGCTTCTTTTGCTTTGCAGGTCGTGATCGATAACGTCGTCTGCTCTCCACTGCGACTTTACTCAAGGTTTCTGAGCTCGCCATCTCGTCGGGCCGTCGTGGTAAGTGAGAGTTTCAATAAGAGATTTGGGGCTTTTTCTATTTCAAATCCCTAGTATCCTTTTACTTGTACTTTCTCATCGATCTCCATCTCTTTCAGATCAAACCCACCGAAACCCTAAGCTTGCTCCTTCTGCAACAAAACCTCCAAAGCCGCGAAGGCCTCTGCAACAGTTGGTCTGAAATTTCTTTTCTTTTTTATGTTCTTTATGATTTACCTATTATATTGTTTCAATTTGATTATGAGTTGTTGCTCTGTTTGGATTATGCTGGTTGTCTATTCATATAGATTTTTATTTTCTGGAGTGCATTTCTTTCATAAGAACTCTGGTCAGTCCCCTTTCTCAGTCTCAGGCTTTAATTTCTCGAACAGAGATGAGAGATGGTTTGTGGTTCGTGAATTTTAAGGTGGGGTTCAGATAATCTTAGTTGAGTCTTGCTAATACTGCAGCTATATCATGTATATTTTAATCTCAGTTGATCTCTCTCTCTCTCTGTTTTTTTGTTTTTGGTTCTCTTTCTTGATCCACGGTATGTCTCAAAATGCATCAGATACTCAGAATTCGTATTTAGTTGACTACATGGATACATGATGGATATGCAAGGGATACATGAGGGGTTATTTTGTATTTTCTTTTCCAAGAACAAAGGGGAGAGGGTAATTTTTTTTGGAAAAAAATGGATTGTTTGGAATTGTTTCTATAAAAGCGAGATCTGAGTGCTAGTTTCAAATGTTAAAGAAAAAATAAACAATTAATATTTAACTATATATTTCTTTATTGTCTTATCCCTGTATATGCTAATCTTTTGTCATATCGTCGTATTGTTTTGCATATCTTGTAACATATCTGTGCAACACAACAATGGATTATTAGCTTTCTTGTCTGAGATTTTTCCTTTTCTGATTTTTCGCTGACAACTTGACATTGATTTTCATTTTTATGCTTCAGTGTTGTAGTTTTGTCTTAGAATACTATCTGATATAATTCTTTTTCAATGCTGTAGTTCCGTTTGGTTTTCGCTTTAAAATTGCTACTTTATCAAATGCTTTGGTTTAATTGGTTGAGTATTGGCCAATGCTTGGGTGGTGGTTGAGCTCATGAAATATGGTTTGGATTTTCATGTCTGCTTTCCTTAGTTGCAGCTAGGTGTGTAAGCTTTTCCTTAGTTACTGCTTCAGAAATAAATTCCGCTTGATTTCTGCATTTTGGTGTATAAACCACAATAATTCAGTGCTTAGTATTGTGAAGTTGTTATCCAATTAGAATGAGTATTGTACCAATGTTGATAATCATGTCTAGCGTGTTAGAAATGGATAAGATAAGTGAACCATATTGCTGAGATTACTGTCATTACTGAGATTATTGCACTTTTTGAGATGATTTCCCCCCCACCCCTCTCTTTTTTTACACTAACACTGGTACTTTCCTTTCTTGACTTTGTGGTGCTAAGGGTTGCATTTGTTTGCCAAATATTTAGGTATTGCGTGCTAAGAATCATTTATTTTACTTTTTTTTTTTTCTTAATTTGTGCGGCTGTATTTTACCTGAAATTAGAGTTCCTCTTTCTCTTTGACATGTTGTGATAAGTTTAATGGGTGATTTGCGTTTTATAAATATAAAGTGAAGGTCTTGGGATAATTTGTTCATGATCCAATTCTATCAATATATGTTTTGCAATTTTCTGCATAGTGTACCAAATCTTAAGTGAAGGCACTTAACTGTTATCATGACATGGTATTCTTCAGCATCACAATGTGGTTTTAAGATGTTCACTAGGGCTACTGCAAGAAAGTTTTTCACTAACATCCGTTTGAACAGGTAATTCCACTTTAGATTGTATAGATAGCATTCTGTTTGAACAAGTAACTGCACTTCAAATAGCAATTTGCAATAGTTTATGCTTACCTCTGTTGCTAGAATTTCAAACCCATTCAACCTATAATTTAACAAGCACTTGGTTTGGCTTATTTAATTGTCAATTTCAGGTCATGCATATCTCAACCATCTGAAGAAAAAAAAATTTAAATAAAAAAGTGGACAGGCAATGTTCAATTAATTATATATAATGCAAGAGACGTGTGCAGGTGATGATCCTAAATTATTAACAACGGGCTAATTTAATTGTGCATGCATATATGATATACCACTTTCTTTTTCTGCAATATGCTCGTGCATGTCACGTGCTCTGTGTACTTTCATGTTAGCAGAGCAGATCGCCACTTCTTTCATCTTTTATTCATTTTATTGCGCACTTAGAGTTAGAGCCACTTCTTTTATTAGTCATTGGGGAGAATTTAGCTTCATGTCGTTTTGCCTGTAATGTTGCTTCAAATAGCAATTTGAATATATGCATCTTTTTACTGTTTCTCTGTTATCCTTTTGTTGTTGAGAATCTGATATGTATGTCAATTTGATGTTTAGGAGCAAATAATTTTTCTGTTGGCAAAGCGGCTTGGAATGATGACAAAAATTAAATTATGTTTTTCTGTGCTTCCCTGATATTATAGATTCTTTTACGGGAAGAATGAACAGATGTTGATTTTCTGCAGGTGGTGCTTTGATGTTGAGGTAGTTTACCTATGCAAATGGTTCATAATTCGAATGATCGAGATATTTGTGAACTGGTGGATCAAAGGAGAACCTGTTAAGCATGCCAAATATGCTTTAGGAGCTTGTGCTCATGTCTGTTGGATATAGAACTGCTATGTAATTGCTATTAAATTTTTGAAAGAAACAATTTGGATATATTGGTAAATTATGAAATTACTATTGAATCTTCAAATTTTAAGAAAGAAACAATTTGAGTACATATGTATGAGTGGGTAATAGCATATTTGGATATGAATTTATTGTTCACAAAGCATTATGGTTTTATAGTTAAAATTGTTGTAGAGAACCATTGGAAGTGGAAAAAAAAAAAAGATAAAATATAAAATCACTACGTCAGTTTTGCAATAAATACATGACGATAGTTTCAACGAAACCGTCATCTTTATAGTTGATAGACGACTGTATTTTAACAAACAGTCATCTTTAGGGATAATAGATGATGATTTTTTTTTAAAATCGTCGTCTTTTCAGCTAATACACGACGTTTTTCAACAAAACCGTCGTCTATAGATATCTATAGACGACGGTTTTAAAAGAACCGTCGTCTTTACATATAATAGACGACGGTTCTTTCATAAAAACCGTCGTCTTTACAACTAATAGACGACGGTTCTTTTAAAAACCGTCGTCTTTACATGTAATAGACGACGGTTAATTACCGTCGTAATTTGACATTTAAAAAGACGACTGTCGATTTAACGACGGTTTGAAAAAGAAAAAGACGACGGTGTTTCCCCGTCGTCTATTTCAATTTTTGTAGTAGTGACTGATCCCTAATATTCCTTGTATACAAACAAAGTAATTAAAACTGCCAGACAAAATCACATCTGCAGCATGTCAAAAACAGAATATACAATGAGACCTGTGGTGGAGAATAGAAAGTTTTACTCATGTACGCCGTCTAATAGGTTTTACAATAACTACAAAGAGTTTATACAAATGGCAACATCAAATTCTCATATGGTATATCCACACATGGCTAAAGAAATTCTGGAATTAATATCATCAGCCCAAAAACCCAACTTTTCGGGTTTCAAGAACCCAACTTTTCGGGCGGCATTGATGTAGACGTTGTGAAAGTTGAACATCCCAACATATGAGGCTTTATTGCGTGCTGTAATTTCATTTTTATAAATTATGAATTGGTTGGTGCTGCCACCATCTTCAGTATTAGTTGTCTTCAAGTTGCATTCGAAGTTGTCGAAGTTGTGATACGCTTTCGGAACTCCATCTCCTTTAATGTTATTGCCACGAATGTTGTAACCATCACCTTTGGGTTTGGTTCCTCCACCGCCACCTTGGCCTTGGGCGGAACTCGAGCCACCTGCTGCTTTGCCGTGATCTTTAGTACTAGTAGTCTTGCAGTTGTAGTTGATGTTGTGAAAGATGAACATCCCAACATCTGACTCTCCTTTTGTTGCGGTAATTGTATTACCATTAATATTGATGTTGCCCAAGTTGTGACCGTCACCTTTCAGTTTCGTTCCTCCACTGGCACCTTGGCCTTTTGCGGTGTTGCTCCAGTGGACATCAGAGATGCGAGAGGGCTCGACCCCAGTATCAGGGCTATTGGGTTTGATGATGTCATTTGTGGCACTATATCTGTTGCTGGTGTCTTTTTTTTCCATTACTGGCTGGAGCTTTAATAGGCAACAGGTACACAAACAAGATAAATTTTAATCATAATTCTATTTAAATTTTAAAAGAACAGAAACGATATTCGGATTACAAAAATCATACAAAGCAGGAATCAGATTCAACAAGGACTAACAGAAGTCTTATGACTTGGACTAACAAATTCATGGACAAACCAATCATTCAAAAATAAAAAATAAAAACCATGAGTAACTGAGCGGAAATCTTCCAAATTTGAAGAATTATCAAACCGAGACAAAATTTTACTTACAATTTAATTAATTAACAAGAATAAAATTGACATCTTCAAGCAATTTTTTTTACAAAATCTTGTTCTCTCACCCTCTCTTCTGGATTATCTGCTTCTAAATACCCAACACTAAATTTATTCAATGAAGACCCAAGACCTAAATTTGTTCATTGTACACCAAGCCCCTAATTTGATAAGGTGGAACCTATAATAAAGCAGAAATTTTTTAAAAAACAATTAAAGAAAAATTGGAAAGGCTCACCAACTGTGTGTTCTGGGTCTGTAGTTTCGATTCAAAGAAGTCAATTACAACTCAGCCAAAACAAAACAAGCCTATAACTTCGAACCACGTATGTAATCTAAAAGAATCTACTCTAAATGCGAATCTGGCTGATGTTAGTATTGTTCTCTCACCCTCTCTTTAGATGCTGTGCTTCTAAATCCCCAAACCCTAAAAAATTTCAGTGACCACTGAAGCCCTATCCTTGATTGAATAAATATGGGCTGCTATGTCGGCAGCTTGATTTGGAAAAGTTGGTTTGACTTTTCCAAAGTTGGTTTTAGCCACAATTTTTCTAATTTTTTTAGATTTCTCTAGTTAGTACATGGGTATTTTTAGTGGCTTGCAAAGGTCATGAAAGATAAAAGCGTGTTCAAGTGGTAGGCAACGGCCATCACAATCATTGTCGGCAATTCTTCCCAGATAAGGGAGATTCACTATTATACAAAATATAGGGGCTTAAATTATAAAAACACTATATATGAAATGGACTTCAGAAACACATCCAAAGTCCATTCACAACATAACAATAGCTGGGGTCACATGCTTCACCAAAAAAAATTGGACAGAAATGTTTACTCAATGGTTAGAGTTGTTAGAGTTGTTAGGTTAGACTGGTGGTTAGCTTAGCTGTCAGTTGTTTGCACAGTTACTTACTCAAATTCTCATAGTTTGGTTTGACTTTTCCAAAGTTGTTTTTAACCACAATTTTTCTAATTTTTTTAGATTTCTCTAGTTATTAAGTGGATATTTTTAGTGGCTTGCAAAAGTCTTAAAAGATAAAAGCGTACAACAATTATTCTAGAAGATTATCCGTATTAAGAAAAGATAAGGAAGATTCATTATTATACCTAATATAGGGGCCTAAATTATAAAAATACCATATATGAAATGGACTTTAGAAACACACCCAAAACCCATTTACAACATAACAAAGAGACTTTTAACTTCTTATAAATTACAAAACTGCAATCAATTTCTTAAAACAAGTCCAACCTCAAAACCTCATAAAAAAAACTCAAAATACTCAATAGCAAGGTATTAAATATCGATATTATCGCCGATAATATCGTTTTTTTTTAGGTGGAGATATTTTAACACATATCCACTTGATTATCGTCAATATATCGATATTTTTGTCGATATTATGGCGATAATATCGGGGACGATAATTTCCTTTACGTTCATGTAATATTTGGGCAATATATCGCGATATTATCGATAATATCGCGATATGAAACTCATACCTTGAATAAACCTGAGGCAAGCAAACACGAGTTGACGAAGATCTTACAAGAACCTGTAGAAGAGAGATTATGATCAGTTTACCGAATTAGAATGAACAGAGAGCGAATCTAGAGCTCCAATTGGATTCCGAGAGAAAGACAAGAAGAGAAAATGAAAATCGAGCCCTAATTCTTCATTTTCTTTTCTTTTCCTTGGGTTTCTCGGACACCAAACGGATTTAATAGCGTCGAGGCTTACAGAGAGCGAGCGAGAGCGAGAGAGAGAAACTGCGAGACTGATGCAGAAGAAAGAACAGACGAAGATGAAAGAAAGAAAAAGGAAGAGAGGAAGATGAATAGAGAGAGAGAGAGAGAGAGAGAGAGAGGAGATGATAAACAATCGGGAAGAAAGAGAGAGAAGAAATAGAATAAAAAAAGGGGAGAGGAGGAAATAGAATAAAGATGAACAAGCAGTTGTCCGCTAAAATGCGCAAATAGTAAAGTTAATAGGGCTCAATTCAATTCAATTGGTTAGACAACATCACCACTTTTTTTTTTTTTTTTTTTTTTTTATAAAAAAAATAATGAAATAGGTGGACAAAAACCCAAAGACAACATCAAAGTATTAAATATCGATATTATCGGCGTTATGTATCAAGTGTAATATGTTGTAGTAAATTATTATAACTAAAAAATTATGGTGTGTTTAATTTTCTTTCACTAATAACTACATATTTTCTAGGACAAACTACAGTAAACCCCCCAACCTATAGGGTCATTTACGATTTCATACCCGATTTTGGGGACATTTACGAGTACATATACAACGTCGCAGAAAACCTACAAATTGCCCCCTCTGTTAGCCAAACTATTAGTGAGTTTGTTAAATACTTATGTGTCAAAAGTGGGACCCCTTTTTTTGATGACGTGGACTTACACGTGGACAAGTAAATAATAAAAAATTCTGCATATGTTAAAAATAATTTTTAAATCATATTAAAATCATTAAAAAATGAAAAAAAATAAATAAATTTCTCATCTCTCTTCTCCAATCCAGCCAACCTCTCTCCCTCCCGACTCAACCCCATCTCTCAGCCACCCAGCCACCTCCCTTCAGACGATGAAGACGAATTGGAGGGGAAAATTTGCAGACCAATGTCTGCCACCTCCTCCCCTCACTCTTGTTCTCTCTCTCTCTCTCTCTCTCTCTCTCTCTCTCTCTCTCTCTCCCCTTCAAGTCTTACCCAGATTCCCAAATTTAGTCACATTTGAAACATCAAAGTTCATCACCGACACCGACCTCGCATTCTTGGCCCAAACATCCCCCAAAATCGAGGTTTTCAACCTCAGTCTGAAAACCCCATGTAAAATTTCATACCAATTTGATAAGTATTGATCTTTCATGCCAATTGGGTCTGCAAATTCGATTAGCATTTTGAGTTTGCAAGGTTGTTCATTGATTACAGATCGTGGATTGGGGTTTTTGGCAAATGGGTCTTCCTCAAAAACCATGAAAAGTTTGAATCTTGCAGAGTGTGATGAGGTGAAATGGTGAGATCCATATCGAAACCCCAACCCAGCCATAGCTTCCCTGTGAGATCCATTCAACCAATCTAACAAATAAAAATGAACATTGATATGAAGAAAAATGGATCTAAAACTGATTTTGGCTTTTTCAATTGGGTTTGTGTTGATGCAGCGTTTGTCTGCTCAACCTTCAATGCTATCCAATGTTAATCTTCTTCAACACGATTTTTCCTTTTCATTCTATGGTGAACCAAAGAGAGAGTCAAGATCAAAAAAATAGAGAGAGAGAATAAGGTGGGGTTGTTAGAGTACCTTCTTGGCTTTCCACGGCAGATCGAGAATGATGGCTACATATCAGAATTAGAGAGGGGGACTGGGTTTAGGTAAGAAGATCAGTTTGTTGGTTGTGGGAATTGTTTTAATCATTTTAAAAGGTAAAGGGAGGAGGAGGGATGGTGGCTGGGGATGAAAGCAGGGGACAGAGACGGAAAGGGGATGGGAAGGGGTGGCTGAGGTCGTGATGGGGTTGGCTGGGTGTGGAAGAGACTGCGAGGGATTTTTTTGTTTTGAATTTTGAATTTTTATTTATTTAATATAATTTATCTTTTTTTAATATTTGAAAAAACAAAAGAATTGTTTATCATATATTTTGTCCACTTGTAAGTCCACGTCATTAAAAAATGGAACTCACATTCGCCACGTCAGCATTTAACAGATTCACTAACGGTTTGGCAGTCAGAGGGGGCAAATTGTAGGTTTTCTGCGACGTTGAGTATGTACTCGTAAATGTCCCCAAAATCGAGTATGGAATCGTAAATGACCCTATAGGTTTGGGGTTTTATTGTAGTTTGTCCTATTTTCTAAAGTCACAGTGTTTTTCTAAAGCCACCATGCCATGCATTTCCTTCTAATTTTTTGTGAAAAAATAATAGACAATTGACTAAGTAAACATCCTCTAAAGTTTCAATAAAAATTTCCAAATTTTTCTCACAATTTCCTTGATTTTTATCGATATCGATATTTCCATCGATATATCCGTGTTTTTGGACCACCGATATTTTCGAAACTCTCGATATTTTAGACCTTGCTCAATTGGGCATCAAAGTAATTTAATAATCAAAATTAAATTCAATAGGACTAGCTGTCATTTTTTGGGTATTTTTGGGTTTGTTTATAGAAATTAAAAATGATGTAGGGTTTATCTATATTATTAGTGCTAAGAATGAGTATATGACTAAATATCTCAAAAGGTAATTGCATCTTAAATACATATATACACAAAACATGTTTGATGATTTGAACTGGATTGGATTATGTGATAGAATTAGATTGCATTGGATTATATTGGATTGGAGAGAATAACACTATATCACATGATGTATTTGGTACTACACATGATTAAGCAATTAGATTAATTGAAATGTACTATTACACGCCCTAGTAGAATTACACATAATCCAATCAACCCTATGGTAGAATTCATAATCCTACTACATTTAAGCCTAGTAGGATTAGACATTATCCAATCCATATTGATTTTAGGTCACCAAACACTTGAGTAGAATTATGAATCTTATTCAACTATATAATCCAGTTTTTCAAACGGGTATAGTCATAGAAGAACGAATGTCCCAACATACCCATATGGTCAAGAAGAGCATTATTACATAAAAAAGAGGCCAACAAGCCTGGGTCATTGATGGGAATTATGTTTTAAGTAGGCTTAATCGGAGTGGTACCCTCAACCTTCATTATGGTGCTGATTGCTGAATATGGTGCCTCAGTTCAACTGATGAAAATTCCATCAGAGTCAAATGAATGAAACTAATAAATAAATAATGAATGGCAATAACAACGGCTTTTAATTTACCCACAATCCAACAAGAAGATGACCTACCCTGTTTCACAGAGTGTACGTACTATATGCCCAGTTAGCTTCTAACACAAAGAGCTCCTTTGTTTTATTTTTAGCCAGTCCATTGTTCTTATTTATATATTTTATAAATATATAAATATGAACAATTTTATATAAACTTCTGGAGTTCCATTTGATCTGTACACTAGCGCCAACATATTCCTGGCTGGTCACTTGGCCGTCTCCATGTTTTATCCTCTGTCTTCACATCACATGTCAATCCACGACCCTAATGACAATCCTTGTGTGCTTCGTCATTCGGTGCTCTATTGATAATGGAGATCTCTGTTTATTTAATTAGGTTCATTTATTATTATTATTATGCCTGTTTGAATTTGGGACCTCTTTCATTGTTCGAAAGAATACAACTAGAGCTTAAAAGCATATTTATTAACCATGAATCGGAGTGATCTAGGGTTGATTTTCAGACGGATCAAATTGGAATATGTAGATTCCAATTCCATTCCAAAAAAATTTGAAATGAATTTCAGAATTTCAACATCCATTCAAATTCGGAACTTGTATATTTCGGAATTTTTTGGGAAAATTTCTGAAAATCATTGGAAGTTTTAAACATGTCTAACAATTTGAACGGTTAAAGTTGGCTCAAAATTAAAAAATCATACGGAAAAGCTCAAAGAACTATTTGATATAATTTATATGTCGTTATCCTTTATGCAATAGCTCATTCGTCTATGTCTATTTTGGTCATTAAGTTATATCAAATTCAACATGAAACTAGTAAAGCTTGAACCCCTAATATATTTCGGAATTTAGAAATGTTTGATTACTGAAATGCCCTTGAAGAAAGTATAGTTTATTTTATTTTTCAAAACCTACTGAAATGCCCTCAATATTCTATAAAAATATTTTCTATACTTATGATATGTATTAAAATAAAAATTCATTATTAAACTATTGTAAGGCTACATGGTGGGTGAGGTGGTGTGCTACAAGTAGACGAGAGTGGGTGAGGTGGTCGGCTAGTAAAATATGAGAGGGTGGGGAAGGTGGTTGAAGATGAGAGAGTGGGTGAGGGTGGATCAGGAATTGCAACGCTATCCTGATTAATTTATGATTTTAAAATGTACAAATTCTACAATTTGAGGAATTTAAAACTTCAGCAATAGTGATGCTCAGAAAAACCTTATTGCCTATATGCGTGCGATCAAGCAGTAAAATTGAGGGAATTAACTAAAGCTGAACTTGGGAGGAGCAGTAATATTAACCATCAACATATATAATTTTTTTTACTCACCAAATTAATATTACATATAAGTAAGATGGAGCAGAGCCAGTCCTGAGCTCTCAAAGGCCTAGGGCGAAAATCTAAAGTGTGCTCATGTACACACATTAATAACTGAAACTGTAGTTTTTTATTTTATATTAAACTAAGAATTGATTTTTTTAAGAAAATATTTTTCTAAAGATCTTTTTCAGACTTTGAGCTATGTCTTATTTTTCTTTTTTGTCTTTTTAAGATTTCCAGAGTTTTAAATTTTATATTAAATAAAACTAATGACAATAAAAATCTAAACAATCACCCCAACAAGTTAGAGGCAATACAATAAAGAAACTAAAAATATGAATAATCACACTCACAGATCTCAGTGAGTCATCAGTTCACTGCTTCGTCTTCATCAGCACCGGAGTCGACTGGTTTCTCTTTCCCTTGGCCTTTATAGATGTGGGTGTTGCCAAACTCGAAAATTCCTACTCCCTCCGATTTTATCCCCGTAATATTATTCCCAACGATGTTGAAGTCATTGCCTCTTCCGCCCTTGTCTTTTTTCTTGGGTTGGAGAGTTTTGGTGCTCACTGATGGGGATTTCGAGCTGTTGCTGTTTTGTTGGTCGGTGCTCGCCTTAGAAGAATCCTCAGAACCTTGTTTCTGATCACCAAGTGGAGGCTTCAGATATAGCCAGCCGGTATTCATTTTCACTGCCTGGGATCCTTTGTCTGGAGGTATCGATAATTGGCTGCTTTGTGCCAGAAAAAGTTACTATAGTTTCTAATTGTAAGGGGAAGCCAAACAAAACTCTTTTTCTTTATATATACAGACAATGTGAGAAAATAAGCTCTCTTTTTTCTTTTTTGGATGAGGCCCAAGGGTATCCACCACCGACAGCAGTGCCTAATCCCTTTCGCCGCGGGAGCTCTCCCAATGGAGGTAAACGGCTGGCCACGAAATGCGCTCAATTCCCATGGGCGGGGATCGAACCCCCAACCTCATGGTTAAGGAATGAGGTGAGCTACCACCACACCACAGCAGATACATTATTCTTTGGCAAAAGATAAAGCAACCAATTGGTAGAGCACGTGTGTCCATTAAGTTGGCCATTAGCTATCCGAAAGAAGTTGCCCAACTCTTATAGCCCTTGCAAACTTCTAGCAAACTCTCTTCTTTCTTTGTCTTCTTTCTCTGTATTTACTAAAATACCCATATAAAGTATGAATAACAAAATTTGCTCAGCCGTTAGGTTTTTTTTTGTTTCAGGGGTGTTTCTAGCTTTAGAAACTTCTAGCAAACCATGGTTAGCAAGAAACACCCGTGACACAAAAAATAAAACCAACGGCGGAGCAAATTTTGTTATTCATACTTTAGATGGGTATTTTAGTAAATACATAATATAATAAAAACCAAAACTAAACAGCAACCCACAAAAATCGGCCTTATTATCCTAAGAAATGAGATAAAATAAAAATAAAAACAAATAAAAAAGCAACCTAAAAAACTTGGCCTCATCTTTGTGAAAGAAGCAGTTCCTTTCGGTCTTCACCCACTTCTTCGCACCCCATTAACGTGACTCGATGAAATAGAAACAAGGTTTGCATCTTTTGGTTTTAGACGTAGCTTATTTAGTTAAATGAAATTTGGCCAAATTAGCCAAATATTCCTAGGATTGTTGTATGAAATTTGGTAAATTAGCTTCCCAGTTTCTTAATTTCCATTTAATTTGGTATTTGTTTCTATGTGATATATTTCTCTTAGGGCGTGTCAAATTTAATGATAAAGATGCAAGTAAACCATCCATTACACGACATAATGCTATTGTTTTGATTGAGTATTTTAGTATTCTTCATATTAAGTCTTTTAGTTGTCTTAGGCTCTGATTTCCTTTTCTTTTTAAAAAAAATTGCTTTAGGAGGCTTTGATGTACAAGCAGACCTATGCAATTAGGCTGTGATGTAACGAGATTGGCTTTAAAAATAAAGACATGCAATTAACTGTATCTGTATCAGAAAATATGTTACCCTGAATATTTATTCTTAAGTAGATCAATTTTTTATTTATTATTATGGTTTTTTCTTTAATAACAGTGGTTACTATTCTCAACAGAGGTACAATCCTTGGAGGTCATTCCAGAATCAGAAGACAAAGCTAGTGTGGGAGCATATATATCTTGGCGCTCCAATTGCAAGGCACCATTTGGACAAATAGAATATCTCCTGGATCAATAATTGGGCCTGTTGAACAAAAAAAATTCACAAAAAAAAATAATTTCAAACATGGGATTGGATAAGCCCCACAACATAGGGTGGGTCCGGTCCTCACACTATGCTTGTTTTCAAAACAAGTTTGAAACACCCAGGAAGTCAAATTATTCCTAATCTTATGCCTAGAGAAAAGGAAGGGATCATGATTCAATAAATAAGGGAAAAGGATAATGATATGCTTACCACATAATTATACCATATTTTTAATACCATCTCACGTGACAGTTGAGGTGGACATCCAACTCATTAAAATTATATATATATATTAAAGATATCAGTTTCTTATAATTTTCATTAATTAAAAAATATTAAAAAACTTAACCCTGGAGACTTTTCAATTTTCATGTTATCTGTTGGCCTCCCCAAATTCCCTCTCTTCCTCTGCCCTTGATCTGCCACCGCTCCACTCCCTCCACCTTTAATTTTTAGTTAGTCCAGCTTTAAGATGATGTCTACAGTCTATTGTTAATGGTAGTTGAGGGGTCATAACATTGCTCCTTGCATCACTATTGCGTCGATTCAGCTGTACCAAAATGGATTCAACTACATCCTCAACTTGTGATACTCGCAAGTGCACGAGTCGTTCGGTAGTATAGCATATGTAAGTGTGAGGTCAATTCCACAGGGATTGGTGATTGAATAATCCAATTCACTGCCTGGAATAATCCAATTCCATAGTGTAGTATAGCATATAGCCAGCCGGTATTCATTTTCACTGCCTGGGATCCTTTTTCTGGAGGTATTGATAATTGGCTGCTTTGTGCCAGAAAAAGTTACTATAGTTTCTAATTGTAAGGGGAAGCCAAACAAAACTCTTTTTCTTTATATATATACTAGCCTCTTCGCACGCGCTTCCGCGCTTGTGAGAGGCTTTTTTTTAAAAAAATTAAAATTTATTTTAGAATTAAAAAAGATAATGGGTAGTTGTGTTCCATAAAATTAGGCCATTATCTGATTTTTCTTTTAATTTTATTTTTTTTAAATATGAAAAAATGTGAATTTACCATATTATCCTCATTTAATTAATAATTTCAATTCTTAATGTTTGCATTAACCAAGGGATTTTCTGGTATTTTGAATGTTTCACCATTCTCTACCTTTTGCTTTATATATACAGATATATAGACAATGTGAGAAAATAATGAATCAAGCTCTCTCCTTCGGTTACGGTGATACATTATTCTTTGGCAAAAGATAAAGCAACCAATTGGAGGAGAGCACGTGTGTCCATTAAGTTGACCATTAGCTATCTGAATGAAGTTGCCCAACTCTTATAGCCCTTGCACTTCATCTTCTCTGCTCACCAACAAATCCCATCAAAAACAACAGCTGGTTAGAGTTGTTAGAGTTGTTAGGAGGTTAGACTGGTGGTTAGCTTTAGAAACTTCTAGCAAACTCTCTTCTTTCTCTGTCTTCATTACCATGGTTAGCAAGAAACACCCCTGAAACAAAAAAAAAAACCAACGGCTGAGCAAATTTTGTTATTCATACTTTAGATGGGTATTTTAGTAAATACACAATATAATAAAAACCAAAACTAAACAGCAGCCCACAAAAGTCGGCCTTATTATCATAAGAAATGAGATAAAATAAAATAAAAATAAAAATAAAAAAGCAACCTAAAAAACTTGGCCTCATCTTGTAAAAGAAGCAGTTCCTTTCGGTTTTCACCCACTTTTTTCGCACCACATTAACGTGACTCGATGAAACATGAGTTGCTTTACGTTGCTCCATTAGAAATTTCTTGTCTGAGAAAGAGAGAAATGGTCGACATAGAAGAAAGAAGAGATATTTAGTCAAATATCCATTCTTAGCACTAAAACTATAAATAAACCATACACCATTTAATTTCTATAAACAAACCCAAAAAAAATCCAAAAAATGACAATTGGCCCTATTGAATTTAATTTTGATTATTAAATTACTTTGATGTCCTATTGAGTATTTTGGGCTTGTTTATATGTTTTGGGATTGGGTTTGTTTTGAGAAATCAATGACAGTTTTGTAATTTAAAAGAAGTTAAAAGCTTTTTTGTTATTTTATAAATGGGTTTTGGGTGTGTTTCTAAAGTTCATTTCATATATGGTATTTTTATAATTTGTACTCTTATATTGGGTATATTAGTGAATCTCCCAAAAAAGAAATAGCAAAGTGGTTCCTCCTCAACTGTCCTTCTGGCGAAATCCAATTTGTTGCCAAAGGTTTCACTTATGACCCCAAAGCGTCACTCTTTTTTTTCATTTCTTTCGCTTTATTTTTTTTCCTAATATTGTTTCACTCTTTATGAAGGCGGTACCGAACGAGGAGGCTGGATCAGAGGCATTCCCACTGTATAAAAATTCCCAATTACACTTCTTTTATTTTTTGAGTTACTTCTATTCGTGGACTTTGAAATAGAAACAAGGTTTGCATCTTTTGGTTTTAGAAGTAGCTTATTTAGTTAAATATATGGCTACTGGCGGAATGGATTTAGCCAAATATTCCTAGAATTGTTGTAAACAGTCAGTTGAAGTGGAGGATTGTTGTATGCAATTTGGTAAATTAGCTTCCCAGTTTCTTAGTTTTCATTTAATTTGGTGTTTGTTTTTGTGTGATATATTTCTCTTAGGACGTGTCAAATTTAATGATAAAGCTGCAAGTAAACCATCCATTACACGACACAATGCTATTGTTTTGATTGAGTATTTTAGTATTCTTCATACTAGCCTCTCTGCATGCGCTTCCGCACCTGCGAGAGGCTTTTTTTTAACAAATTTGAAATTTATTTTAGAATTAAAAAAGATAATGGGTAGTTGTATTCCATAAAAATAGGATTCATCATCTAATTTTTCTTTAAATTTTAATTTTTTTAAAATATAAAAAAGTGTGAATTTACCATATTATCTTCATTTAATTAATAATTTCAATTCTTAATGTTTGCATTAACCAAGGGCATTTTTTGGTATTTTGAATGTTTCACCATTCTCTTCCTTTTGCTTTATATATATAGATTAAGTTTTTCAATTGTCTTGGGCTCTGATTTCCTTTTCCTTTTCTTTTTCTTTAAAAAAAAAAATTGCTTTAGGAGGCTTTGATGTACTAGCAGACCTATGCAATCATGCTGTGATGGAACGAGATTGGCTTTAAAAATAAACACATGCAATTAACTGTTGTATCTGTATCAGAAAATATGTTACCCTGAATATTTATTCTTTAGTATATAATTTTTTTGGTATTATTATGGTTTTTTCTTTAATCACAGTGGTTACTATTCTCAACAGAGGTACAATCCTTGGAGGTCATTCCAGAATAAGAAGATAAAACCAGTGTGGGAGCAAATATCTTGGCGCTCCAATTGCAAGGCGCCATGTGGACAAGTAGATATCTCTTAGGTCAATAATCGGGCCCATTTATTTGGGGGATTATTTAGGCCAAATTGAGATAATTATCATCAATTAGGGATTTGATTCTAATTGAAATCCCTAATTTACTCAATCTCTCCATTTAAGAGAAAGAATATTTTCCTTCCAAATAGAAAAATATTTAGATTATTATAAATAAACCCAATCTTAGGCATGTATTTATAAAAAATCTCACACACTATTTAAACATAGAAACACACCCAAAATCAACAATTGTATATTTTTTGGGTGTGTTTATAAATGGGTTTTGAGTGTGTGTAATGATGGGTTTTGGGTGTGTTTATAAAGTGTTTTGGGTGTTGGGTTTTTTTATAATTTCAGCCCCCATTTTGGGTGTTTTAGTGAAACCCCCAAAAATATTCTTTGCAAAAGCACACAAGGAGCCTATAAATACATGGCTAAACCAAGCATTTAAGGTAATTCTAAAACCATAGCCAAAGCTCTTTTTCTCTCACACCACTCTTGGCTTTCTCTCCCTCACGGCTTCGGCCACCCTCACACACGGCTCCAACCACCCGGCTCTCCTCGTGAAAGAAGACCTCCATCTACTTTAGCTATTGTCGTATCTTTATCAAGATCCAATCGAAACTTATGTATCGAAAGACTTTTGGCCAACACCCTTCGGGTGTGGTCTATTTACTCCATTCTTTTTCACAAGGATCAAGGAAGAGAGAGAAGGAAGCTCAAAAGGCAAAGAATTTACACCCGAATATTCCTCGTGCAGAAATTTGCACAAGAAGTTGAATTCGAGCAAGTCCACATTTAGAGTCCCATCCAACCGATTTTTGGGATACTTAGTCACCAAAAGAGGTATTGAGGCTCACCCAAATCAACCCAAGGCCATCCTCAACATGAAGTCACCTACTACCATGAAGGAGATCTAAAGTTTGAAGGGTAGAGCAGCCTCACTCAACCAATTCATTTCGAGATCCATCAACAAATGCATGCCATTCTTCAGGGCTTTGAAGAAAGGAAAAAAGGACAATTGGGACGAGGAGTGCAAATTAACCTTTCAAAACTTGAAGGCATACCGTACTTCACCTCTCTTACTTTTGAAACCTCACCCAGGAGAAGACCTGTTTGCCTACCTGGCGCTGTCCCACTCAGCCGTCAGCTCAGCTCTCATCTGAGAGGAGCTGGGGGCCCAAAATCAGTATTTAACACTTCAAAAGCTCTCCTCGACGTAGAGACTCGCTACTCGAAAATGGAAAATCTCATTTTGGCCCTTGTAGTTTCCGCAAGCAAGTTATGACCCTACTACCAAGCTCATTAGATCATTGTCATGACCAACTTTCCTTTTAGATCGATTCTCCACAGCCCTCATGCCTCTCAACGACTCATGAAATGGGCTATCGAACTCAGTTAGTACGACCTCCTCTACCTACCGAAGACTGCTATAAAAGCCCAGGCTTTAGCAGATTTCGTTGCAAAGTTCACTTCATCAGCTGAAGAAGATAAGTAGGTTAACAAAAACAAGGAAAGTTCAAGAGCAGACAAGGCCTCATCTGTCGATCTTGAACTACATGTGGCAGTTGCACGTAGACGAAGCGTCAAATCATAAAGGAATTGGATCAGGCGTCGTCATAATCTCCTCGGATGAAACTTTGTTGGAACAAGCCATCACACTTCGCTTTTTACAGCCTCAAACAACGAAGCAAAATATGAGGCATTGCTCTCTGAACTAAGCTTGGCAAGGGAGCTGTCGATAAAGAGGTTGGCCATCTACTCAGAACATGGCAAAACACCCAAGGCTGATCCAGTATCTCGACAAAGTCCAAGAGCTCTTGAAAGCATTCCCTACTTTTACAATCCAACAAGTTCCTCGGGTAGAGAACACTCATGCATATGCATTGGCAAATTTAGGATCGGGGGTGGACACCCAGTTCAGACACTCCATCCTGGTTGAGTACCTTGACTAGCCAAGCATTAAAGAAGCAGACAAAATAGACTCAATGCAGATTGATGAAGACCCTAGCTGGCAAGACCCCATCATTAACTACTTGGTAATTGAAAATTTTCCAAAAGACAAGTCCAAAGTGAGAAAGGTCCAACAGAAAGCCGCAAGGTACTACATGCAAGACAGCAAACTTGTTCGCTAATCATACTCCGGTCCTCATCTCACCTGCATAAAGTACCCTCAAACCTCTAAGGTGCTCAGCAAGATCCACGATGGCGAGTGCGGCAACCACTCAAGAGGCAAGTCACTTGCTAGGCTCTCAACATAGGCTACTTATGGCCTACCATGCTACAGATTATCTCAAAAGATGTGATCGATGCCAACACTACAAGCCGATCCCAAGTCTACATGCCGAAGTGTACCATCCATAGAACAGCCCATGGTCATTCATGCAATGGGCCATCGACTTAGTAAGTCCCATGTCATTGGCTCCTGCCAACAAGAAGATGATGGTTGTGGCCATCAATTACTTTACAAGATGGATCAATTCATCTGAAAGAACATCATCTGCCATTTTGGCTACCCACAGTCACTGGTCACCGATAACGGATTACAATTCATTGGAAAGCAGATCACCGAATTTTTTTTAGCAAATATTGAAAGGCATCGAGGCAAAATGGGTAGCGAGCTTCCCGAAGTCCTATGGTCTTATTGCACTACCAAAAGGAAAAAAAGATCAATCGGTAAAATCCCATTTTCTTTAGCCTATGAAGCTAAAGCAATCATTCTTCCTTATATCACTATTACATCATGAGCATCAAGATGGGCAGCAATGATCAGAATGCTGAGAAGCAGAAGACCAACCTTGATATGCTCGATGAAGAATGGAAATAGGCCATCGTTCGAGTTGCGGCTTATCAGCACCAATTGATGTCCTACTACCACAAAGGAGAGCAGCTTAGTTCCCAGCAAATGATTGAGTCCACTCCACTTCACTTTGAAAAAATTTCAATTTTTCATTCAATGAAGTGTTCAAGAAAAATAACCCTTGGCAAAGGAAAGCACCCTTCAGGTAAGGGCGGGTAAAAATAACCTTCAGCAGAGGAATGCACCCTTTACGTAAGCGGTGGGTAAACATCCACAACGTCCTCCAAGAGATGCATGCTAACCAGGCCATCGTTCATAAAAAGTCTCCTAAAGGAGAGACATGGCGACTGTCATAAAGCGTCCTAAAAAAGACGCAGACATCTGTCTAAAAGCGTTTGAAGGGAATGCAGTCCAAAAAGCGTCCTAAGGGAAACGCATGACGACTGCCATAAGCATCATAAAGGAGACGCATGCTTCTATTTAAAAGCGTCCTAAGAGAGACGCATGATAGCTAAAAGCGTCATAATGCTGGCTTCTGTCTAAAAAAGTCCTATGGGAGACGCATGACAACTAAAAAGCGTCATAAGGGAGACGCAATCTAAAAAGCGTCCTAAGGGAGACGCAATCCAAAAAGTGTCCTAAGGGAGATGCATAACGATTGCCGTAAATGTTCCAAGGAAGAAGCATGCATTTGTCTAAAAAATTCCTAAGGGAGAGATAGGACAACGTTCAAAGCATCCTAAGGGAAAGCAAAAGAATACCCCTCAGGCAGGTGGTGGGTAAATATTCAAGTAGAATACTCAAGCGATTCACAATACATAATGCAAATTGAAGTTAAAGAAATAACTGAAGTTCTCATAGCAAAAGTGACTGACTGGGTAATGTTCAACAAAGAACATGCGACCAACAGATCCAGAAGTTCAAATATGTTAGTGAGCAGCTGACATGGACAAGTTCAGCAGATCAAATGAAGTGGTCAATTGGGACCAGCACTTAAATCTACAAAGCTACAAAGAAAAATAAATCTTCACCTACTTTGAGACTTCGGCAAAAGACTTCCCCTTGTTGACGTCCTCCTCTACTCCAGTCTCATCAACCGTATTTCTCTTTGACTCCTATCTAACTGACCACTAAGGCCAATTACTACATAACATGTTCGTTAAATTAATTTTAGGCTTAATCAAGAAAGAGATTTATGTATTAACTGCTCATATTCTTATATAGAAAAACCAAAAACAAAAATAGAACACACGAAAGAGTAAACCTAAATTATATTGTATAATATAGTAAATGATCAATCTTCTTGTACAAAACTAATAAAGCTTTGTGAGTAATTTGCTGACACTACAACAATACTGGTTTCACTATTGGAGTCTTAAGATTTGCTAACATTACATAATTTCCAAGTTGCTCTACCTCATCAAGCCAGGTTTTCATTACCAACGTGAACTACGTTCCTCCTTCCTCCACCACCCTCCTGCTTTCTGATAATAATCCAATTGCCACCATAATATTTCTTCCTGCCATTTACATCATACTTCTTCTTTGAACCATTCTTCCATTGATCACTTGAGCAATTATCATACCACTTTTTCCAAGTGCTGTTGCCCCATCTTCCTCCCATGGATGCAGCTTTGCTCTAATGAGCAGGCTCTAAAGGATTTTCCCAATTCTCATGAACATTTTATTTATTTATTAAGTCCTCTTTGGCATCGCGCCATGGAACTGAGCCAACCCTCGTACCAAATTGTTTTTCCTAGTAAGGCACACTATGATCTTATGGTGCTGACTGTTTGTACAAATTCTCCGCCTTTTGAGCTTCCTTCTCTCTCTTTCTTGATCCTTACGAAAAAGACCGAAGTAAATAGACCACACCCGGTTTGGTGGCCGGAGGAGGGAGAACGAAGCTTGGGAAGTTTTGCCAAAAACCAGTGGTTTCGAAGCTTTTCCCGGCGAGTTCTCCAACTAATAGTGGCGGCTGAGGGCTGGGCTTTGACAGCGGGGATGGGCCAATCCTTCCTTGGCCGGTCCGGTGCTGGGTGGTGGCGGGTGGTGGTGGTTGTGAGGCTTGGAGGTGGGGCTGGAGAAGAAAGCAAAAGGAGGGGTGGGGTTCTGCGCGAGGAAGAAGAGAGTGAGGAGAGAGAAAGGGAACTTCATATTTAAAAATCTGATTTTGGAAAAATTACAATTTTGCCCTTTTTAGTATTTTGCTCGTATTTCCTTCAATACAACTCGAAATTAAACCCAGTACATGTTTACGAACTCGTTTCGTCGCGCTCTACGCAACGGTACAAGCAAAATCCCAAATTCCTTCCCAGTCAAAAAGTCAATCTTTAAACCGAGTAAAATATTCCGAGGGTAGTTTAGTCCTTTCCTCTATTAAATTATTAACTAAATATTAATTAAGGTCTGGGTTGTTACAATCCACCCCTCTTACGAAAATTTCATCCTCGAAATTTACGTACTTGTCACTGGAAGAGATAATGATACTGGGCTCGCACGCTACACAATCTCATATGGCCCAAAATAGCGAGGGCTGAGTTTCCCCCCGCTTCCCAAATCTCACTACGCCTCTCCAAGGCGATAATTTCAGAAATACCCAACTCCATCGTACTTACTCAGGGTTCGAGAAATCGTGAACACGAAAGCCCTAGTAGTGTGCTCCCACTTTCACTCAGGAATCGAAAGTGGTTGTAGCAATCCCGATGGTTACTGTCACTCTGCCTTATCTTGCTGACAACCAGACATTTACTGGCGTACTCCGCTATCTCTTTCTTCATGAAAGGCCACCAATAATAATATTTCCTCAGAGTACAATACATCTTAGTGCTGCTAGGGTGTATGGCAAAGACTGAACAGTGAGCCTCTTCAAGAATTTCCCTCATTAATGTCTCATCCTCAAGAACATACAATCTTGTGCCTACCATCAATGCCCCATCATTCCTCACTGAGTAATCCGTCCTGTCGCTATTCTTGACCTCTAATCTCAGTGTACAGACTAATGGATCTTGAGACTGGGCTTCAATTATTCGCTCAACTAGCACTGGTTTCACATAGAGAGTAGCTAACAGTGCTCCTTGATCACCCATACCTAGCCCAACTCTCAATTTTCTCATCTCCACCAACTAAGGCAAATATCTTCCTCGAATATGAGCTACCGATCTCGAGAACTTCCTGCTAAGGATGTCTGCTACCTTATTTGGTCTTCCTGGGTGATGCTCAATAGTACAGTCCTACTCTTTAGTCCACTCTAGTCATCTTCTTTGCCTCAAATTCAGTTCCTTCTGGGTGAACAAGTACTTCAAACTCTTATGATTTGCGAAAATCTAGCACGTTTCCCCATAAAGTTAGTGTCACCAAGTCTTCACCCTGTCCAACCAAAACTGACACTTACTAAACTTGGTATACAACTGTTTCCGCCTCAAAGTCTACAGCAAAATTTCCAAATGCTTCATGTGCGCCTTTTGACTGTTAGAATATACCAAGGTATCGTCTATGAACACAATCACAAATCGATCCAAGCGACGTCGGAACACTCTGTTCATGAAATCCATAAACGTAGCTGGCGCATTAGTCAATCCAAATGGCATCACCTGAAACTTATAGTGTCTATACCTCGTCCGAAAATGTTGTCTTAGGCACATCCTCTTCTCTGATTCGTAACTAATGATAACCTGACCTCAAGTCAATCTTAGAAAATACCTTGGCACCTTTCAATTGATCCACTAAATCGTCAATACAAGGCAACGGATACCTGTTCCGCACCGTGACCTAATTGAGCTGCCTATAGTTAATATACAATCTCATGGTGTCATCCCTCTTCTCAACAAACCATACTAAAACGCCCCTTGGTGAGAAACTGAGTCGGATGAAACCCCTTATCCACAAGTTCCTATAACCGAGTCTTTAACTCTCTTAACTCTGCTGGTGCCATTCAGTACGGCGCTTGAGAGATGGGGTTCGTACTCGGAACGAGCTCAATAGTGAACTCAAGCTCTCGGTGAGGTGGTAAAACTTGAAGATCCTTCAGAAACACATATAGAAATTCTTATACCATGAAATATTCTCCAACCTCAATCCATTATCCCGGGTGACGACAACATGCGCCAAAATCCTGAACATCCTTTCCTAAGCAACCGTCTTGCCATCATAGCTGAAATGAGGCAAGATAGAAGCACTCTGCGCTCACCATAGGATGTCACCTCATGTCGTATGGGACTACGGAATATGACCTCTTTCCGAAAATAATTTATGGAGACATGGTACATGGCTAACTAATCCATCCCCAAAATGACATCCAAAACAACCAAATCTAGGGAAAACAAATCTGCCTCCAGAAACATGTCTTCTACTAGCACCATACTATCTCGATATACCGTACCAAAAGGTCTCTCTTGAAGGTACGGAGATCGCCAACTCATTTCGTAAAGTTGAGAATCTCACGTCAGCGTTTGTGGGCAAAACTAGGTGTGACACATAAATGCGTAGCCCCAGGGTCAATTAAGACTCTAGTAGGAATTCCGAAAACTGATAACATACCTATAATCGTGTCAAGTGACGCCTGTACCTCCTGCTGCAACATACTGTACCCTCTACCCAAAGTCCTGGAACGTCCACCTCGTCCCCTTTGTTGTCTACTGCCTCTGCTGGCTACACTGGTCTGGGCCCTACTACTAGACGAGGCCCCTAAAAATTGTGGTGCCCCCTGAGATCTCCCCTAGGTGTCAATCCCCTGTGTCGGTGCAGCTGTCATCTCTCTACCCTGAAGAAGTATCGGGAAATCCCTCCGAAAATGGCCGAACTGTCCACACTGATAGCATCCTGTAGCACCCTGTTGTCAAGGCCCAGAATGGTACCTGCCATACTCTACACATTGAGGAAGACCTCTCCTGCTAGAACTTGACTGTAGCTGTCTCCCATCACTTCTAGCTGTACTTCCTCCAGATCGGTTTCCAAAATTACTACTTTGGTTAGAGCCTCCACTGGAACTAACTCTAGGTCGAAAACCTCCGTAACTGCGACCGCTAGATGATCCCGAACTAAAACTACCCCTTATCGATGACCCCTGACTAGGACCACCCACCTCGAACTGTCGCCTGCGGGAATCACCTTGTACTCGTACCATCATCTGGCTGCTCTCAATCAGTGAGGCCGTCATAACTAGATCTGCAAAATTTGTCAGCCGCTGATTAATCACCATATCTCTGATGGAAGCCTTCAAGCCTCTAGTGAACAATTGGCACTTTTTCCTTTCATTTGCTACTAGTGGAATGCAATACTTAGATAACTCGTTGAACTTCTGTTCATACTCCAATACCGTCATCCCACTCTGTTTTAGCTGTAGAAACTCTTCCATCTTCATATTCTAATATGCGAGTGGATAGAACTGCACATCAAACACTGCTCTGAAATCTGACCATGTAATGGCTGATGGATTCTGATATCTCCTCCATATTGATTCCCACCAATATTTAGCATCTCTGGCCAAAAAGAAAGTGGCCAGGGTCACTCTGTGATTGATCGGTGCATATTTACATATCATTTTGTACCCTTCTAATTTATGATTTGGTTATGTTTTTGAGTTAAACTTGTGCTTTTAATAAGTTTTGTGTTTGTTTCAGTGTAATAAACTTAAGGACTCACTAATTGCATTTTGGAGACAAGTTAGCTCAAAACGGTGTCTGCAGATCAGTCAACTTCACGGATTGGACTGTACTTTCTCAAGAAGAACCAGATGATGAGCCATATATCATTGGAAAGATACGGAAGTCTAGTTTCTGTATAATTTTACGGTTCATGATTCCGAGTCTTCTAGAGAAAGTTATACATGTTTTGGAAACTTAAGGTCAAATTCGGCAGCATCTGCGTTACTGGGCCAAATATCACATTTGAAGGCCTTCCCGATTTTTCCTTGAGTTGGGCTGCATATTCTTGGAAAGATAATTCAAAGAGCTTCAAGATCCATATTTTTCCAAATTTTTCAGATTGGAGCCACAAGCCCAAAACGAGCCCACAAGCTGGCTGCAATGCATTGTCATGCATGACATATGCATGATGAAGTGTTGTTGATTGTGGGAAAGTTTGGTGAAGCATATTCAATACCTATTTTTGAGTGGAATTTTGCAGCAGACAAATGAATTAATTGAAGTTGAAGTGGATGATGCAACACTAAGCTTAATGACAAGAAGAATTGTTTTCAAATGCAATTGTGTGTTAGGTTAAGTTGGTGAATTAAGTGTTGTATGTTAGGTGAAGTTAGTGTGTTTAGAAAATTCAATTGTATAATTCAGATTTTCACTTCCCCTAGGCCTATAAATAGGGAAGTTTTCTAATCTTGTAAACACACCCCAAGGGGGGGAGCTCTCAAACACTTCTCTAGAGCTCCCTTCCCTTCTCTCCCTCAAATTCTCTTAGTTTCCTTTCAAGTTGTCAATTGTTGTACCAATAATGTTTTTACTAAATTTTCCTTCAAGTTTTCTTAGTTCCACTTTACTTTTATTTGTAATGTACATTCTTTCTTAAGTATTCAAGTTTAATTAGTTTCCAAGTTTCAATTATGGTTTTTGTTCTTATTCATTATGCTTATAAGTTAATATGCTAGTTTGAATGATTGATCACCATTTAGGCTTGCATGTTAGCTATCTTGGTTTGAATTAAGAGTAGACACCATGCTTTAATTCGAATTGAACTATGAATAGGAAGAGTATGTATGGACATTCGACAACAGGGATTAGATACATACTTGGTTGTTTAAATTGTTCTTCTATGCTTAATGGGTTCCTAATGCTTAATTTTAGGTTAGACAACAAATGATCAAATTAGGGAATTAGGAACACAAGGTTATGACCAAATACCATGGCTTAATCATACTTTAGCTAGAATCAATCCGTTAATCTAATTGAACTTGGGAACTTATTTGCTTGAGTTACTTTCTTATTTTCTTCCTTCTTTCATGTTCTTTGTTTTTGTTTCTGTTTTGTGTAGGAAAACTGAATTGGATCATTCAATCACCAATCCCTGTGGAATCGACCTCGCACTTACATACGCTAAACTACCAACGGTTCGTGCACTTGCGAGTATCACAAGTTGAGGATGCAACTGAATCCATTTTGGTGCAGCTGTATCTACACAACAGTGATCCTGCGGAACGGCCATCACCTCCATAATCCACTCTATCTTCTCTATCCATTCCTCAGCTTCAGCTGGGCCACCATCACCGTCAAAATTGGTGGCCCCTAACCTCTTAGCCTGATCTACGTAGCTCAGAGAAGGATCTCTGGATTGACCTGTTCTGGATAGGGCCTAAGTCAACAACTCCAAAGTCTGCGAGAAACTGACATCTCCCGGAAAAGTGGGTACTACTGGTTCGGCCCCTGTTGAGCCTCCAACAATTAACTGCTCTACCGGTGAAGAATAGGGAATTCTTTTGGCTCTGCCTGGGGATCCTGTTCCCAGAGTCAGGGCGACTGTCTAGTCCCTCGGCGAGTGCCACCACGTTTAGGGCCCATGATTCTGTCACAAGAAACAGAAACTCATTAAAACTGGATTGCACATAAAGTGCGGAGTCTACAGGAAGTTAACCTAATGCTCTAATACCAAGTTGACAGGACCCGTCCCAAATTCCACTTTGGAATCCGAGCCGAACCCTGTGCGTGTCCGACACCTGGCAAGTGCCGAGCACAAATGACCTAATTGCCCTTCTAGTCAAACAAGCATAAGAATAACACCAATTGCCAGCATACCAAAAATTTACATATACTAACAGTTAGACAAGTGTTCTAGGGCAATATCAGAGCTCTACACAGATTAGATTACAAGTATAAAATAATTAAACAAGACCCTACATTGTCAAGGGATGTGGCGGAAGGTGGACTCGGCTCGGTGGTGGCGCACTGACGCACGACTACTGCCTGGGGGCGCAAAACATTGAAAGGGTGAGTGGACCAAAAACAAAGCTTTAGAAAAATAGTATAAGAACATACTAACCCCACTGTAAAATCAGTTATATAAACTAAATCATTTCTTATATATATATACTTGTACTGGAATCACTGCATTCATATTTATATATATATATATATATAGCGTCAATCACACACTTGATTAAAACATTAAGTTCTCGAAAACATTGAAATTAACTTTAAATCTACCACCTAGATGTACCCATTTAGCAATCCGTCAATTCCTTATAATCCGTCAGTTCCATTCTCGTTCCACCGGAGTGACACATTCTCGCAGGTCTCGGTGACGCAAGGTCAACCCAAACCGCAATCTCGCAGGATTCAGGGGACACTTAGTCAACCTGATCCGCAATCTCGCACCTCACGGTCCGGGCGTCCCCGCAACTCGTGGGGCAGTGTCAAGCATGCTGACATATCTGAAGGCAACTGGATGTTCGTCGACATCATTATAACCGAAGCCAACCATTTAAATTCGAAGGCAACATTTATTATACTAAAGGCAACCTTGGGTACCTAAGTGGTTTCTGAAATATATAAATATATATATGTATATATATACCTTTTCTGAAAAGGAACTAGAATTTATAAAACTAGGTCTTAATAAACCTTAAAGCCTACTGCCACTCAATCTGACAACTATCCCAATTTATACTTTCCCTATCCTTTAAGGATTCTCAACTCGGCAGCAAATAAGTAAATATGCTTAAAGCCAGAAAAATCGTGCCAGGAAAATATCAATTATTAAATACTTATTCAAGATCAAATAATGGAATTTAATTGTATAAAATCATTTATAAAACAAACAGTCCACTCACAGGTGCTCTGAGCTAGATGGACTCTTTGAAGGTCCCTCCTGCGGGTCACCTGGTGCCCGGGTGCCTGAATAACCATCATAATCTTTTATTAAAACTCTGCTCAATAATATAATATTAAAATAAAAACCCTGACCCCCAACTCCTAAAAGTGCGTGCATCTCTTTTAAAGGTCATTCCTATGCCCACATTAACTTTCCTCTCAATGGGCATGATTTAATAGTAACTCGAGACTCAAAAGCGATAAAGTCCCAAAAGTCAACTCGGGACCCTGTGGGGTCCACGACCTCAGAATTCTGATCCGATTGTTCCTAGAGGTTCCACTATGCCTAGGACACATGTCCCGAGAGTTTGGTCTCGATTGGACGGTCGGATTGCTCACGATTGCACGATCGGACGGATGAACGATTTCCCGTAATACTAACCCTAGGGTTGGCCTTTTCGGAGTATCCGGGACTCCGATTGACGATCCGTCGAATCCTACTTGATCCTAAAATTATCTAGATCAACATCCTCCAGTTTGGGCCGGTCCTTCCTTGGTCGGTCCGGTGCTAGGTGTTGGCAGGTTTTGGTGGTTGTGAGGCTTGGAGGTGGGCCTGGAGAAGAAAGCAAAATGAGGGGTGGGGTTCTGCACGAGGAAGAAGAGAGTGAGGAGAGAGAAAGGGAACTTCATATTTAAAAATCTGATTTTGGCAAAATTACAATTTTGCCCTTTTTAGTATTTTGCTCGTATTTCCTTCAACTCGAAATTAAACCCAGTACATGTCTACGGACTCGTTTCGTCGCGCTCTACGCAACGGTATAAGCGGAATTCCCAAATTCCTTCCCAGTCAAAAAGTCAATCTTTAAACCGAGTAAAATATTCCGAGGGTAGTTTAGTCCTTTCCTCTATTAAATTGTTAACTAAATATTAATTAAGGTCTGGGTTGTTACAAGTATGGAGAAGAACAGGTGGACTATGTTCAGCTTCCTCATCTCCAAAAAATACCTCTAAATCTCCAGCAGCAATAACGAAGGTGACTGCACAAAGAACAGAAGTTAGAAGACTCAGTCCAGCCAGGAATAAACAAGAAGACAGAGTTTAGAACTCACTAATCACTTGCCTAACCTGGACAACTTGCCCACCAAGCTGATAGTTTACCTTCAATCACTTGGGTGTTTATACCCTTGAGCATCTCTACAATGAACTTCTTAGCATCTGGTTTTGCATGGACAGTTCCGGCTTCAGAGTTGGCAAAGAGCCAGCGAATCTAGCTTTCCACCAGGTGTCAAACTCGCCAGAACTGCAGGAATTAGGCTCCTAGGATGGATAGAGAGCATCCACGCTATTGTTGATCTTGTTCACTGCACATCTGCAGTCTTTGTGCACATCCAAGTCATTTGCATCTCTCCAGGAAGTCCCCCGGTTGCAGCTTCTGTAAGACTTCAACGGAATAAGCTGGGGGCAACAAAACTGCCTGGCACAGAAGTTGGGGTGATAGACTTCTCCACCCAAGTGAGAATTGGGAGGCTTACCCCACCAAAGGGCAGGTCCCGAGGCAGCGTCACACTTAGGAACTTCTTCCTGAAGTCAATTCTGGCCGCTTCATCTTCAGGCTCCTTCTCAAACAGCCTGTATCCGGGCTGGAACCAAGGATAGCTCCTTCTGAGAACCACCTGCCATGGTGCAGCAGACCTCTTGGTGCAGTGCCTAAAGAAAGTCAAATATTCTTCAATAAACCTCTTGGGCACTTCTGCCGACATCAAAGGAAGCGCCATGACTTGATCTTCTGGCAGAACTATGTCTGGAAACCTCAATTCTGGGAAGTACACTTGCAGCCAGATATGAATCATCCAGTAGCGCTATGAAGATCCTTGTATAAATGTGCCAGAACTATGGGACCAAGCCCCACATCAGTATGATTATGGAGAGCTTTTGCCAAGTGCCTATATTCAAACAGAACTGCTGAAGAACGATTCGGGAAGACAAACCTGTTTAGCCAGTATATAAAGAACAACATGTGTTGTTGATCCCTATCCCTCTCAGCACTGAACTTCTTCAAATAGTTGGAGAAGGAGCAATTCTAATTGATTGTGGCAGGAGAGATAGTGTACTTCTAGGCCAGCCTCTCGCTATTCTTCCCTCTGTGATAATTGCCAACTGCATCAGCAGGCCTTCCATGAGGCCTAAACCCAAAGATTTGGGCCATATCCAGCAAGGTTGAAGTCATGGGACCCACATGAAAGTCGAAGGTGTTGTTGTCAGAATTCCAAAAGCAGAGAGCAGTAGCCAACAGATTCTCATCCCTATTCACAGACTGCTTGGACAGAAGTATGGCATCATAAATTCCAGCCCTCTTCCAGTACTCTCCATACTTGGAAGAAGTTTGTTAATCCAATCTGACCACTTCACAGTACTATTCCTCACTTCACTTGAGGGATAGGACTGGCTCAAGTTCTTGCTGACCCAGGTATAGGAGGCTAGAGAAGAGGAACTCTGGTAGTAGAGAGGAGCCTCATCATCTTCCTCGAACAACTCAGCCATTTCTTCAGGAACCTTCCCAAACCAGTTAGGGTCCAGAAAGAGAATGTTCTTAGACATGTGGAGAACGTTTTCATCCAGATTCTTTTGGGTGTATGGATGAAGTTTGTTGCGAACCTCGATTGCATGTTGATCAACACCTGCTCCAGAAATATAGGGGGGAGGAAGTGAAGAAGAGGAGCTTTTGGCGCGAGTTTTTGGGGAAGGCATTTTCAATCTCAATCTAAAACAAAGAAGAATTGAAAGATGATCAAAAGAGACGGAGGATTCTGAGAATAAAAACTGGAGATAATCGAAAGATGATCGAATGAACAGTGATGGAGTTCGTGTAAGTTCTTATAGGCTCAGAAAAAAGATCGTGGAAGGAGAGGGGTTGCCTAGTTTAAAGTAGCCGTTAAATCACCCACTTCCCCATCATGTCTAATTGAGTAGGCAGACATGGGCTAGAGCAACAAAAGGAAATGGCGCGCATCATTAATTGGCCAATCATTAAGTCTGAAACCATTTTAAAACGAGACTTAAGGGGCATTGTTTGGGCCTAAATTCCACCTGGGCTTTGTTTTAAAAGACAGAGATCAGCCCAGATGGTTTCGGAGGCCCAAACCCTTGTAGATCAATTAGCAAGGATTAAATTCACAAATTAAAGATTAATTGTCATTAAATGGTGATTTAATCCAGACAAGTCAGTTGCTAATTGATTTTAAGATTACGCCCAATTTCAAATATCTCCAAAGGCCCAAAAATTTAATCATCATCGTTGATCTCAATTCAAATCAACAGATATTTTGGAAGATCTTTTTCTCATAAGAAAGCCCATGTGACTTTGAAAGTCAAAGTTTTCAACTGAGGCAGAGGAAGTGATGGCAAGTTAATGAAAACAGGTTAACCAAAAGAACACTCTCCATAACCATTTAAAAAGTCAGAAAAGAAGGGCGGCCAAGTTTCCTTTCTATACTCATAAAGGGCTCTACATTAGAACATGATGTGTTTTTCAAGAAATAATCAAGAGACAGGAGAGTTGTTTGCCAGAAAAGGCATCTATTTTTTAAGTCTACAAATTTTTTTCCAACGATCCAAACTATCTATTTTTTAAGTCTACATTCATAGATCATCCTTGCAAAATATTAGACAAATTGGAAACCGTTTTGACATCCAATTGTTTTCTACAAAATCAATGGACACGGTGCTTCAAGAAAGTACTAAAATTTCAATAACACAATTGAGTGGTCAAACGATATCGGATTCAAGTGTTTTTTTTGTAGAGATGATATTTGAATGATTATCTAAAACATAGACGGTTTGGATTAGTGAAATACAATACGGAGTGGGCCCTACAAGGGTGTCCCTTAAATAAGCTAATTTGAGGGATCCCTCATTGGAAGCTCTATATATATATATATACATACTAGGGTGGTGATCTTCACGGATTGGCTTAGTTGTTTTCCTCTTTGTGATATATAATGTACCTGTAAATATACTCATATGAAGAAAAAATAATTTTCCTTTTGCTCATTGTGTACGGGATAGGTAATAGGTACATTACCTATCCCATTGTAATAAAATTTAGGTTTTATTTATAGAAAAATAAGATGATGGGTTGTAGGTATGACAAAAATAGTTTGAAGGGGAAAAACCTAATTTATTATATAATTTATTAAAGCATACAATAGCTGCCTGCCGTGGGGAAACACAGTCGTAGTAGCCTCTGGAAACCTAGAGGTTTCTTTCTCTCATGAGTTTTGTTCTTGGTGGACTTCTCTCTTGATTTATAGATTGGCCAGTTTTCTAGTTTAGCACTAGTAACGGACTTTACCATTATTTGGGGCCGGGGCCGTGAGGTGTGAAGAAGGCTTAGTAGGTAGGTTCCCTGTTATTTATGTTGTAAGCATTCTCAATGGCGGGGGAGAACTGGAAACTGAAGGGGTTCCATCCAGAGGAGGAGGCCATATATCATAGATGATGGGTTTATGGTTGTTGTTTGGGTTCTGCTGCTTCTTCAGCAAATGACTTCTTTGTAAAATGGATTTATTGAGGTTTAAGCATGGAAAATGTGTCTACGAATAATACTGTTTGTTGGATTACTGAAACAGATTCATTATCCATTGATCAATTGGTTAATATCTCAAAGCCACTTGCCTTGGTTTTTTTTTTTTTTTTTTGGTGGGAAAAAACAAAGTGTACTATTCAAATAGAAAGTAAACCATAAAATAAACAGAAATTAGCCAGGCAAATAAACACCCTTAAAAATCAAAACATTACATTGCAAATGCTTCAATATCTTTTCTTCCATCAAAATCAAATTCACATTTCGCAAAAGTTCAGTGTTTTCTCTTGTGCAACTTTTCTATTGTGCATTCTAATAAAAAATATCTTTTCTTGTGCTTTCACTTGAGCAACCTTTCATTAAAGTTCCTATGTGACGGAAACCACGAGCCCTCCCTTTGAAGTAAATCTGTGGTAATAGAGACCAGTTAGAATACTTCTTTATCCCCTCCATGACTTCATTATCCGTAAGAAGATCGAAACTTCCAAATTCAACCTTATGTTTCTTTAAAATTTTAACAGCCATTTTGCTAAATCTACATTTGGGTTCCACGGGGGTTCCTTTCATGAAAAGCATGACTCGATTAGAGTCAATCAGCTTATGCAGTCGCCTTTTCAAGGCATCATCAAGTTCATTTTGAGCTTGAATTTGCTCCTGAGAAGATCCAGTTTCTTTTGCTAACTCTTGGACTGTGTCAAGGCTGGCAGAAGCAGCAGGTTCTCTAGCCTTAACTGGCCGAACAACCCTAGCAACTTTAGTGGCCAAACTAGGTGGATCTACACCTTCTGATGTATCAACGACCTTTCCATCCTGACAAAAGAAAACACAAACAAAAAATGACCAAGAGAAGAACAAGATACAGAACAATCGTAGAACCAAAGCCAACAAAAAAAGTTTATCAGCAGCAAAATTCTTTTTCTAATCATCACTCAACTCATACTTGCATGCATTTCCAGTTATCCAATTAAAGTAAGCGTTATATTACATGGGACATCTAAGTTTCTAGTTCATCTTCCAAAATGTTGACTAATGATCATTAATCCTGTGAAAAAAAAAAGAAAAAAGAAAAGTGCAACAGTCCCAGGCTTGAGCACCTGATTCATAAACACCTCAAGTTGAAGTATAAAAAAAACACCATCTAAAAATCTCTTGGATCTAGTAATCACTTTTGCGGGTGGATAGTTGTTTGAATTGATAAAGGTTTCATTACCACAATATTGAGCAATAATCACTATTATAATCCATTCACTAACTAATGGGTGGTTTGATAAGTTAATAATATGTTCTTCTTTTTTGCCTGATGCAAAGTGAATAATAGTATGGTGAATCAATATAGAGAACTCTGTTGTTAGAGATTAAGAATTGGTGAAGCAATAGACAACAATATCCATAATGATAGCTTGAATCAATATAGAGAACCCTGTCATTTGGAAAATAAGAACTCAGAGAGGAATAGTATGATGTAGGAGATGGAGGAGACGTCTAGTGTGGATCATTTGTGTATTCGGATCAGAGGAGGCCTTAGATTAGGAGTATACAATATGTAATGTATTGGCTGAATTTTTTTGGTTTCTTTTCTGGTATGGATCTATGGATATGTACTGGCCGCCATACTACTGTTTATATAATGAATGGATTGTTGGATGAAGATGCTTCTAAAGTTGGTTTTGCCTAAATTTTCTCTGTAATTATTGCATACTACCACAATTACAAATTACAAATACCCCATATTACAAAATTGCAATTACAAATTATAAACCGAAAATAGTTAACCCCATATTACAGTGAACCCCAAAAACTCAATTTCAAACTAAATACCCCATATTCACAGAACCTGATTATTTAAATGCAGAACTTTGTTTTAAGGTGAAAACAATATATTCTCATAACCAAAAAATAACCAAGCAAAAATGTATATACTATACCCAAAAAGCATACCTTCACAAAGGCAGAGTAGTACGGCACATCAGAAACTAAATAAGGCTTAGGTTGTTCTTCAGCTTCAACCTACAATATTAATCAGCAATTGAAGATTAAAAACAAAACACCAGGAAAAACCCAGTTAGAGATGAAAAGTGGGCAAATACCTCGTCCATGTGCTTCGAAGCCTCACACCTCAAGGGACGGACCACGCTATCAAGCTCTTTGAATTGCACAACTTTCACTGATCCACCCATGGATGACGAAGTCTTTGAAATTCTAAACCCTAAACGCACAAAAACAAAGAGAGAGATGGAAACAAAGAAAAACAAGACTAAGTGCCCGTTTGGCATTGCTTATTTGGGGTAATAAGTGATTTTTAAAAAAATTTGGGAAGCCCAACCCGTTTGGTAAACTGTGAGAAAATCACTTATTGTTAAAAATTACTGTGAGAGAAAGCTATAAGGGAAAGCAGCTAATGAGGTGCTTTCATTTTCTGATTATGCAGGAATTAGTTTTGAAGAGGCGTTGGGTTTAATGATTATGCGGCAATCATTTTCTGATTTTGCGGAAATTAATACCAACAACACTTTTAACAAAAAATTTACCAAACGCCTAACTGCTTTCTTTTACAGCTGATTTCTCTCACAGCAAATCTGACAGCGATTATTTTCACAGCACAGCAATGCCAAACTGGCCCTAACTATTATATATATAGATTGCTGCTAAACGAACCCTAAAATTAACTGAGTACACCCTACGATCTAAGCACACCCTAATGTTTAAATAAAAATGTAAAATTAACTAAGTACACTCTATTTAACTACCAAAAATATCCATGGTACACCCTCTTTAATTTTTAATCTTTTAAAGTATTTAAAATAAACAAATAAAGTAAAATAATAATAAAATAATATTTTAACAAAACTCTCTCTCTCTCTCTCTCTCTCTCTCTCTCTCTCTCTCTCTCCTGCTTCTTCTTCTTCTTCTTTTATCTCTCTCCTGTGCGACCACCACCACCTAGTTTGTGTTATTGATTGTTTAAGTTTTATGCATACAAAAATCAACTAGGATCAATACACTTCTCCTGGATTCCGAGTTGTATGTTAAAAATTAAGTCAATTTGGTTGAGGGCATGGGTTCAAAAGCTCAAGCAGTAAAACAAAGATTTTAATTCTTAATTAAATATATTGTCTTCAATCTTTCGAGAGAGGTGTGGGTTTTCAATCTAATTTAGGGAGATTTGGTAGTTTGGGAATTTGGGGACAGCATATCTCAACTCGTCTCAGAGTGGGGTGGGTCGGGAAGGAGAGAGAGCTTTTTTTCTCTTTTTAAAATTTTATTTTATTTTTTGGTTTTAAATACTTTAAAAGATTAAAATTAAAGAGTTGACCATAGTTATAACAATGGACATGCGTCAAGTCTTAAGGATGGTGTACATATTGGGGTACACAATTCAATATATCCTTTTTGGTCATTTTATATTAGGGTAAATTAGTAATTCAATAAATAGTTTGATAGTAGGGTGTACTCAGTTAATTTTAGGGTTCGTTTAGCAGCACTCTATATATAAAGGTAGAGGCATAATTTAGGGAAACCTTTTTTTTCCCCAAAGAATTTACGGAAACTTTCAAAATACTAAGAAATATCCTCTATTAATTAGACTTCTAAAAGATAGCCAAATTAATATGAAATAAAATAATAAAGGTTAAATTAACGTAGTGGGTAATTTTTTTATAAAACTTTCCATTACTTCTTATTTTTATATTTCAAAAACATATTCCTTCCAAAAAACGACTTTACATATCAATTAAAAAAATAGATTATTATAAATAAACCCAATCCTAGGCATGTATTTATAAAAAAACCCACACACTATTTAAACATAGAAACACACCCAAAATCAACCCCAAAATCAACAATTGTATATTTTTTGGGTGTGTTTATAAATGAGTTTTGAGTGTGTGTAATGATGGGTTTTGGGTGTGTTTATAAAGTGTTTTGGGTGTTGGGTTTTTTTATAATTTCAGCCCCCATTTTGGGTGTTTTAGTGAAACCCCCTTAAAAAAAGGTAAATTGTTGAGCGTGGCTAGTGTTTAGGGTTTAGGGTTAGGCATATGGGAAACAAAGAAAGAAAAGACAAACACAACACAAATAGGAACCCTAAACCCTATATTGATTTGTGAATTAAAGTTCGGCAATGGGTATTTTAGTCTTTTGGGCCTAATGGCATAGTTGTGTCAATTGGGATTAGGGCACGTACAAGTTACAACAGTGGGCCTGATTCTATGATGATTACAAATTTTTGGGATTAAGAATTAAGAATTAGAGAGAGGCAAGAAGTAGACATATGACCACACACAAAAACAAACAGAAAAAAAAAAAAAAAAAGCGTTTCCTAGCCAAAATAGCTTTAAACTGTTAGATTGGAAACATGAACCATTCATCGGGTGTATTCATTTGTATCTTTATGTATGGTTCATGTTTCCAATCTAACAGTTTAAAGCTATTTGGCTAGGAAACTTTTTTTTATTTTTATTTTTTGGGTTTCTGAAGCTATTTGGTTAAAACGAGCTGTTAACACCATTGCTTTCGTCCTCTTGACGTTGGTCATATATCTTCTTTTTTTTTTGTTTTAAACGTGATGGTTTTTTTGTCAGTAAAGTTTTATCTCTATACTTTAAATAAATAAAAAGGAAGAAGGCCGGAGTAAGAGCAGTTGACACAAGCAGCACCTAAAACTTAGATTCCTTTTTTTTTTTTTTTTTTATAATCTCTTTCTTGTCATTCATCAGGGAAGGAGAGAGGGGAATGTTATAGTGGGTTGCCTTAAGATTGTCTCCTACATGAACCGAACCCGTATGCCACCCCATGTGCAAAACGAGATTCCTTGAATAAATAATGAAAGAAATATATATGTGTGTGTTTACTTTCCATTTTATTTTGAATAATAAAATGGTAAGCTTTTTATTGATTAAAATGGAAAGTCTTAATTCAGAGAGTAACATTCTTTTACTTCCCTAAACATAACAGCCTTTTTTTTTTCTTATAAAAGGAGAGTTGCCGCTCTTAACTGGTAGAACTTTTTCAAACTTGCAAAACAACTTTTCTTTCTTTCTCAACAGCAAATTGGTGATTGTAGCTCAGATAAACTTCTGTTTTGCATTATGGCTGAAGCATGCTTGGAAAACACCAACCAAGAGTTGAAGGTTTGTGACATTACCACTATTCTTTTATCTATCATATGTTTTTTTAAAGTTAAATTTATCACCTCTTGTGTACCGGGAACACCCAAAAATTACTCCTACTTATGTTTTTGTCATCTGTCCATCTAATTAACTAACTTAATTATTGTTAACTCATATATAAGAAAATTAATAAAATATATTATTTCCTATCCCTTCGTCTTCCCAGCCCATCAACTTAGTACCATCATCGAGCAAAGCCACGCGCTTTCGGTCGAGGCAATGAGATCTCCTCATTAATCGAATTTTGTCTGTATAGTATAGCCATTGAAGCTGAATTTTTCTTTCGAAACTTGGAGCTACTGGGGTTAAATTTTGAACCATGGCTTGTTCGATTTTGTGGTCTCTTATTTGTGAGTTTTTAAATAAATAACAATTTAATTAACATTCAACAATAGCATACGTTCTCAATCCAAATCTATCCTAATCTGCATGAGAATTCAATCTAAATTTAGCATATAAATTTTATGAACACAAAAACCCCAAATCTGTACTCTCCTTTGGTTTATTGATTTGATTTGTTTTATGTTTCTTCTTATTCATCTGTACTCTCCTTTGGTTGTTATTCTGTATTTGTTCGCCATCTTTATTTCCTTTCTTTTTTTAGTAAATTGAGCTTAGACCCATAAAATTCATTTGTAATCACCTACAACCCTTTCCTTTATTTTTCTATTTAAAATACCCAATTTTTTCAAGTAAAACCCGCTGACTAGGATCCAAGTAAGCAAGTTACCTAATCTAGCTTAAAATCTAATTTATTCTATTTTTCGGTTTCCAAAACTACCCGTATTTACAAGTTAACGTGTTATGTGGAAATGTAACTAATGACACACGTTGACTTTGGAAAGATTTTCAAATGGTTGTAATGGATGTAGGAATTAATTTAGAAACTTATTTGAAATTAAATATTAAATTCAACATTAACATATTAGTAACGTTTTGGTTTATTTTATTATTAAAAAAAAACGTTTTGGTTTATTTAATAAATTTTTGTTGTTGTTTTCCTTTTATGAATTATACTACTAGTAATCTATTTTATTATAGTTTTATGAATAATAGTGTACATTCTAATTATGTTGAAAATATTTTGATAATCTATTTATTGTTTGTTTTATGAAAAATATTTTTTTTTTCAAATGAACCTATTTTTTCTCTAAATTATGTACCCTTTTTTCTCTGAATAAAGTACCTATTATTTTTTTTTATGAATTTTTTTTTTTAAATGAACCTATTTTCTCTCTCCAAATAATGTACCTATTTTTTTCCTCTAATAATATACCTAGTAAAACAATGTACATATTTTTTTAAATGAACCTATTTTTCCTCTCCAAATAATGTACTTATACACATTTATAGGTATATTGTAAAATAATTTACCTGTGGGTAAATAATGTACCTATATTTTCTATAAATTATTGTGTACCTATTTTTAATTTATGAAAAATGTACGGAAATTTCAATTACAAAGTAACTGACTTAGGGCTCGTTTGGGACTGCTAGGAAGCACTTCTACTTATAAGCGCTTCTACCAAAAGTGCTTTTATAATAAAGACGTTGAAATTTTCATAAGAAATCGAAGTTCTTCTTGGAAAAGCACTTGGAAGTGCTTCCTGAAAAAGCACATGGCAAGTGCTTCTCCCGAAAACGCTTATATGGCCCAAAAGCGCTTCTAAACATTTCTGCCAAATGCTGTTAGAAACGCTTTTGGTTGTCAGAAAGTGCTTTTAACCGTTCTAGAAGCACTCCCAAACGAACCCTTAGTTTTTTTTTTTTTTTTTTTAATTTATATAATTTTGGTAAATAATATACCTATATTTTATTTAAATAATATATTTATATTTTATACGTATATATTTTTATTTTTATTTTTTTTATAGGTACATTATTGGATATGTAATTTACAGAAATTTTTTTTGGTTTGCAATTTTAGGGGGCGGTATGTGAGAGGGAATGACAACCAAAAGAAATGGGGTGATTGATATGCTATTAATAGGGAGTGTTAATTACAATTATGACAGTTAATGAAATACTTGAAATAAATTATAAATAAAATATGAAGTTTGGTGGCAACGATGTAAAAATATAGGAATACTACAACCTCTTATATCCTACTGGTCATTTAAATTTGAAATTGGGTTTTACACATAGATTTATAGAGTTATGGGTATATGTCTAGGAAATAGAAAATGTATGAATCTATATTGGACAAGCCCTATATGTTGGTGTCTATACAAGGTCTACATCTCATGGGATAAGAGGATCTATAGTGCGTGAGGATGCAAAAAAGTTTTTTCTTTATGGAGAGTTGCAATGTATTTGCAACTATGACGAGTTATTCCACACATTGTGAAAATATGTTAGATTATGCGGAGGACTGCTTAGCCACATATGAGGAAATAGTTAATGGCATCCATGATGCACCAAAAATAGCCCATAAGTATATTCATGATTGGCAAAAATCGACACTGGAATTATATCAAGGATCTATTTATATGGTTGGATGGGATGCAGATGGTCTTCCTCATGTATATAAAGTTGATTCTTCTGGACCAGTGAAAAAAACCAAATCCAAACGTTGCTATGGATTTGCGAATGGAACCGGTGGTAAACAAGTTTTTGAATACTTCAAGAGTTTCAATGTGGAAGTCCAAAGTTCAAATAAATTGTTAGAAATTGTGACAATAGCTTTATTATATGCAGCCCTTTTTGATGACAAGAGCGGTGGATATCTGCGCGTATTTAAGGTAAAACAAAGAGGCTTTGATGATTTATATCACAAATCAGTTTTTGAAGCGCTTTTTTATCATTATGATGCCTTAGCTGATCATCTTTCCAATTCATTTTTCTTTCTCTTCCCCAAGCGTGATTACAAGCCTATACATGACATTAATGTGAAAGTGCACGAAGGATTCAAAAGAAAGTTTCAAAAAGAATACAAGGATATTGTTGTCATAAAGCAAGGAAGAAGATTTGTTATACGACTCGTACATTTTTATAGCATTCCTGATGAACTATATGAGCAGATCAGAAAACAAAATCGTCAACATAATGTGCCTCGTGAAGTCCAAGCTCTACCGTGGGTTCTAATTGAACAATTTGGTCAAGTTCCTATTTTGTTTTGTAAGCCAACACAGGAGGTGATGAGAGATTTACGAGATGTGTAGCATTGGGCGTGCACTCCTTTAAATAATTGCAAGAATGCTACTGCTTTGTTTAGACTAGTCAGTGTAATAACCCATTTCATTTGTTTTCTTATTTCTTTAATAACAGGACATGCACCTCACACTACTACAAAAATAGAAATAGACGACGGGGAAACACCGTCGTCTTTTTCTTTTTCAAACCGTCGTTAAATCGACCGTCATCTTTTTGAAAGTACGACGGTAATTAACCGTCGTCTATTATATGTAAAAACGACGGTTTTTTCAGAAAAAGTGTCGTCTATTACATGTAAAGACGACACTTTTTCTGAAAAACCCGTCGTCTATTGAATGTAAAGACGACACTTTTTTTTATAGAACCGTCGTCTATTAAATGTAAAGACGACACTTTTTCTGAAAAAACCGTCATTTATTATATCCAAAGACGTCTATTAAATCTAAAAAAGACGGTTTTGTTCCAAAAAACCGCCGTTTATTATCTGTAAAAATGATGTACTAATTTCATTTTAGATATCCTAAAAAATTATTTCTTTCATAAAACTTGAAGATTCAATTGTAATTACATTGTTTACCAATCTTGATTCCTACTATATCTATACAAAATACCATATCCAAAGCATTAACCTATGGTTGTTGTATCTTCCACAATTTGTACTTGTTCTCCACATTCAGCTGTCATCTTGGAGTAGTGTTCTAAGTCATCTTGGTCAAATGGATCTTATATTCTTCTAAGTTGCCTACCAACTGGGCCTTTGAGCTGCACTCGATATAAGCTGCAACACCTATTTGCCATGTCATCTTACCTGAGCAATCAAAAACCACAATAAGATTACATTATCTTTCTGTCATCTTAACTAACAAAAAATATGCAACATCTATACAAGCATAAGCTTATGCAGGAAAAGTTCATTTGTAACACAATACAGAAGAACATTTTGACTAACTTAGAGTTGCTTTTGTGACGTGGATGGCGAGCTCACCAAGAAGGCAGGATGGAGATCTGTCATCGAACCTCAGGCGACATCGAAGACCAAATCTGATGTTCTAGGATTTTCCCATCTTGCAAGGTCTCTAGATCTGTTTTCAAGGTCATCTTAACTAACCAAAAATATGCATCATCTATATAAGCATAAGCTTATGCAGGAAAAGTTCATTTGTAACACAATACAGAAGAACATTTTGACTAACTTAGAGTTGCTTTTGTGACTTGGATGGCAAGAGCTCACCAAGAAGGCGCGATGGAGACTGTCATCGAACCTCAGGCGACATCGAAGACCAGATCTGATGTTCTAGGATTTTCCCATCTCGCAAGGTCTCTAGATATGTTTTCAAGGACATCGTCGTCCTTGACTGTGAATATGGCGTCGATGGCGGCTGGTGATGACTGATGCGAAGAACAATGGCGTTGACGGCGTCGCTGCGTCGATGGCTGGTAGGTACGTATGAGGAGTAGAAAGGTGAGAGATGGAGTGTTTCAGATAGCTCAGGAGGGTTTCAAGAAGAGAGGAGCTCAGGAGGTTTCAAGGAGGGAGAGATAAAGTTTTCAGAGACGGGGGAAAATCTGAAAATTTGTCGAGCGCGAATTCACTTAAGTGGCCTTTTTTTAGCGTGTTTTAAAAGACGACGCTTGTTAATGAGAGATAAGGTTTTCAAAGACGAGGGAAATTTTGAAAATTTGTCGATCGCGAATTCATTTAAGCAGCCTTTTTTTAGCGTGTTTTAAAAGACGACGCTTTTTATAAAAAAAAACCGTCATCTTTACATATAATAGACGACCATTTTAAAAAAAAACCATCATCTTTACTTCATAATAGACGACCCTTTTTATAAATAAAAAAACCGTTGTCTTTACTTCATAATAGACGACCATTTTTATAAATAAAAAAAAACCGTCGTCTTTACATATAATAGACGACCCTTTTTATATGAAAAGGGTCGTCTTTACTTCATAATAGACGACCCTTTTCATCTAAAAAGGGTCATCTTTACTTCATAATAGACGACCATATTTATAAAAAAAACCATCTTCTTTACTTCATAATAGACGACCCTTTTTATAAAAAAAAACCGTCGTCTTTACTTCATAATAGACGACCCTTTTCATAAAAAAAACGGTCATCTTTACATATAATAGACGACTCTTTTAAATAAAAAAAACTGTCATCTTTACTTATAATAGACGGCAGTTCTTTAAAAAAACCGTCATCGTTACATATAATAGACGACAGTTCTTTCAAAACAACCATGTCTTTACCAAAAAAAGGACACTTGATTTTTAAAAGACGACGCTTATCATACCTGCTGTCGTTGTTTTTTGGTCAAATTTTAACTCTGAACAAAACCTTTTTAATAAGACGACGCTTTTTTATTTGTGTGCGTCGTTATAAAAAAAAATTCAATAGTACCTCCGTTTTTTAGTTGTTTAAGTCACTTATCCATGACGGTTTTTTGTTACCTTCGTCTTTTTTAAAACAACGACGGTTTTTTGTTCTACCGTCGTCTTTTTCTGGTCGTCTTTTTCACTTTTTGTAGTAGTGTCAGTTGAATAAGAAACCTTGAGCTTTTCTCAAGTCTCCTAGTAATGGGTTCATGTATAACTTCATGCTCATTTGAAATTAAGTTTATGCATATATTGTTCTTTAAGTACAAAAGCTTATTTTAATTTTTCTTTTAGACCAAGCAGAATGATTTTATGAACAACAAGTAAGTTAACAAACAATTTTTACAATTACATAAGAGGCAAAACAGACAATCAAATAAATCTATTATACAATTGACTAGAAAAAAAAAGATTCAAAATCATCAAAGGGAACAAAGAAAAGGAACAAAACAAGCAGATTCAAACATGGAAAGGATTTTGCAACTTGCACAAGCATGAAGCGAAATACACCAAATAACAAATCTACGAACAATGAGTAAGTTAACAAACAAAACAACAGAACGAACCTATCGCATTCACATGAAACAAAACCCCTCGGAAAATTTACCCATGGTCCATGAAAATCACGCACGTGTCTTAAACCAGTAAACTCTCTCACACAATCCTTTTTTTTTTTGGTACAACCGATAGTCTAAACTCACACACACAACTAATATCCCATTGGGGGTTTGAACCTGAGACCTCTAGTCTACAAGTCAATGTCCTTTTCCACTGGGCTAAACCCTGTTTGCAAACTTAAACACAATCTTAAGAGACCAAATTAAGTGTCTAAACAAGCAACTTCACAAGCTGATTCCATAATATGAAAAATTCAGCCTACAGGTGTGCCCATACCATGTGCACGTATGTATATACGTACATATTAAGATTAAGACCCGGGTCTATGTAGCTGCACCTCCTTGTGCCCAGTAATTACCGGTGGTTCAGCTCAAATACATTATACATCATACATGCATGTATTGAGAAAAAATTCCAATACATAAATTACCGGTGGTTTAGCTTAGCACATGAACTTCGACTCGAACTCATTAAACTCAGCTCATTTTTTCAGCTTCTGACCCACTACAAACAAAAAATAAGCAGACCCAGTAAACAAAAGAGTGAGATAAACAAAACCCATCAACAAAATGGAGTTCAACTTGAAACAAAACGTCCCCTTGACAATAAAAAACGTAGAGGTTACCAGTGCTGTGCAGAGGAGGGAGGGCAAGAAGAGGCGATAATTGTGCAGACAAGTCAAGGGCAACTGTAGCGGTGAGGAAATTGGTTCAGCACAAGTGGGTCGACTTTGAAGCGGAGCAACGAGTCTATTAGAGCATGTCCACCCATGAAGGCTAAGGCAAGGCTAAGGCAAGGCAAGGGCTGTCACTATTCACATGAATAGTGCCAGCCTTGCCTTAGTTGGTTCCACCCTTGGAAGGCTAGGGCAAGGGCAAATACTATTTATATGAGATATGAATAGATGAATTTGTATAGAGTTTTTGGTGTGGGAAATAAAGAATATGCCTAGGTATTTATTTAAAAAAAATTCTTGAATTTTTGGTTTTTTTTTTCCTTTTTTTTCCTTTTTTTTTCAAATTTTTTTGGTTGCTGACGTCATTATGACGTCAGCATTGCATCATCCTGCCCAGGTAGCAGCTCGAGCTGAATTTGCCTGTGGGCTTGCCTGGGCTCATGGGACCCAGCTCTTGCCCGGGCTGGATTTCCTGCGCTAGAGGGGGAAATGGGCTGGCGGGGGGCCTTTTGCCCAGGCAGGGCTCCTACGCTGGAGGTGCTCTTAGATGTGGGGGGAAGAGTGGGAATTGGATTTGAAGAAGAGAGAACGGAAGCTCTCTCTCTCTCTCTGCATTTTTAGGTTCTCACCCGTTGGCAATGAGCAAAGTAACGGGTTACAATTTTTGTGTGTATTAATAACGGTCTAAATTTATTTAGTTGAGCCTTGTATATGGCCTTTAAGTGGGGTTATATATCTTAACCGTTAGAACGGTAAGAGATAGTAACTCACTCAAGGATTCTTATTCGTTAGTTATTTATTTGTGGATTCTACACATTAATAAGCGGGCTAGATTCTTTTTGGTGGATTAATGTGTGATTTTGCAATAACTCATTGGGCTCATTTCTTTCCTTCTGCTTTTGGGCTTTGACCCACAATTCTACCATTAAATAAAAAAATTAAAAATAAAAAGCAAAAAAGTCACGCATATAATTTGATATCATTTGCAATTTAATGACACATCAAACTTTCGTCCAATTTAAACTAGGACCCTAATCGAATTTAACCTCCCGAACTAAAAACCACATTTTCCTTGAGACATTTTCTAAATAGATGGATTCTTGCATCTTTAAGCATAAGAATATAATGCTCCGTTTGGATGAAGGAATTGCAAATTACATAGAATTCTAAAATGACGGATTTTAGATTTTCGTCATTTCAATTTCTAGCAATTGAAGATTTCATTGTTTGGATTTATGTATGTCTGTCGAATTTTGTAAATGACAGAAATTGAAATTTTCAATGCTTGGATAGCTCATGTAAATTGTAAATAACAGAAATTAAATATTTCAATATCTTGGTCTTTCTTCCGCTAACACTGTTACCAAAATGTGAGTTCAATCAAGTGCCCCAAGACAATTCTAAACATGAAATATAAAACAGAAAAAGTATGAAACTTAAGATAACTAGTTGAAAAATAAAATAAAAATCTTTTTTTTTTTCTAGTTATATAAGTACCTCAAACCATTGACATTTGCTTCTTTCAGAACTCCCAATAGTACTTGGCTGGAATTTTACATATTCTTCACTAATTCTTATCATTGCATATAAGACTCTGTTAAATTGCCAACTAATTGTTTCGATTGAACGGTAATAGTCAAAACCAATGACTCTATATTTCAAGTTGTGAGCAATTATTTTCAACAATATTGCTATAGATTCTTTAATTGAAATATTTCTTGTTCGAACCAACACACCATTTTCTTCTAAAATTCTACATAACTTTTTTAATGCACATTTGCTAATTCAGAATAGATCAATACAATCAACTTCTTTTCCATTGTCATTTAATAAATTCTACGCTTAAATTGCCAAACAAGGGAATTGTCAATTTCTCCTCTCAAATTCTTAACTTTTAGCTAAATTCCAAGTTATTTTCCCTCATCCAAATGGAGGTAATAGACAATGTGCTATTCATTTGCAGAACACTCCTTTCTCTTTTTCTTTATATTGTATGCAGTCCCATCTCTCTAATCATAGAGATATTGGACCACATGTAGAAGAAGTGGAATTAGATATTGCAGGAGATGTTTTTTCATGAAGTGAGTTACTCTGCATTTGTCTACGAATATTACAGTTACTTAATAATATTTAAAATAAAAATAGAAATTCTAATTATTTGTTAAATTGCAATTAACATTTAATCAAATTCAACCTTTTACTTTAACTCCAAGGTAACATTAACTCTCCATTCTCTACTATTTTGTAGGACAAATGTTGACAAAAAAATAACCAGTATAATCATCGCAAGTAAAAGGAGAAGGAATGTGTCTCCCCTCGCGGCTCGGGCAAGTAGAAGGCCAATGTTCACCTTGCTTCCCACATATTGAACAATCCTTGAGAATTGCTTGTCCTTCGCTTTGACCACAACTGGCACAACAGGAGCCTCTAAAGAGGCATCCGCAAATCTTACAAATTACCTCGCAACCACAGCCAAGAGTTGCATTCTTTGGGAGATGATATCTGTAAGGGCATAGTGGCGTATAGTGTTTACCTACCTTTAAACAATACTTACATTCACCTGTGTACAATTTGTAGATCCATTGTTAAATACAACAAAAGTAATAAAATAATCTTTTATTATTTATTTATTTTTAAAAGACAATGAATGAAGATGATAAAACCAAAAAAATCAGTATAGTGAGCACATGACATAGAATAATAACAAATACATAGATTTTATGTCATAAGAGAAGCTGCAGATAAATATATGTAAATATAGAAGCTGCATATACTTTTTTTCTTTTTTGTCTCTAAAATCAAAAGCATACCAATAGGATTAGCAAGGAGGAGGAAGGCTATCTAATTTTATTTTTCTTCTTTTTCTCTCTAAAATCAAACAGTCTATGGGGTCTAACCTAGTGTAAACTACAAGAAGCTACATTGACTTGCAGATTCGAACCCTATGGGATCATGGTAGTGTGTGTTAGAAACTCACCTCTCCTTTATAGTTTAGATTATCTCTTATATTTAAAATAAAATAAAATAAAGTCAAAAGCATACCAATTTCGGCCATTAGTTCTTCAGTCGTTGGATCTTCAGCCGTTAGTTCTTCAGTCTTTGGTTCTTCATCCATTAGTTCTTCAGTCTTTGGTTCTTCATCTTTGCTACCTGTTTGCATGCAATTACATTGTTAAATAAAAAAAACTTAAAAATAGAAAACGAATGGGTGATGATGCCAAAGCTATTTTCAACATGACATAGAATAACAAAAAATACATAAATATTTTGTCATAAAATAGAGAAGCTGCAACGCATTTTTTTTTCTTTCTTGTCTCTAAATAAAAAAAGCATGCCAACAGGACTAGGGCCTAGTTTGGGATTGCTGTCACTTTTAAAAAAAGTTGTTTATGCTGTGCTTTGAAAATAATTAGCTATAAAGTAAAGCAGCTCCATGTTTGGTAAACAATATTTTTAAAGTGCTGTTAGTACAAAATGCAATATAAAAAACGTTTGGTAAATTTTAATATCAAATTGTTGTAACTGTGAATAATGACTAAAATAGACATGATGTTAAAAGTGTTATGTACTAATCATGTGGTAGTTGTAGTGATGGAGTGGAGGTGGTGGTGGTGATGAAGGTGGAGTTGGTGGTGGTGGGGATGGCGGTTGTGGAGGTGGTGGTGGTGGCAGTGGCAGCATGGTGGTGGTGGTGGTGGTGGATTTGGAGGGTTTGGAGGAGGAGGAGGTGGTGGTGGTGGTGGTGACGGTGGTAGTGGTGGAGGAGGTGGTGGAGGTGGTGGTGGCAGAGGATGAGGAGGATGAGGATGTGGTGGTGGTGGTGGTGGTGTTGGTGGTGGTGATGTTGGTTGTGGAGATGGTGGTGGATTTGGAGGTTTTGGAGGAGGTGGTGGTTGTGGTGGTGGTGGTGGTGGTGGTGGTGGAGGAGGTGGTGGTGGAGGTGGAGGAGGTTGTGGTTGTGGTGGTGGTGGTGGAGGATGAGAAGGAGGAGGATGTGGTGGTGGTGGTGGTGGCGATGGTTGTGGAGGTAGTGAATATGTGGTGGTGCAAGTGGTGGAGTTGGATGTGGAAGTGGAGGTGGTGTCATTTTTTAAAATGAATTATGATATTTTGGGAATTAAAAAAATTCATTAAATGTTCATCTCTGTTTCTTTTGAAAGCAGCTTTGAAAAGCAACCCAGAGCCTGCTTTTAAAAGCTGCTGTCAAAAGGCCATTGCTTTTAAAATAATCGGGATATTTTCTTTTTACCAAACACGTTAAACTGCTTAACTTTAAAGTAAAGCAGGTTTTTGGCAAAAAAAAGCAATCCCAAACGAGGCCTAGGAAAGAGGGGGCCATCTAATCTTTTTTTTTTCCTTCTTTTTGTCTCTAAAATCGGTAGGCCAACGAGATCTAGAAAGGGCCTTAACTCCCAATGACACCCTATTAATGTGTTTGAGAAACTCACCTCTAGGACTAGGAGGGCCCCAGTGCAGAGAAAAATAAGTCTCAAGGTCTTCATCCAATATTGTAGTCTTTGGTTCTTCAACTTTGCTATCTGTTTGCATACAATTACATTGTTAAATACAACAAAAAAAGAAGAGAAAAGAATGCGTGATGATGGAAGGAATGGCTATGATCCCATTAATAAATAAAAATATTATTAAATATTGGGTATCCATCATGCACACACCAAAATAAATTGGCTGGAAAAGATGAAATTGATTCAAAATTGCTGGATAATATATATCCTCTAATTACACCAACAAAAGTAAAATAAAAACAACAATTTCTTTTTTCCAAACCACACAAAGCCCAAGCAAATTCCAGATAATCTTCCTTACCAACTCTAAAAACAAAAATAAAGCATACCAGGAACACTAGGATATGAGGTTAAAAAAGATACTTTTTCATACACAAAAGCTGAGGCGTAAAATTTAAAGCCCAAGTAATTAAATTACAAATAGTCTGGGTCACCCTTGAATTAAAAGAAAAAGGAAAAGCATACCGATTATTGGCGTATTGTAGTTGGAGGGGACCATAACTGGCGAGAAAAGGTCCTTTCCGCCGCCGTCCTTATCGAGCACCTCCGACTGGGAATCCAATTTCAGGCACTCCAAAGATGTGACGTCGTGGTCCATAGCTGTGTATTGTAGAGCTTGGTATCTGGCTTTACGGTTGTGAGAGAAAAAAACGATGGGTGGTTTGGCTTTAGGGTTACTTATTATATGAGTAATGCTATTTAGACACACAACATTGACCACTTTAGCTGACCACCTTATGTGGCAACTGATGTATTATGCCATGTTAATTAATGAATGTTGCCATGAGTCCACTTACTAGGAACGCTAGGGTTGTGAACCACAACTCTTTTTCAACCGACCATATTAATCAATATTATTTTCTTCCTTTTCAACCTTGATTCAATAATAAATTATCATTAAAATAATAATAATAGAGCATGCAACTTTTGGCTTCTCTCTCATCCTTGTCGTGATGTTTCCCTAAATCCTCCGCTTGGAGCCCCTGCCTGCCTTTTGGATATGTAAAGTTGGATCTTGACCAAAAATAGGTTTGCTTGATGGATCCATTTGACTTGTAAGAACATCACATTTGTTTGCTCATTGTGTACGGGATAGGTAATAGGTACATTACCTATCCCATTGTTTTCCTTTTTGTAATACGTTATTTACAACAACAAAAAAGTAAGTTATATATATAACACAGGTACACTATTTATAAAATTATAAAGACGTACATTATTTATAAAATAAAAAAGATACATTACTTATTTACAAAAAAAATAGGTACATTATTTATAAGTAATATAGACATTATACATAGGGATTGCAGAAATCCTCGCGGGGATGGGTCCCTATTGGGTCCCCGACCCTAACGGGGGTAGATTTCGGGGCATAACGGGTATTGCCTACAAGGATCCTCGAACTTGAAAAATCCCCGATGGGTATGGGGCTGGTATGGTATTAGCGTCCCCGTCCCCAAACCCGACCCAAAAATATATATGTTTATATTTAAATAAATATATAATTATAATATTTATGTTTAACCCTAAGTTAGCCTCCCTTTCCTAATTCTTCATAATCTTTCTGGTCCCCAGCCACACCTATCTCCCCACTCCATCTGCTCCAGAACTGTTCAGAAGATAAATGGGTTGTTAAAAAGGGTCATGTCAGTTTCTTGGTATTCTGGTTTGCAATCATGCTTGCAGAACTGTTCAAAGTTCGCTAGTTGTGGCACCAAAAGCTGAGCATGATGACAACACCTTGGATATGCTCCTAGTTCATGGAAGTGGGCGGTTAAGTCTATTGAGATTTTTCATGTTGATGCAGATGGGTCACTGCCATATGTGGAAAAACCTATATAAATTTGATTAGAAGCAGAACTCATGCAGAACTCATGTGTGAGTGGTTTGTCAATATTCTCTCAAAAAGCTCGTCCTTTTGGCGGAAAAAAATTTATATTGCTGGATAAAAAAGAAGTTGATAAAGCTCATTGGTTTGTACTCAACAATTGTGATGAGATCCAACAATATCTCAAGTGAGTGAAATAAATTTAGTTTTTTTCAATTATTTTGTATGAGTAAAATTAAATAATATTAATGATTTAATTTCTACATCTAGTGAATATAGAGAGGAGTTGCAAGAAACAAGTGCTACCAACTTACAACAACAACTAGAACAAGGATTCCCGCAGTGGTTTGAAAACCGAGTAAGTTATCTATGAGATACGGATGTTTAGCAAGTTAAGTGGTTCATTATTTTCCAAAGAAGTAATTAGCTTACATTTTTTTTAATCATATGTAGATGACGAATTTGCACTGCACTCGGCTGTTGGAAGCCACAAGTCAATTGTATTACCTTTCATGCAAACCTGACGTTCGTGTCCATACATACACTGGTTGTATCGTTAATGGAGTTCGATTTCACACGAAAGATGTTGATGACCATCGTACTACACAAAATAGTGGAATATTTGTTCCCGGTGAACATGGTGGTAGAAGTCATAATTACTATGGTGTTTTATTAAGTGTGGTAGAATTAACTTATATCAATCTCAATAAAGTCTTTCTATTCAAATGTAAGTGGTTCAACACAGACTCAAAGCACAAAGACCCAAAAAGGAGGCGGATACGATATGATTATCATCTAACAAGCATTAATGTAAGTTCTACATGGTATGAAAATGATCCATATATACTTGCTACTCAAGCGCAACAAGTGTTTTATCTTGATGATTATAAGCTAGGAGCTAATTGGAAAGTCATACAAAGGGTGGAGTGTAGAAATGTGTGGGACATCCCTGAAATAGATGTAAATGAAGAATTAGATGATGATAACAATCCACAGTTGAGAGTAGATATTGAGCCTAATGATGTGTCAAATACTTTGAACAATGATGAGATGAATGAAGATGATCTTGATGAGTTTACATGTGAGGATATGGAAGAAGATGTTGATGATGTTGATGTGGAAGATATATTTCTAACTGATGTTGATGACAATGAAGAAGATGATACCTTGGCTTATAACGGCGGCAATGCAGAATTGTATCTAAGCAATGATGATGATGATGACGACGACAGTGATTAACATTTCATGATTACTTGTAATATCTTGTTTTTCTTTTTCTTTTTGAACTTATGATGTACTAGTATGCTTTGATTTTGATTTTTGCATATAGGTGTGGTATATGCATCGTTTTTTTTTTGTACCTTATTGATAATACATCTCTAGTAGAATTGAGACCTACTTATATATGTAGGTCTCACATCTATCAATTATGTACAATCAATGTGGAACAAAAATTATGTGATGCCATTAGTTTCATAAGTTTTTCCTGTACCTTCTATGTTTTCTTAGTATTATACATATGAGGGGTAAGGTTCATTATGTCCCCCCCTGACTAGATGTATATCTTTTGTTTTCTCTATTTATAAAATATGACTCGTACCGTCGAGCTTTCTCAAAGAAAGATGTTGATGGACTTTTTTTTTAAATTTTTGTTCCGATCTAATTTTGAACATGTTTTATTGAACTTATTATAGGTTATCTATATGGCTAGAAAGACAAAACGTCATCTTGTGCAAGTAAGAAATGAGTCACCGTCTGATTTAAATCCCCAAACTGAACCTAATGCAATCTTGACATCAGCCAATATAGAAGAGAGTACTACTGGTAAGAAGCTACAACATAGTTATATGTATTCTTTTATTGTTATTCAATGCATAATGTCATTTTCTTTCCTAGCAATCTGGTTATATGTATAAGAATTTGTATATGTTTAGATGTAATTAGTCATTCACGTTAATAATTAATAATTTATATATACAAATATGATATCTTGGTTTGGGCTGTGATAATGTAGGTGCAAACAAAAGAGTCAGATCAAAAACACGAGGAGTTAATTCTGATAAAGTACAAATCCAACTTGGTACCAAAATACCAATCACTATAACTGAATCGGATGGTGCTCCAACGGGTCCATATTCATCCATGTTTGGGAACGATCTTGGCTTCACAATTCGCACATATGCACCACTGAATGTGGAGCAATGGAAGGACATTAACGAGAAGAATGTGGAGAAGCTGGTTGAAAGAGTAACAGTAAGATATAACATGGTTTTCATTTACTGAATTTGATACTTATATAATACAAATAGAAAATAACATTTATAAACTGAAATTGGTTCATGCAGAGTAAGTACGACATTGATATGTCTCTGCCTCATGTTCATAGATTTGTTATGACGAAGTTTCAGAAAAGGTATTGTGATTTTCGACACAAGCTGAAAGAGTATTTCAATAAGTACTCAACTATGGAAGAGGCACAAAAAAACATACCTCCTGAAGTATCTACACAAGAGGAATGGAATTTCCTTTGTAAACATTTTTCTACTGCCAAGTTCCAGGTATTGCTTCAATTGGCTTTATGATTTTGTGGTGGCTGCTATATTGCTTGAACTTTATGAAAGTTGGAGAGTATGCTAAATGAAAATAGACGTCAATATTATTTTAAGATTTTGTTTGTTTCAGTTTTAGAAATTTTTGTGAGGTACTGATGTGAAGGATTCAGCAACTAGGTTGGAAGTAACCTCTCAATCTCACTTTCATACCACATATAATGCTTAGAATTTCTAGCTTAATATAATTATCTTACCCGTGATTAAAATTGATGCAACGCAATCCATATTTTATTTTAGTTCATGTTTTCTTATTTATTTTCAGGAACGTTCGCAACAGAATGCTAAGAATAGGTCAGGTTTGACGTATAATCATAAAGGAGGATCAAAGTCATTCGTGGCTCATCAACATGAGATTGTAAGATACATATCTTCATTACTTTAGGCTTAATTTATACAAATACTAACTTTTTTGTCAATGTGTTAGGCTACAAAAAATGGGGAGAAATTAGGTCCAATTGAACAGTTTGCAGAGTTGCATAAAACGAGAAAAATGGTTGGGACATTGGAGCAAAATCTAAATGGGTAAGCTGATGCTTTTAATCATTGTTTTAGACTGAAAAGCTGCTGCTTCTATAGCCTTGTCTTGCTTCTTTTTTCTGTTCTCTCTGATGTGTTTGTTTCTGTTTCCTGTAAGTGGATTTCTTATCCACTTTTCTATGAGTTACTATTCTTTTATATTAAGTCATGTTGAAATAACAAGAGTTTTTATTGTGCTGCAAATATTTGTAGTCATATAAAAGAAAGACTATCTACTATGATAATTAGTAGCACTATCATATTTGTAGTCTTCAAACATTTGGGAATTAGTATCATGGTTGGAGCTATTGAATTGACATACCATCGACTTAGCTTTCAACATTGATTTCCTTTATCATTATCTCTTATTTCATTTCTTGATATTTGACACATATATAAATATACATGTGATTTATAATGTTCATTCTATTTGTAGGAGGAGATGATTGCTATACGAGTTGAAACTTCAACATGTGATACTAAAACAATAACTGATGATGAAATTGTTGCCAAAGTTCTTGGTGTAAAATCAGGATATATTAAGGGATGTGGATTTGGGCCTCGACCCTCAGGATCTTTATCAAAAGCACATGTCTCTCAGCATAACAAAGAGCTCGAACAAATTGTTCAGAGCCAACAAGAAGACCTTGATCGTCAATGTGAACTTATCAAAGTAATGGAGGAGAAGCAAAAAAAATTTGAGGAGTTCATGGAGAAAATGAGCTCAGGCTTCACTTGATATATCAGTCAGTCATCTTTATCATGATGTTGTTTTGAATTATGATGACTAATGTTTTGAAGTATGACAGGCTAATGTTGTTTTGAATTATGGAGACTATAATGCTGTTTTCAATTATGATGCCAAATCTTTTGAATTCATGTTATGTTATGACATTGTTATAACGCATTTTATTGAAACGTGAACATTCCTCTCTATAAGCTTCTGCAATGGGGCTTCACGAGGAAACCTATTTCCTTACAGGAAAATATGTTCCTCGTTCATCACTTATCGTGAGAAATAAAATGACCTTTAGCGATGATAGAGTGCCTCGCTATAGAGGTTTGGCGAGGAAATAGTTACGTTGTCGCAGAAAGGATTCAGCGAGAAACATGAACATTCCTCTTTACAGGCTTCTACGCCGGGCTTTAGCGTCCATCCCACGAGGAAACCTATGTCCTCGCTGTAGAGATGTAGCGAGGAACTTGTGGTATTCGTCGCAATAAATTATCACTATTACCGACGATATTTTATCTTTAGAGACGAAATAGTTTCCTCGTTGTAGGATGTACAGGAAAATATTTTCCTCGTTCATCACTTATTGCGAGAAATTAAATGACCTTCAACGATGATAGAATTCCTCGCTATAGAGGTTTGGTGAGGAAATAGTTAAGTTGTCGCAGAAAGGATTCAGTGAGGAAACGTGAACATTCCTCTCTACAGGCTTCTATGACGGGGCTTCACCGTCGACCGGGCGAGGAACACGTTTTCCTCGCTGTAGAGATATAGCGAGGAACTGTTTGTGCCTGATAAATCTCGGCCATGAGCTGGCCGAAGGAGCCCTTTCTCTCGGCCCTGGCACTTGTTTGCAGAAGCTGAAACGCAACGTTTCGCCAGGGTATTTCGCCTTCCTAAAAATAAAAGAAGGAAATGCTAAGGCATGATCATCTCGGCCTCAAGCATAGGCCGAGGCCGAGGCCGAACAAATTTGCGGCCAAGGCATTAAAGGCAAATCATCACATGACAGCAAGGTCCCAGGCTTCATTTAATGAAGTAGTGCCTATTTAATGCAGCAAAACCCATTGGCCACAAAGTAGCATTTAATGCATGAGGAAAGGTGGGAAGTGACTGAAGTCAGGATTTGGTGATGAAGATCAGAGTGATTAGACGTGGACATTCTCACAAGAATTCTGACAGCTTGAGATGTTGGTTCACCAGTTATCCAGGCCATAAATGCGTCTCCACGGCCAGAGGTTCAGAACCCACGATCGAGAGCGGCGGCCGAGATTCACCGGGATTTCTGGAGTCTCACCACCATACTTCAAGATCCCAAATGTCGATTGGACTGCCCACTTGCGCTAATCAGACTCCACTATGCTTAAATTCAGCCTCGATTACTCATCCAGGGAATCTTCCTATAAATATAAGACTCGAGCTACATTCAAAGGGTTCAAACACCAAAACAAGCCTCCCACGGAGCAACTTATTTTTTCTGTAATGCACTTTCAATATCTTTACTTGCTTTCCTAGGAGTAGTGTTAGGTTGTAAGCAGAATCCATTCATCAATATATCATACGACCCTTGATTTTCAAGGCGCCGGAGCACCATCTTTGTTTGTTCGTTCACTCACCCCATATATCACACGACCGTCGCTCCCTGAGCAGCGCGCCGGAGCACCGCCCAAAATCCACCACCAACGCCATCACTCGACGGCCTTGTAGTTCAGGCCGTGAACCTAACAGCCGAGACCAGTTCCTCTCTCGGCTACAATCGTTTGACCAGGAAGACAGATCAAATAGGCGCACCATTCATCCATCCAACACTCATCGAAACATCAACGCACGGTAAACCGTGCTGGCACGCCCGCGCACAACCGCACCGCACCCAAAAGCAAGAAACCCCCTTGTTAACGCACATCCCCTAGGCCCGGAACTCCAGGCCGTGAGATTTGCGCCGCAGACAGGAACTTGTGGTATTCGTCGCAATAAAATAAAACTATTACCGACGATATTGTTGTCTTTAGGGACGAAATAGTTTCCTCGTTGTATGATGTACAGGAAAATATGTTCCTCGTTCATCACTTATCGCGACAAATAAAATGACCTTTAGCGATGATAGAGTGCCTCGCTATAGAGGTTTGGTGAGGAAATAGTTACGTTGTCGCAGAAAGGATTCAGCGAGAAACATGAACATTCCTCTCTATAGGCTTCTACGCCGGGGCTTTAGCGTCCATCCCACGAGGAAACCTATGTCCTCGCTGTAGAGATGTAGCGAGGAACTTGTGGTATTTGTCGCCATAAATTATCACTATTACCGACGATATTTTATCTTTAGAGACGAAATAGTTTCCTCGTTGTAGAATGTACAGGAAAATATTTTCCTCGTTCATCACTTATTGCGAGAAATTAAATGACCTTCAACGATGATAGAGTTCCTCGCTATAGAGGTTTGGCGAGGAAATAGTTAAGTTGTCACAGAAAGGATTCAGTGAGGAAACGTGAACATTCCTCTCTACAGGCTTCTATGACGGGGCTTCACCGTCGACCAGGCGAGGAACACGTTTTCCTCGCTGTAGAGATATAGCGAGGAACTTGTGGTATTCGTCGCAATAAAATACAACTATTACCGACGATATTTTATCTTTAGGGACGAAATAGTTTCCTCGTTGTAGGATGTACAGGAAAATATGTTCCTCGTTCATCACTTATCGCGAGAAATTAAATGACCTTTAGCGATGATAGAGTTCCTCGCTATAGAGGTTTGGCGAGGAAATAGTTAAGTTGTCGCAGAAAGGATTCAGCGAGGAAACGTGAACATTCCTCTCTACAGGCTTCTATGACGGGGTTTCCCCATCGACCGAGCGAGGAACACATTTTCCTCGCTGTAGAGATGTAGCGAGGAAATTGGAACCTGTGGCGAGGAAAGATTCCCTCGCAAAAGCGCTTTTTTGTTGTAGTGCCCTAATCAATAAAAGTGACTTGTATTCTGTCTTTGTTACCTTCTACAAATATGTTCAAACTCAATTTTCAACATCCATTCAAATTCTTCAAAGTGATGGGGGGGGAGAGTATGTTAGCAAACAGTTTCAAGCTTTTCTTGCTGATAAGGGTATCATTCATCATAAGTCATGTCCATACACACCTGAACAAAATGGGCTCGCTGAACGAAAACATCGACATCTTATCGAAACTACCATCACCTTCTTACAACATGCCAAACTACCATCTTCTTTCTGGACTTATGCTGTACAAACTGCATGCATCCTACTTGATTAATAGAATGCCTACATCAATCTTACATGATAAATCCCCCTTTGAAGTTTTGTTTGGCGATATTCCAGCCATTTCTCATCTACGAATATTTGGTTGTGCTTGTTATCCCTTGTTAAAACCTTATCTTACCAACAAGCTTCAACCAAAAACCATTAAGTGTGTCTTTTTGTGGTATGCTTCTCAGTATAAAGGATATATATGTTATGATGTGTCTAGGAAACGTACCTATATATCTAGACATGTTGTTTTTGATGAACATGACTTTCCATATGCAGCCTTAGTGACGCATTCAAAGGTATTCATTCCATCTCCTACTCTGCCAAGTACATCCTCTCCTTTACCTGTTGTCACCAATAACAATATTGTTGCATTGCCTACATCTCATGACACTACTTCATCAGATACATTCATTTCCCCAAGCAATACTCCTGCTTCATCCTCTTCACACCTTTGTCCATTACTGGTGCATCTCCATCTTTATCATCAATCCCTGTGGTACCTGAGTCTAATGCTGAAGCCCTGTCAACTGGCTCTTTCCCACTGGTTGACTCTTTTCAACCTGAATCCATGCAAGTCGTTCTTGAGGTTCCTCCTATGAATCTGCATCCAATGCAAACTCGAAGTAAAAGTGGCATTGTGCGGAAGAAGGTCTTTCTAACAACTTTACAGGAGTCTGGGGGTGTTGATTTATCCTTAGTTGAGCCTGCCACTTACAAGACTGCCTTAAAAGTGCCCGTTTGGTTGACTGCTATGACAGAGGAAGTCGATGCTCTTCATTCTCAGGGGACCTGGAGTTTGGTGCCATTACCTCCTAACAAAAATCTGGTGGGATGTAAGTGGATTTTTAAGATTAAAAAAATATGCAGATGGGTCTATTGCACGACATAAGGCGCGATTGGTTGCTAAAGGGTTCAGTCAAGAACCAGGTCAGGATTATGGGGAAACTTTCAGTCCTGTAGTTAAACCGACTACAGTGCGAGTTGTCTTAGCTCTTGCCGCACACTTTGGTTGGCGTTTACGTCAACTAGATGTCAAGAATGCTTTTTTGCATGGAATTCTCCAAGAAGAGGTGTACATGGCTCAACCTCCTGGTTTTGCAGATTCTCATCATCCAACTTTGGTTTGCAAACTTCATAAATCTTTATATGGGTTAAAACAGGCTCCCCGAGCCTGGAATGACAGGTTCACGTCCTTTTTACCTACATTGGGGTTTCAACATACATACTCTGACTCATCTCTATTTGTGAAACAAGTGGATTCTGGCATTGTCATCTTATTGGTCTATGTTGATGATATCATAATTACTGGCAGTGCTCTCAGTGAAATTCACAAGGTTATTCACTCTCTCACAGTTGAGTTTGAGATCAAAGACTTAGGAGATTTGCATTATTTTCTGGAAATTCAAATTTCCCACACCAACACTGGATTGTTTTTGTCATAGTCTAAGTATGTCCAAGATCTACTTGTCAAAACTGAAATGACTGAAGCCAAAGCGTGTGATACTCCTTGCCTTCCTTATCACAGATTGCTCAAGGATGATGGTCAGCCTTATGGGAACCCCACCTTGTATCGAAGTATTGTAGGAGCTTTGCAGTATTTGACTTTCACCCGACCTGATATTGCATTTTCTGTGCATCAGGTTTGTCAATTTCTGCAAAATCCAATGGTGACACATTTCACAGCAGTTAAGAGGATTCTTCGGTACTTGAAGGGTACAATGCACTTCGGCATTAGCTATAGTCAAGGAACCTTAAACTTAACAGCATTTAGTGATGCTGACTGGGCAGGAGATCCAAATGATCGGCGGTCCACTACCGGTTTGATTGTGTTTCTTGGTTCCAATCCTGTGTCTTGGTCCTCTAAGAAACAACAAACTGTTTCCCGATCTTCCACTGAAGCAGAATATCGTGCTTTGTCAACTACTTCTGCAGAACTTGACTGGATCAAACAATTACCGGTGTTCCTGAAGGTTCCCATTGCTCAGCAACCAGTGCTTTTTTGTGATAACCTATCTGCCATTGCTTTATCCTTCAATCCGGTTCAGCATCAGAAGACCAAACATATTGAGATCGATGTTCATTTTGTTCGGGAAAGAGTGGCAAAACAACAGCTATTTGTGCAGTTTGTGTCTTCCATAGAACAGTTTGCAGATATATTAACCAAAGGCTTAAGTGCTCCTCTCTTCCGTACTCATTGTCACAATCTCATGCTTGGTTTATCAAAGCAAGAGATTGAGGGGGGATGTTAGATTATGATAGGATTGTGACACTTGGCATAAGATTAGAGGTTGCGCTGGTTAGTTAGTTAAGATGGTTGCGTATAATAGTGTATTCTGATTTACTGATTCATTAAGAAAAAGAAAGCTTGTTTTTCTCTGCTATCTCTCTCTCTATTTCTGATATCTCACTCTCTCTCTCTAGAAATTGTTCTTCATAGTTCTTCATTTGATATTGATTAACACTGATAATGTGTTGTAAAATAAATAGAATATGTGTGATAAAGTAAAGTAGATGAGACACAATATTTTACGAGGTTCGGCCTTGCCTACGTCCTCGGAGAGCAGCAGCTGTAACTTTTCCACTATGTAAAATAATAGGGCTACAACTTTAGTGTTTACAATATATGTGGCTCACTGATTTTTCTCTCTTGGAGAATTTCTCTCTGCTCTCTTTCTCTCCACTCACTCACCCTCTTTCTTCCTTCTCTTCTTTCTCTCTGGGCTGTCTCTCTTTCTTCTCTGATTGTGGTGTGTTCTCATCCTTTTTCTAGAGGGATCACTCTTCTACTGATGGAGGTGTCTATTTATAGGCCAAAAACATTGGCTGTTCACTCACAAGCATTTGGCTTCACCCGAACATTTAGCAGACAAGCATCATTAATATTCTTCAATCAATTCCATTTTGGGATCCACATTGTTGACTTTACAACACACATTTGTTTTTTGTATTTTTCATCACGGTTTATGTGGTTTCAATTCTAGCGATTTGACCCATATAGTTTGATATCCTTTGCAATTTAATGGTATATCCATATTTTCATCCAATTTCGTATATTAACTTTTAAATGACGTGTTTAATTTACGAAAATCAGAATTTAAACTTGTGTAAGAAGACTTACGCACTGCACTGACCAATTAAACTAGCTTGCATATACAAGCTATGTATATTACTACTAAGATAAAAGGCTTTATAAGGGAGTTGTAGATCAACTGATTAATAGTAGTTATCCCTCCATCCGAGGTCATGTGTTCAAATCTCTCCCTCCCCCTTAATATAACTTGCATCAAATTTTGTTTAAAAATAAATAAAAGTGTTTTTTTAACATGGCAAAATCCTACATTTAATGAAAATTATACTAATTCGTATGTTAAGTTGTGATGTGAAACATGAAATGGTAAAAACTATTTAAGAAAATTGTTCAATCTTTCAAACAGTTAACACGAGAAGGTTGATTGAGTTGACAAAAAAAACAAGTATATTTATTTCGTTTGTAAATTGTTTTGGTCTGAAGCAAGCAACTAGTCAACACAAGAAGCACTTAGAAAATGAGACTCCTGGAATATAATGAAAGTTAGTGTCACCGGCGCTGTCACCTCTCAAAGAAGTTCGGTGTGGAATTATCGGATCAAGCGATGAGCAGTTGTTAAGGTGGACCCCATTCGCTGCCGTTCAGGTTGATGAGGCTGTGGCAAAATTGAATGCATTGATTATCCATCTCTAATGCAAGAGCTCGTTACCACCATAGCCCCAGAACCCAAATCGCCATTAGAGATTGCCTTAGGAAATAATAAGGTATAACGCAGTTGTTTGAGCTCTTCCTTTTCGACTTCCACGTACCCAATGAATATTTGCGTGTAAACTTCTTCTCCCAATTGCTTGTACTAAAAAACCACTAGAAAAGTAAGACTCATGATAAAACAATAGAAAGGTTCAAAGACACCAAATTACAACAAATCGTACATGGCCACAAATTACAGTTTATATCAAAGCCAAAACTGTACGAGGAGATATTACTAAAAATAAAAAGTGCAATTTTACATTAATTTAATTTAACCACACAAGCATTCCCGCAGACTCGCCTAAGTACAAACTCAGAGTCGGACGCACAACTCCAAACAGAATCATGCTGCTATATCCAACTTTTCTGTATATTTTCCAAGAGATTATCACATAAACTGATAAACGGGTACAAGTCAGAACAACCCTGGTTTAATGTATTTTACATATGAATAATTTAGTAACGGTTCGATGATGCTTTCCACCTCCAAATTATTTACTAAATCATCCAAGCTCAGATCCCTTGTATCAAGGAGGTGCATATCACGATACCATCACTCGTAACTTCGTATAATTAGATCAACCATTACTGCTGCCAACCATACTGTTGATTGCGGTTTCCACCCATCATGTTTGAGCCCCGACCAGCAGTGGAGCCACCATATGGGCCATTTTGAGGATAGTTTGGACCACCTACTCCATAACCACTACCTCCACCCCGAGGACCTGCACCAGGCATGCCACTAGAACCATATGGCCCGCCTCTCCCTTGTGTAGGATATGGGCCGCTACTGTACCCACCTCCACCCCCTTGACCACCCCTATTTGGATGGTTGTATCCACCACCAGGGTTTCCACCAGGTGGGTATCTGCTTGGCCCTCCAGAGGGCCCACGAGGTTTCCCATAATGATGGCTAGGCCCTGCAGCAACTGGGGGCTGAGAACCATGGATGGGCTGGTTAGGTCCAGGCCGCATTTGGGAATGTGCTTGGCCAGATTGCTGAATCGGTGGGAGGCGATTATGCTGTGGGTGCTGCAGTTTCTGACGTTTTGCATTTTCTTCATGTTGCCGTTGCTGCTGACGTTTTTTCTTTGTCTGGAACTCATGTGATGATTCATATTTTGGTAAACTGAGCCAAGAAGTGGTTTTAGTTAAATAAAATAACAAGTGGTGTAGATCACAATAAATTTTTTTCTTAAAGAATAAAAATACAAATGAAATGAAAGGATAGTAGTAGTACAAGGAACCAACCTCTTCGGATCACAAGGTAATGGATCAGCCCAGAAGTACTCAGCATCAAGAGCATCCTTAGCAGATATTCTCTATAATTAATTATTAAGAAAAAACAAAATGATAAACAGTATGTTAGAATCCCGCCAAAATACAGTAGCATTCATCATATAGGGACACTATGCCACATTTTTCTCCTTACAATGCAAAACCAGCTAGTATTTCCATTGCTACATTTAAGAAGGGGCAATTCATAGGACCAAGGATTAACTTAATAAATTACAACAGATGACCGCTCTACAAGTAAAAATAATTCATGCATATGTAAGAGGACAATTTTATCGGATATGTACACACCTGAGAAGGATCAAGTGTCAGCATTCTCTCCAACAACTCCAAAGCATGGCGGTCAAAACTATAAAGCAAACAAAGAAAATTTAAGCTAAGATACAAGCCACAAGGCCCAAGGCTTATGCTTAGCCTGTATGCTGATGACAGAACATGCGAATACAATGGTAGTAGGAAAATTACTTACTGTCTAAAAACCTCCCTGAGACGTCTCTTCATTGGCCTTGTTGGCTTGAAGTTGTTATACCAAGGAATCTTTGAAACTCCAGGCCAGTTGACCTCATCTGGAGCTCCACACAGCTCAAAAATTTTATTTAATTGTTCCGGCTACAATGATTAAAACAGAAGAGGATTACATTGTTGCAATAAATTATTGAAGATATTAATATTTTAGGTTGGAAAATTTTATACCTTGTACATATGCATGTTAAACAGTAACATATGCCCATGGGACTTCTTGGAAACCCAAGAGCATTAAGACAAACGGTGGACTCAAGATGGAGTCAAAATAGTCAAACTTCAGGAAAAAGTTAGGGTTAGAAGACCAAACTAAAACAATCTCTTGACGCAGACTTGGGAATATGCTTCAGTTGTGTCTAGATAGTAACCAAACCTAGGAAGGGTTATAACTCGGAGATAAGTATTATTGAGGACTCTAGTAGACACAAAGATAACAAACCACATCCAGAAGTCTTGGTGTGCTGGCAAAAGGACTTGGAGCCAAAAAAATTGTAAATGACCCAGGCTATTGGATTGAATCTGGTCAAATGGACCTTAGGAGGTCCACCCAAAGCTTACTCAGTACACCAGCTGTTTAACAAATTTAAACTTCAGGAACATCTGTGTTATAGACAGTGGGTTCGATCAGAGAAAATCTTGATAGAAAGGGGCTCAGCAATCAATGGATAGAGCTGGATGGTCAGTGGGTTTAATCCACCTCCCTTAGTTTAAGACACAAAGAATGCAGCAACAGAAGCACAGCAACCCTTCCTAGTTCATTTTTTATTTGGTGCTATATTCAAATTGCTTAATTTACGCATACTGAGACACATTCAAGCCCACACCTGTACCCACTTGGATTAAGGGGAGTGAGGCTTCCAGTAACTTGTAAATCTTAAGAACCTGTGAGAAAATTGAAGAACTTGTTTAGTGGTGGGTATGGGCTGGCTGGCAATGACCCTGTGAGAAAATTGGCCACTAAGTTTGTACAGACTTTGGGTTGATCTGTATCCCATAATACCTTACTTTGGATGAGTAACAAAAATCTGACCTAGAGAGATTGGTGTGGATGTGGGCGAGTTACCAAACAATGTAGTGTTTTTTTTTTCTTTACAGCTGTATTTTAATTATGCAGAAAGTAGTGCCCTGATTGAATGTCGGTTAACTGGAAATGAATCCTGCCCAACCTAGTGACTTGCTAGACATGTGTTAGCATAAGTGAAAGTTAAACACTAGAGCTTCAACCTGCACTAATCCGCAGTCAAAGTGAACCCATACTTCAGTTAGTACACTGTTTGACCTTTCCTGTCACTCTAGGACGCACTTGCAATTAGTAGCATGAAGATTATAATGTTTTCTTTCTAGTTCTCAATAAATTCATAGCAACAACATAAAATTCTTATAACTGCACAATGCAAAAGAAATTAAAATAAAAAACCAAAAGGATGGTTAATAAATCAAATGAAACAAAGAACTACAACACATCCTAAATTGAAAACTACCTATTAAGCATAAAGAATGTAATTTACAAAAAGGGAGGCATAAATGTACTCTAAAATTATGGCCCTTTTTATGACATACGAACCCATACTTCAGTTAGTACACTGTTTGACCTTTCAAGGTCAAACAGTCAACCGTCACTCTAGGATGCACTAGCAATTATTAGCATGAAGATTATACTGTTTTCTTTCTAGTTCTCAATAAATTCATAGCAACCACATAAAATTCTTATAACTGCACAATGCAAAAGAAATTAAAATAAAATACCAAAAGGATGGTTAATTAATTATATAACACAGAGAACTACAACACATCCTAAATTGCAAACTACCTATTAAGCATAAAGAATGAAATTTACCAAAAGGCAAATATACTCTAAAATTATGGCCCTTTTTACAACATAAATTTCGTATAACACATGGTGTTATTGTGAATCTATCTCTTGTGAATTCTTACCCAATTCTTCATCTTTCAAACTGTTCTAAAATAATCTTATTGGTCCTATTGTACATGCCCGATGAGAGCTTGCAGTGCAGAAAATATTTTACCTCATCTTTCCCAGGAAAGATTGGCTTGCCATGTAGAAGCTCAGCAAAGATACACCCAACCGACCACATATCTACAGCTGGGCCATACTTTGTAGCCCCAAGAAGCAATTCTGGAGGTCTGTTCAAACAAAGACAGATCACAAACTATATTTTTTGTTGTACAAAATTTTATTTCGGAAAAAAAGGAACCAAGAGGAAGTGCCAAAATTGACAGATACAAAATCTCTAGAATCCATTCAAGGGAGTTCAATTTCACCTGTACCAAAGAGTAATAACACGATTCGTAAGATTGGCATTGTGATCGTTTGAAAATGAACGGGCGAGCCCAAAATCTGCAAGCTTCAGATTACCTTCATTGTCTATAAGAAGATTAGAGCCTGCAAGAAAAATATAAAACATAATGTAGGCCTCATATAATAAAATAAAATAAACTAGAAATGGTGATAAAATACTAGTGTTTATAAACCTTTGATATCACGGTGAAGTACTTGATTCACATGACAATAGTGAAGCCCCGTCAAAAGTTGTCTCATGTAGCACTGTAAGACAAACAGGTAAACAGATGAGAAGAGTGCTTCAAGTATCAAATAGTTAGTGATTAAGTACACTTCACAATCTTGCTGTTTGTGATACCTTAATCTGGGGAACCGAAAATCTCATCCCAGGTCGATCAGCTAGGCCTGTCAAATCATGGTCCATGTATTCAAAGACCATATAGATGCCACCTTTATACTTGTTACCATCTGCAACTCCAAGAAAAACAGATTAAGTTAGAAATTCCGTGATATCAAATGAGAGTAAAACCACACCAAAAAAATGGCTAATTTAGACAAGCCAGATCTAAAGAAAAATGGTAGTGCAGCTTTAAACCAATGAAGATGACAATAAACATGATACGCTAATGGTGAACACAACAACAGAGTACTTGCCTGGTCTACCTTGCTCATCCTTCTCTGGCCCTGTAAAACAATCCCCTGAATTATTGATAGCTAAAGAAAACTATAAAATGAAACTGTTCCTGGAAACAAAGAGTGCATTATATAAAAATTCCCACAGTTGTATACAGAGACATAAATATCTAATAGAAAGTATCACAACAATACCTGGAGATGTCACAATCTCTTTCAAATTGATGACATTTTCATGATGCAGCTTCTTTAGAATCTTGATTTCCCGTATGGCAGTTATGGGGAACTGGACAGGACACATTTCAAAGAAGTTTGCATATTTAATAACTGATTACATATTAATATTAATCTTTCTTGATTGGGTACTGTACTGGAAATCCAGTTCGTGAGGAAATTAAAAAATTAAGGTATAAGTGAAGGGGCGGTGGCACCATTGTTCTTGTATGTAATCAAAATAACAAAGCTCGATGTGCTTAATAAAACTAAAAAGCATGACATACCCCCTCTCTCTCATTGTCCATTCGTATTTTCTTCAAAGCAACAATTTCTCCCGTCTTTATTTCTCTAGCCATGTAAACTTGACTGCAATTATTTGACAGAATCAACAACCAAAACGTACAAAGAATGAGAATCCTCGTAACTTTGTAGGAGGACTAAAAATAAGCATGCATTAAAAAAGTTCTAGAATAAAAGGTTCCCTTAGGAAAGGATAAACAATAAACAAATTACTCTTGGATGAAGGTTAGTGAAGTTCAAATAAGAATATTTTGGTGGCACAATAGGACCCACGGATTTATTGTCAAATTCGGTAAAACAATATCTGACCTGATTATCTAATCAGAAAAGAAAAACAAAAGTAGGCCTCATTAAACATGAATGACAAGTATACACTGTTTAACTTATTATTTTGAATGATTGTATCCATGAAGCACTTTCATTCTTTATTATAACTTCTGTAAGGAGAACCAGTCTCATTATTTTCTTTATCAATGAAAGTATCCTTGAAACATTATTATTATCATGCACCTTTCTGTGCAAGTGCACTGTATATTGATGTTAAAAAATCACAACGCATTTGTTTTGGAAAAGGTTCTTTTTTTCCTAAGGGGGTTGATGTCCTCCAAGCTATATGTACAGACGACTGGGCTCCTAAGAAGAGAGTGTAAAGTTAAGGAGGAAGGCAGGTTAGGGTGCCATATGACTCAACATTCAAGGTGCTGTTAAACAACTTTTAAGGTTAAGCTTTCAGCTCAGTTTGGATACACTGCCTACATTTATGTTTCCTTCTAGAAAAGGCTCCAAGATTTTATATTAACAGAGGTGCTTGGAAAAAGGGAAGGAACTTGGGATACATAATCAATAAATAAATAAAAATGGGTCACCAAGGCATACAGAACTGCGAATGGCATCTATAAAATACTGTCACTAAAGATGGTGCGAGGAGAAGCAGGCTCATATGGTATAGATTTCTTCAACCAAAAGTTGAAATGGGGAAAAATAATTTATTTTTGGGCCACTATAGCTGTTGATTCATGCTATATTCTGATAAGTAAGATTTCAGTTCACTTCAGTGTTGAGATTAACATGAACAAGAAACATTAGGGTAAAACAGAGGTTTTACTATGTCTGTCGTGGAACAAACACAAGTCCAATATCTACTGCCTTGTAGACTTTGTTTAACTATGTCTTCTACAACTTAGTGAAAAAGGTAAAACGAGTTGGGAATTATGAAAAAACAAAGGGCTTGCCAAACGAAAAATATCTGTAGACATGTCCAGATGGTGATTTGTCTGTTAACCCATGTGCTCTAATCAATACCTATTAGCACTTGTCCGGTGACTAGAGTGCCTTGTTAGTGATGTATCAGGTAGTAATTAGCAAAAATGGAAAAAGAATGAACAAAAACCTAAAAGAAATATTGAGGTAATCCTTTATCAGCAATACATGCTAATCATTAAATTTATTTCATACATTCATCAAGACGTTGCAGTAGCAAATTCATAAAGAAAAACAACTATTTCAGTTCCCCCTGAGGGTCAAAGTAAAATAACAACTCTGTTTAAATATTTGTTGTCGATAATCATACCCATATGAGACCTACAAAAAAAAAATTGAGCAAATTGGAACATCAACTTCTAAGATTAAACTTCACTAACCAACATCATGTTGTCTGACAAAACATCAAACAAGAAACAAAGAAAAAATGGGTGCCAAACTACAAGCCAAAATCCACAATATTTAAACAAGTAAAAATACTACGACTGAAACTTCAAGTACTGAGATGCATGGAATTGAACTAACCCATAGGTTCCCTCGCCAATTTGCTCCAATTTCTCGAAGCAGTCGACGCTTCTTGAACCCCATGAAGGGACCTCGTTGAGATTAAGCTGCCCAGGGGCTGCTATTGCCATTATTTCGCTTATTCTACTTCAGCAATCGATTATATCTTCAATTTAATACAATGGCATAATCAGTACACCATGCAAAAAGAGAACAAAGACAATGAAAGTTTCAGATTTTCTCATCATCATACCTGAACGATATCAATCGTCCGAGAAAAGGCGAGGAAGCTACCAAATCCAATTGGTGCTTGTTAACACCTCCACCCTCTTCTTCTTTTGGGGTTCACAGACTCCAAGAATGCAGCACCGGGGTTTTGCAGAACAACTGTACACTTTTCGAAATTGATAATTCTCTGTTCCAATCAGTTTTCTAGGGAAGCAAACAGAACGCAGACTAGCCCTCTTCTTCACACGGTAATTGGTTCAATCTCAGATTCACAAACTAAAAAACGGAAATATAAAGAGAACCCAATTTGAGAAGACGCAAAAGAAGGCGGCCCACTAGGGTTTAAGGTGCGTGCCGTTCACCAGAGCCGAGGCCGATCGAGGTCTGGCGCTTTGACAGAAAAACCCTAGCTTCAGCTTGAGGGGCGCAGGGAAGGGCGACGGTAAAAGCTTTGTCTTGGTCTGTTTTCCAAACGTATAACCAAACTTCAATCAAATAAGCTCATCACAGCGACAAGAGTAATTTTTTTGGTGTAACACTAAGGGGTAGGATTTTAATAGATTGTAATCACATGATTTTAATGTAATGGATTTCAGCAAGATTTGTAATTACAAGATTTTACTTATGATTTTAATAGATTGTAATTACAAGATTTTATTTATGATTTTAATAGATTGTAATTACATGACTCTCTTATGATTTACTTAGGACTTTTTTGTATTCTCCAAAGAATCAAAAGATTTGCTCTAGAATTTCATATGAAATAAAAATTATATAATAACATGGATTAATCATGCCACATGGATAAATAACCAAATGATAAAAGTAATAACAATAACGTCATGTAGCGACTAGACATGGCTTAACGCAAGGAAATTTTCTAGTGATGGACTTCTTCTAGTCATTCCACCGTCCACTATTTATTAGTATTATATAAAAAGAAAGATAAGAAAGACTAGTTTAGATCAAAACAAAGCTCAATAGTTATTTGAATCGTCATTCTCCATTTTTTTACAAAAGTAATAAAAATATATTATTTCATAAAATAATGAGAAATGACGATTCTACAGTTTGTAAAAACACCAATAAATGTTTGATGATTCAAATAATTGTTTTTGAAACTGTGTCATTTCTCCAGTTTCAAACATACAGTTTTTACAACACAGATAAGAAATGACGATTCAAATTAGATCAAAACTGTAGAATGACAGATAAGAAAAATAATATTTCATAAATAATACTTCTGTTAACGGGTGATTTAGCATGGACCTTAGAGGATATTGACAATCACACACATTACACAGATTTATAGTGGTTCATCCATGAATAGGGCTACGTCCACTGTAGAGCTTGGTATTTATTATAGATGAGTATTACAATATACATGGAGAGGCTTAAGAGCCGAAATACAGGAGGAAGAGAGGGAGAGCTTGGGCATCTCTGGATATGCTCATGGAGAGGAGAAATCGGAGCCCCCTGCTGGAGAGGGGTTTGTTCCCTTATATAGGCAGGAGATGAGGGACCACTTGCCATTGTTTAATGGGCAAGTGGCAAAGGCATGGGCTGTCAGGAGACATCCTCAGTGGGGTATGAGCTGGGCACGTGGGGAAGGCACGGGCTGTCAGGAGACCTGGGGTAGTGGCTTGGCTAGCACATATTGCTCGGGTATGACATATTGTTCGGGTATGACGTTTCGGGTAGGACATTTCGAGTAGGCCATATTGGCTTAGGCAGTATTGAAACGGGTAAGACATTTCGGGTACGCCATATTGGCTTAGGCCATATCTGGTACGCCATTCCTGGTGGGCTATTTCTGGTAGGCCATTTCTGGTAGGACATTTCTAGTACCAACCAGTTATGTATAACAACAAGCCCCCAAGTTCTTAGTTGAGAACGAGTTCTTGACTGGGAACTTTCAAGTAATCATGTAAGCCATATTGGCTAGGAAATATCTGGTAAGCCACTCCTGGTGGGCTATTTCTGGTAGGCCATTTCTGGTAGGACATTTCTAGTACCAACCAGATATGTGTAACAACAATCATGATAATGATTTTTTCTTTGTGGTACTGAAACTTAAAATTTTTTGGTTACAAACTGAACATAATAGCGTATTAGAAAAAGAAAGAAAAGGTGAACATAATAGCTTACACTAGTGAGAGACTGGGAAAGTGTGGTATAAGCTGTAATTTTGCAAAAGTGGCAAGTAGAAGATGTTTTGGTTTGCAGATACGAAGGATATATAACCGCGCTGTCTCAACTCAATGGGTAACTGATACTCACTGACTTTGCTACTTATCCCTCTGACATTGTATTTTCTTATCTAGAAGAAATATTTGCTTGAGTTTATTCTTGTTGGCATTCATATGCTAGACTTCTGGTAAAACTGTTTAAAACTACATATCTTTGAACCAAGATATAGAAGCTCATCTTTTAATTGTTTTCAAATCGGTGTGTGGAATAGGGGTTTGACCCTTGTTCCATAGGTCGAATTTCGTTATAAGTCATAATAAATTAATAACTCCCTTGAAATACAGATTTCTAGTACCAATCCTCTGAATATCAGTTATTCTAGCTCCAGCAAAATGGTTGCTAAAATATTTAATGAATTTGTTAAAACTAATACTTCTGTTGCAGGGTGGTGCTTCATTATTTCTTGTTGTGTTTCCAGGTAACTGTTTTTAAGCAGTTTGCAAGTAAATTAGCTGCTCTTAATGATATGTTGATTGGTATCAAAGCAGGTGATGTCTGATAAGGCTCAAGAATTGTGGGTTATTTATATTCCCATCCATTTGGTTTGTAATGCATGCTCATGTAATAGTTGCCATTTTCCAGCTATGTGAGGGAAGGACTTGTCCTTGGCCAACTCCTGGGAAATCGATTTACTGTAACATTGAGGTAAGCATCTTCCCTCTATCATTTGTAGATGAAGATGGAGTATGAACTTATGAATTCCTATATATTCTCTTCACAAGCTATAAGAATTTTCAAATTTTCTTTAATTTATCCTTAGTTATATATTTTAATTCCTATATATTTATTCAGGTGCAACCAACTAGTTTTGAAGAGGTGTTCATCAATATTTTTGAATATATTGATACACTTTTCAACATTGTTCGACCAAGGAAGCTTTTATACATGGCCATAGGTGACAAAATTTTACTTTTTTTTTCCTATGTTATAATACTTTTGTAAGATTTTTGCTTTCTCTTGATCATCTCTTTACTTCAGTTGATATATGTATCGTTATGTATACTTTGAACTTGAAGTAGTTTATATAAGGATATAAACTTGATGATTTCTTGTAGATGGAGTTGCTCCAAGGGCTAAAATGAATCAACAACGTGCCAGGCGTTTCAAGTCTGCCAAGGACAAGGAATTAGCTGTGGGTTTTAAGCTTTTAATTAATATATTATGCTTCTGAATCACACAAACTTTCATGTACCCGCTTAAATTATTTCATACAAATACGTAAATTTATACCCCAAAATGTTGGTATCAACTGTATAGGATGCTGAAGAAGAGAAGCTGAGAAGACAGTTTGAATTGGAAGGCAAACAAGTGTTACCAAAAAAGGAAAACGAAGTCTCAGATTCAAATATAATCACCCCTGGAACTGATTTTATGTACAAATTGTCGAATGCTCTTCGCAGCTATATTAGTTTATGTTTGAGCAATGATTCAGGCTGGAGGGACATCAAGGTCTGCTCCATTTATGCCACTCTAATTTCAACTTGACGAACACATGATCCATCATTTTTTATTTTCTCTCATCTCTTTTTTGTTTTAACTTCATGATTATTGATTTAGGTGATTCTTTCTGATGCCAATGTTCCTGGAGAAGGGGAACACAAAATAATGTCTTTCATACGCCAGCAGCGTAATTTTCCTTCGTATGATCCAAACACCCGCCATTGCTTGTATGGATTGGTATGAATGATTATATGCTGAACACAACTATTTAATATTTTTTGTAATTTTTTGTTTTCCATATTTAATTTTGCTACAATAATATATAGTTGGAAAATCTGGAAGAAGGAAAAGAACTATATGGGAATGAACATGTTTCTGTTTAAAGATTTTCTTTCATAAACTCTCCCCCTCCACACACACAATTGAATTCTGACATTCTGGTGAATTATTGGCATGTAGGATGCAGATTTGATAATGTTGGCTTTGGCGACACATGAAGTTCATTTTTCCATATTGAGAGAGGTTAAATTTACAAGTCCTTTGCATTTTTCAAATTTCATATAGAAGTTTCCTTGGTGGTTTCTTGGCCACATTGGCTTTTAAGGTTTCCAATAATCAGTGCCCCAATTGAGTGAGGTCTGCCTAGCTAATGCACTAGGAACCAAAACCGGGTTATAGAATTTTTCCTTGTACTAATCCGGGTTGTAGGTTCTGATAACTGATGAAATTTTAAGTACTTCAATTTCTGGATACAGGATGTTCTAAACCAGGAGCAGTATCACGCAAACTGTCAATCTGTTCGAGAAATGACTTCGTCTTTCTGTAAAGTCAGACAACAGAAAAGCATCCATTGTAAAAAAGCCCTACCAGGTATTTGAAACAGTCCTCTTATCTATCACCTGTGGTTTGAATATTGCTCTGTTGTCTCGCCTCTATTTTTCCTTCCAAATTTCAGCTTCTGCATGTTTGGATTTTGAGGGAATATTTGGAGCTTCATATGCAAATCAATGATCCTCCTGAGAATTTCAAGTTTGATCTTGAGCGTATAATTGATGATTTTATATTTATGTGCTTTTTTGCTGGAAATGATTTTCTGCCCCACATGCCAACTTTGGAAATTCATGAGGTTCTACTAAACTTCATTGGTATGTAGTGATGGGAATACAATATGAAGCTCGAAACTAATTTTTTATGATGACTACTTATTTCCAGGGTGCAATTGACTTGCTGATGACTGTCTATAAGAAGGAATTCAAAAATCTCGGTGGTTATATGGTTGATATGCTCCGGGTATAACATGATTAGCTTTGTTTCAGTTACATTTCTTCACCCTGAAAAAAAAATGTAGATAAGATCATGACCATGCCACTTCTTTTGTGCTCAAAAGCAGGTCAATGACAAGAAATCAGGATACATCAAACTATCCAGGGTTGAGAAATTTATTCTTCTTGTTGGTGCTTATGAAGATAAAATTTTCAAGAAAAGATCAGAACTACGTGAGCGTAAACTCAGACGTCTTTTCCTTAATAAAGATTTTGTAAGTGCTTGTTGCTCAAGTATCATTCATCATTGACAATTTTGCTTGTATTTGTCTATTTTCCCATTATGAAACAAATGCTGAATTAATTGGTTGCCAGCTAGAGGATGAAATTGATGCTGGAAGTTCAACTACTGATTCAAGCAGTACTTGTGCATTGCCTAATGGAGAAGAATCCGAAGCTCTGTCACTTGGGACGTTTGAAAATTTACATTCTCAAGTACGCTGTTTTTTTTGTGTGTGTGTGTTTTCTTTTGTACCTGCGGGTTATTTTGCTTGATTACACACATATACATGGAATAAAGTAGTTTTACTATCTACTTTGTGACCTGCTGAAGTGTTTTTGGTATCATTTATATTGTATTTTTGCAGATAATAGGAAATACAAAGGAGTTTAAGCAGAAACTGAAAGATAGCATCAGAAGGAAATCTGATCTGTTTAAGAATGGTGATTTAGGGACGGACAAAGTATGAAGCATTCCCTTCCGAAACGTTTACATCCAAGCATATAAACAAATATTTTTACATGCTTTGCTGATTTCTTCCACAGGTACGATATGCTGCTGCAGGCTACAAGGAAAGATATTACAAATACAAATTTTCTGCTGAAGGGCCAGGGGATATTGAAAGCAAAAGAAAGCAAGTAGTATGTGTGGCTTTCATAAATTTTATCTTATACTTCTGTAGTCCCTAGGGTGTATTGTTTTCATGGTAAGATGATGATGACCGTGCTATAAGGGTAACGTTGGAATAGAACTTATAAAATAATATAAATAAGGGCCGGCTTACTATATGATAGTACTTTTTAGCATTTGAAGCTGTTAGGGAGTTTTTTATTTATAATTTTTCAAAAAGAAGCTAATGGTTCGACTATTGTTTGAGTTTAAAAAAAGATATTTAAAATTTTATTATTAGAAAGAAAAAAAGGGGTTAAATTTTAAGATATATATTAATATTTTTATGTAATATTTAGGGTCTTAAAACAAATATAATAGTCATCGAATGTTTGCATTTTTCGTACATATATCACTAAAATTTACATTGCATATATACTGAATACAACTCCGCGGAGCACCACAAATCGACATAGATAGAACTACAAAAACGCTATAGAAAGATATAATAGCCCTATACGAAATTGTGTCAACCGACGTTATAAAAACCAGAACTCTACCATAGCGTTTTTCACGTGCTATCGTAGGCCCCTTTTCCAGAGCGTTTTTCCAACGCTGTGTTATCAGATTTTGTATAGCCAGATGGGCAAGAAAACTCTTATAGCTCTAAGGAAAGATCATACAAATCATATCTCCAAGGATATAAAATGAACGCCCAAATATACTCCGACATAATTCAGGGGCAGGATCTTTGGAAAGCACCAATACATTTGGGCATGGGTTGCGACTAAACCCTAAACCCTAAACACTGAGACAACATTCTAAAATGAAATGGAAAAACAAATTGAGTGGTGATCATGTCATTCTCATGTCATTCGGAGCCATTAGATTAGAGTCTAGATTGTGGTATATTAGGATTGGGAATCTTTATGAACCTTCAAAAGAAATGAAACTTAGGTAAAACAAGCAACCTATAAATGAATTGCAGATGCTGATGAAGCGGCACTGAAGAAGAAAGGACTTTTATCTTCTTGCCAAAAATTGTTAATACAAGAACGGCCTGCAGCTTTTTATCTTATACATTTAGCCCAACATTATTTGATTCTTGAGTAGAATGCCCTGCATAATTACCAAAAATATGGAATTGCAGAAATTGTGAAGCATAGGAAAAAGCTAGCAGATCGAAAATTCTTCAGCCTTCGGCCGTAAAATACAAAATAGATGAAATGTGTACAAAACAGTGCTTTTCTCGCTCTTTTGGCAGCCAAGCAAAGAGAGCTGTGTTAACTAGCTACCAGCGGGGCTTACCTTCAGTATCCCAACTACGTGGAACAAAGTGCGCACTCCCACTGGCTTGGGATGAACGGTTAGCAACAAAAGGTGAATAATGCTTCGAGGAGTCCTGATGGCCTCTACCGCGGCACTGACCATGTTGCCAAGCATGGTTTGTGTCAGGTGTGAAGCCATTTCTAGATGGCCAGAAAACATTGTTTGCTGACTGAACTCTTCCATTAGGCCTCCAGCCCTGGCTTGATGACAACTTCGATATTTTCAAATCCCTAAGGGTTCGTATTTGATCTCCTGAACCAGAACCAGCAACTCTCCACTTTTCATTACAAACAGGTGTCTCATTAAGAGAGGATTTTTTGTATGCTACCGCACCGTTCGCTGAATATGAGCTAGATGACATTACTCTTTCACAAGGTAATCTTCCTGGAGCATGAAATCGGTCTCCAAAATCAGGACTTGCAATTGCTTTCCCTCTACCAGAACCCCATCCAGTGCCAGAAAATTTGTGTATCATGTTCGGAGAGCTAGAAGTGAATCTAGCATTGTTCCAGAAGCCTCGATTTCCCATATTATCTGGTTTTCTAAACCTTTCCTGAACAAGCTGACTGCTGCATTGCATTTCGTTATTGAACAATGAGTTTAAAGAGAAATTCGTAGCTATAGATGTGAATAACAAATGGAAGACAGAGCAAGAAGCCAAAGAACCTGGTGCTGCGTGTGCTTCCCTGATATTCGTGCCATAGTTTTGTCTCCATAAGATCGTCTTCAGTGATGGTCTGCAAATGTAGATGGAAAATGTTACAAATTGGGCTTAATTATAACATGCCACTGAATTTCTCTTATGCTAGTTTAAGGACAGTATATTAGGTAGTGAGGACATTTAACTATTGAACTCGAAAATGCATCCCAACAATGTAGTTAGTTAGAATACCAAAAACTCATTAAGCCAGTGCTATATAGCAAGGAACTAATCATATCCGCAGTGGCAGAGCAGGTAATCCATCACATTAAACAGATACGAAAAGAAACATATATGCACGAGACCATTCAAGCTCATGAAAATAATTGCAAATTCTGAAAGTTCGGATACCTTGACAGGAAACTCTACACCAGCAAGGAAACGAGGCACATGTGGACAATCGTTTGGAAGCTCATATCGCACACATCTGTAACATAATCAAATTCATAAAACTTATCCTTCAGGACAGCAAAACATTTACAAGATCAAAATTAACGACTCGTTAGTTTGGTTACTCACAAGACAGAGTGTTCTTGAAGTTTATGATATCCTCTTTTAACACTGGAAGCATTCTCATGAAGACGTAAAAAACCACTAATTCCAGAACTGAAAAGGGGCAGAGAACTTATCAATAAACATTAACATTTGGAAAATACTGCAAAAGAGGTCCATGAAAGAACAAAGAAAAAGGCAAAGTAACAAAGACAAGACTTTAGAAAGATAATTGACCTACCACAAACTGTTGTCAATCTTGATGGGGCAGTTTTCCTTTGTAAACAGTGGGACAATCTGTGATGCCATATTGTGTGTGCTTAGAACAAATAATTGATCAACTTTTTCTTTATTCCTGTCTCTGCCTTCCCCCTACACATATTGTAACACAAACTGATAAGACATTTTATATATAAGAATGGAAAAGTATCTCATATCTTTAAGAAATTAAAATATATAAAAAAGTTTCATACCACCAACTCCTTCTCTAACTTTCTCGTTTCAGATAGATGCCGTTCTTCTTCTATAAAAGGAAGTTTGCAAATGCCCTTTTGGAGATGATAAAGTCAAAAACAATTTTAAAAGGTAAAAGAGAAAACAATCACTAGTTGAATCTCAGAAAATGGTCATATAAGGGAAGAAGAGAAGACAAACCTGCCATGTAAAGCGTTTCCCATCCATGTCAATTTCAAAATCTACAGATGAAACATAGCTTGCAATTAATTTCTATCAGATCCCATGGACTAACATAACTGATATTACAAAAGTGTACTTACCAGAAGGGTAAAAGTCAATAATGGTAGAACTCTCATCTGTCATAAGTGTCTGATAAACTTTCGGAAGTGCATGAGCACTACAAAGGAGAACATTTGTATTATTTTCTTGGAGAACTTGGTAAGACCAAACTTACAAAACAAAGAAACATAGTTACCTTCTGGGTGGTAACACAGCCATGAGAGTATCGATAGGTAAGAATGGGGAACCTTTTTCAAACTTAGGTTTCACTTGACCAAGGCCCTTTAGGTCGGAAGCAAATGGCGAATAATGGAAAGGATAAAACCTGATAGGATATTACAGTGAATGTAATGTAACACTACTTTTCATACCAATATCAAGTAAATAACTGAAGTCCATATTACATATGTCTTACCATGTCCATGATGGGGGACCAGAAAAATAGTACAAGAGAACCCAGAGCAGTCCTTCAGTGTAGTATTTAACCTAAAGTAAGTCAGCAATTGGAATTTGCAAATAAGGGGAAATCTAAAATTAAATGAATAAATAAAATATCTGTTAAAGACACAAGAAGAAAATGTACTACCAAAACCCTAAAAACCCTATTGGAATAACACAAGATCGCATCTAATTTTGTGTAGGGTTTGCAAACAATCAACCAAACAATTTATCAAAACTCAGAAAGATGAATAGTTTTGGTGCCACCTTTGGCCCTCCATTCACAAAGAAAAAAGTGCAGCTTCTGTAAGAAACAAAAAAGAAAACATCATGGGGACTACAGAAGTATAAGATAAAATTTATGAAAGCCACACATACTACTTGCTTTCTTTTGCTTTCAATATCCCCTGGCCCTTCAGCAGAAAATTTGTATTTGTAATATCTTTCCTTGTAGCCTGCAGCAGCATATTGTACCTGTGGAAGAAATCAGCAAAGCATGTAATAATATTTGTTTATATGCTTGGATGTAAACGTTTCAGAAGGGGATGCTTCATACTTTGTCCGTCCCTAAATCACCATTCTTAAACAGATCAGATTTCCTTCTGATGCTATCTTTCAGTTTCTGCTTAAACTCCTTTGTATTTCCTATTATCTGCAAAAATACAATATAAATGATACCAAAAACACTTCAGCAGGTCACAAAGTAGATAGTAAAACTGCTTTATTCCATGTATATGTGTGTAATCAAGCAAAATAACCCGCAGGTACTAAAGAAAACACACCCAAAAAAAAAAAAACAGCGTACTTGAGAACGCATATTTTCAATCGTCCCAAGTGACAGAGCTTCGGATTCTTCTCCATTAGGCAATGCACAAGTACTGCTTGAATCAGTAGTTGAACTTCCAGCATCAATTTCATCCTCTAGCTGGCAACCAATTAATTCAGCATTTGTTTCATAATGGGAAAAATAGACAAATACAAGCAATATTGTCAATGATGAATGATACTTGAGCAACAAGCACTTACAAAATCTTTATTAAGGAAAAGACGTCTGAGTTTACGCTCACGTAGTTCTGATCTTTTCTTGAAAATTTTATCTTCATAAGCACCAACAAGAAGAATAAATTTCTCAACCCTGGATAGTTTGATGTATCCTGATTTCTTGTCATTGACCTGCTTTTGAGCACAAAAGAAGCGGCATGGTCATGATCTTATCCACATTTTTTTTTCAGGGTGAAGAAATGTAACTGAAACAAAGCTAATCACGTTATACCCGGAGCATATCAACCATATAACCACCGAGATTTTTGAATTCCTTCTTATAGACAGTCATCAGCAAGTCAACTGCACACTGGAAATAAGTAGTTATCATAAAAAATTAGTTTCGAGCTTCATATTGTATTCCCATCACTACATACCAATGAAGTTTAGTAGAACCTCATGAATTTCCAAAGTTGGCATGTGGGGCAGAAAATCATTTCCAGCCAAAAAGCACATAAATATAAAATCATCAATTATACGCTCAAGAGCAAACTTGAAATTCTCTCGAGGATCATTGATTTGCATTTCAAGCTCCAAATATTCCCTCAAAATCCAAACATTCAGAAGCTGAAATTTGGATGGAAAAATAGAGGTGAGACAACAGAGCAATATTCAAACCACAGGTGATAGATAAGAGGACTGTTTCAAATACCTGGTAGGGCTTTTTTACAAGAGGACTATACGGAACTATACCTATGCCAAGCTCCCTGTACGTGATAACATTACACCATCTAATGATTGACACATATTAGAGTTATAATAGGTAGAGTTTGAGTTTGACAACATTTGCACAATCATTTCCCTCTTAACTACATATGGAATTATGAAACCAATTCAGAGGACCAATTTTGCATAGCTCAAATAGGATTTTGAGCATGCCTGCAAAGTGGAATAATCTCTTCCTCAATATCACGAGTCCAGAGGGACCACTCCATTTGTACAGCAGTGATGGGATGAACTGCGTGTGCCCTCCTTATTGTGTCCGGGCTAGCTTCTGATAAACCGATGTACTTTACTTTCCCTTCTTCCACCAGTTTCTTCAGCTCACCAATCTAAACTCCGGAAAGAAAACAAAAAGGTATCTAATCAAACTAACATGCAGAGTTTAGTACTAAATTACTAACATTATACAATTATGGTGGTTGCAGCTGAATAAGGAAGAGAATCACACACAGTTTCCTCTATAGGCACTGAAGTGTCCACCCGATGTTGGTAATACAGATCAATGTAGTCCACACCAAGACGCTTTAAGCTAGCTTCGCAGGCTGAACGGACATATTCAGGAGTGCCCTTGATTGCAATAGCAGGAGGGTCAACGGTTCCAGTAATACCAAACTTTGTGGCTAATTGAATTTTTTCTCTTGGCAACTGCTTCAAGGCCTAGAAAATTATAACTTTGCAATTAGGCTTGCTGAACATCAAGTCCCCTAATCAACCAATCACTCAATTTTGAGTAACTTCTAATGTACAGTGGATAATTGAATATTTACAACTTAATAAAGTGGAAAAATAGCTGTTAAAATTTCAGGAAACAAATACAACTAATCCCTTACTTCCACTGAATTCTATTTTTGAGCTTCTTTTCTATGAGACCAATTCCTTCAAGAACATTTGTTATATCATATATCCGCCTCTTTTGCACCTACATAAAAAAAAACACTTATAATTTACAGATCCTTGACATAGAATACATTACAACAAATAGGAAAGTAGTCACCTCTAAAGTATCAGCAGCATTATTGAGATCCAGAATACCATCTTCTGCATGTTTGATCAGATTGATAAACTTTTTTGTTAAGAGACCTGAATGGCAATAATAGGACATTGCCGTAATATTTGCACAACAAATGAAAAAATTAACTTGCTTTTCTCATGAAGAACCTAAATAACTAAATGACAAAATCAGTTAACAAAAAACATAGGAAATCGTTCTGTTACCTAGGGAGCTGTCAAAACGACAAGGTCCGGCCGGAGTAAGATTAGCCCCAGAAGGAGAACCTGTCAATTATACAGATTAGATGGGAGTAATCAAGCAAACACATCCCATAAATTCTCATAGCATCAGCTAATTCATTCTTTTTGGAACACAACTAATCCGTTCTTCAAATCTCAATTAAACCTTACCTCACATATATAATAGAACTACAAGTATGGGAGCACACTTGACAGATTTAAGTAACACTCACCCACATTGGAAGCTGGAATCTGGGGTCCAGATCTGCTGCACTTTGTCAGCCTTGATGTTTTGTTTGCCTTTCCCACCTTGCTTGACACAGGAGTCTGGAGGGGGCTGGTAACTACTTCAGTATATCCAGGAGCAGCTGTCCTATCACTAGACTCAGCTTCGTAATCTGCCGCATCACTCTTCCGTTTTAGCTGCTAATCCACCATTCAGTTTATTCAAAAAATTAGCATCAAATGAACAAACCATATCATATAAGTAATTATAAAATGAAAATAATTGATCAATTGAAAATACATAATGACTATGAAGAGAATGATTATTATAATTAAGCATACAGGTACATTAGCTGGAAAGATGTTAGCACATCATACAAACCAATCTACGTTTCAAGCGGACTATGCTCTACAAAGAAAACTGGAAGCTTCCCAACTTATAAATGGAACGATTCATAAATCCATAATTCTACAAATACATGCTAATCTCTAGTGCATTCTAACATCTGCAAAGCCACATCAGAGAAATAAACATCATTACTATTAAGGTAAAACCAAATGTTTTTACTTTTCTTATTTCCCAAACCATCTTAGATAATTTACATTTATAAATTTCCTCTATAAATTATTCAAAAGTGTGTACTAAAAACCTTGTATATGATACATGAATATTCATAATACACAAGAGTCTAAACAGTACAACCTCCAGCATTTACATGCTAACTCCCAGACAGTAAGTCAGCCAAGAAGGCATCATGAACTCCTTTACAATACAAGATTATTAAATAGAATAAACACCGCATATCAAGCAACATTTCAAACTTTATTTTTGGAATAATTCAATATGTATTCACACTCAAATACAGTAAACATGGGGGGTAATCATAAGAAGGAAAAGCAAAAGAATCTTGGGACAGCCAGCCAGTTCCGCAACAAGGGTGCAACTGTATCAGCGTCCTCAAGAAGCATGCCCTAAGAAGAAGTGAGGCAGGCCCTTCACGTGAAGAAGTAACTTAAAACCCTTAAAGGGGACCCGATGCCAAAAGACAAGAACTAGAATAGAAGATAACAGATTAAACAGGGACAGCACTGTTCCCATTCCAAATAGTCTATTATCTTCTGTTGTAAAAAGAACCACACTTTAAGGGATGTATATCTTTGTTGGCAATACATTAGATTTCTATGAATAATTATTGGGAAGAAAGGATACATCAAGAGGAAAAGAGAATATTAAAAGTTACTCTTCTTCTTGTTCTTTTGTTTTTCAAAATAGTCTCAAGTCTGACTTTGCCTCAGACAAGGAAAGCTTCATCATGTAAGTGCGTAGATACTTATGCTGCTATTTCCAATCTTTTGTAGCCTCACTTGGATATAATCAGGCATGTCACAGACAAATGATTACGAGAACATACTTGCAAAAGCTCTTTATGAAGCACAAAATCGTGTATACTGCTATGATCGATCTGTGGTCAGCTAACCTCTAGCATCCCCCATTAGCAGGTTAAGACTGGTATTTACGACCAACCCTTAAAATTGGCACCATTGAGCACTTCAAACCATACAGGAATCCAGAGGCTGAGATGAACTAAATTATTCAGTCATCTACAGTGATTGTAACCTAGTTCAAGATAGTGTGGAGAGATTGGTCTAACAAATACCAAATCCAACAAATCCAGTGAGACACAGACAGCTTCTTTAATTTTTTTAACTTTTGGTTGTGTATAGAAAAATGCATTGGGTGTGCTTGGAATTGCTTTTGGCAGTGTCTGCTTTTAGTGTTTGACCGAAATAAAGAACAAATGATTTATGGGGTTATAGTAGTGATTCCTAGAGAAATGCTCGATAGCTGTTTACTCAAGAAGCGCTTCCAAGTGAATATGTAAGGAGAAGCACTTGGGTTTCTTCGAATAAAAGAGCTACTGAGCAAAAGCACCTCCCACAGAACCACTCCAAAATTAGATTACGAATAGATGCTAGACAATCATTTCAACTTTCTCAAAAGGTAGTACTGCCACTAAAAGATCACGCCAGCAAGTATACGTAACATAGAACAGTAATAGCAACTCTATAAATCATACATATTTCATCGTGGATTCAGAAGCTTTAATGATACTGGCCCAATGAAACAGCCAACTTGGGAAACGAAAACCTACCTCAATTAGTTTCTATACATTCAACTCACCAAAATACTACTCATAACGCAAGCAAAGTACAAAACATACCAGAGTGTAAATCGATGCACTTGCCATGCAAACACAAGTCCACTAGTGAATGTAAGGGGTCCAGGCATAATAGGATTTTAATTTCTAGATTGTAATAAAATACTATAGGCACAACTGTAAACAGCATCGTTGACGAGTCATTATTTGCACCTAATTACCAAAAACCTAATGTGCCTTTTCATTCTTTTCCTCTTTTACCAATAAGATCTGCCCTTGTTGATTGGGAGTGAAGACTACCATATTCTTCCCCAACTGTAATCACACCAATAGAATTTCCATACCACATACTTCATCGATCATGTCAAAACTGATATTAGGAACAACTGTAATTACACACTAATACAATCTTCAATTTCACCTAAAATCACAATTATTAACATAAAAACCAAACAATTTCCACAAATCCTAACCTTAAGTACTAATTCCAATAACTAATTTCAGTAAACTAAAACCCAAATGAGTAATTACACTCACTAATCATGCAGATCTCCAACAAAATAGTCCAAAAAAAATAAACACATAAATACATAAACAAATAACAGTAAAAAGAAAAACCAAGATTAATGAGACAAAAACTCACAGAGGTCTTAACGTATATGCCATAAGCTTCTGAATCAGTGAGTTGGCGAGGGTCGGGAACGAAGCCGTGGTAGTCTGCTGTAGCTGAAAACGGCGGTTTCATGGAGGAGAAGGCGAGCTGCCGCTTGAGGGCCTGCTGCATGATCGGCTGGGGCGGTTGAGCCGGCGGGTCATGAGCCCGAGAGCCCGACATCCAGCGACCGGAACCGGATTGTGGGTTGGGCGGGTTTTTTTTGGTGGGTTTGGTGGAGGGAAGGAGAAAGGAAGAGATCGAGAGAAATTGGAGGGAATTGAAAAAAAAAACGAAAAGAAAAAGTGGGGGGAGAAAATGGAGGGAAAGTTTGGAGGCGAAGGTGGGGGGAGTGGAGTGGGTGAGAAGGTGAGATCTGGTGTTTGGGAAAAATAAAAAAGCGGGAGAGAGAGAGAGAGAGAGCAGAAAACGAGGGAAAGGAAAGAAGGAGGGAATTTGGTTCGGATGTAGACATGGAGGGAAGCACTTACCCTCGTTTTTCTTTTTTCTTTTTATTATTTGCTTATCAAAGAATAGTTTATTTATTATCGGTGTTTTACAGATTTTATATATATATATTTTGTGTTATACAAATATCAGGAAATGTCTAACCAATTATATTGTGACTGCAAAGTCCAATGTTTTTAATTTGAGTACCATTCAATATACATGGGACATGTAAAAATATTCTCCAATACACATTGTACATAAAAATAAAATATTTCCACATGCCATATGTATATTGGATGATTATAAAAATTTCTCCATCTCAATACCCAAAATAGTTTTGCATGTAATTGTTAACATGTCACCCATATGGATATGAGATTGGTTGACGTTGCCCTTGTGTGAGCATTGTGGGTTTTTTTTCCCATTCCATGTACATTCTTGATATTATCGATATTGATACTTTGTCCAAATGCTGATGAAGAGAGAGTGAAATTTTGGGGGCCGAAATTTTTCCGATATTATCCTTGGAATTATCGATAATTAGATGGATAGGTTCCAAAATATCCTCCTCCCGAAAAAGCAATAATATTGGTCATTTCAATTGATATTATCGATATTTTAGATCTTGATAAGAACCAAGTTCCCAGCCAAGTTGTCAGGCCAGCGAATGCTATTTTTTTTTTAATACCTAAATACCTTCCAATTGTACTTGGGGAATGCCCAACACAGAAGAAATAGCTTCTTTTCTAGGTCCAATAATTGACGGATGCGTAAAAGATATGTAAATGCGACTTGGTAATGATTTGTAAACCTGATGTGATGTTGCTACTGTCGTGGTGAACATGAGAAACTTTCATATCATGAAAATTCAAATGTAAATAATTTTGAAGCATCTTCTACGGATTGTAAAGTTGGGGTTTTATTTTTATCCAAACTCTAATTTAATTTCTCCAAACTCTAATTTTCATCAATCGGAGGTTTGAGATGCTTCATTCAAATATAAATTTGTGGTATCCTACAACTCATGATATATACTCAAATTCCAATCCAGTAATACTAAACAATGATCTAGTTCAAAGCAAATCTTTCTTTCCCCCCAAATATTTATTTTAAGTACATCACCTTCACTATCTACTTGAATAAATGGGCTAGATCAGGATCAGCCAAGTCCACATCCAACCATCCATTCAGATGCATGTACTCAATATAATGATCTGGGGGCTTCACAGCACGAGGTTTAGCTGGTGTAAAGCCGTGAATCCTCTCAAGATCTCGAGCAAGCCACCTAACATATGTACGGTCCAACGGAGAACAACTTTCAAGAAAATTTCTTCGCTTTCTTGCTTCACAGGCTTGTTTCCCATGTTTGGAGAACCTGCCCAGCTTCAGAAAATGCAGTCAGTTAGTTGATGGCACATAAATTTAATCAGTGAAAAAACAACGGCACAACCTAGGGAGATTCACTATTATACTCAATATAGGAGCCCAAATTATACAAAAAAATCCTATATGAAATGGATTTTAGAAACACACCTAAAGCCTATTTACAACATAACAAAAAGGCTTTTAACTTCTTTTAAATTGCAAAACTGCTATTGATTTCTTAAAACAAACCCAACCCCAAAACCTCATAAAAAAAACCCAAAACACTCAATAGGGCATCAAAGTAATTTAATAATCAAAATTAAATTCAATAGGGCCAGCTATCATTTTTTGGGTGTTTTTTGGGTTTGTTTATAGAAATTAAATGGTGCAGGGTTTATTTATAGTTTTAGTGCTAAGAATGAGTATATGACTAAATATCTCTTTTCTTTTTCCCTTTCTGACTATCTAAACAAACGAGTCATGTTAAAGTTCATAAAAAAGGAAGACAATCATATAAGAGTTTTGCAGGCTGCATCGAGCCACAGTTTTCTAATACATCAATATGTGAACGGAGCAAACACGTGGGTGGATTAGTGATTCACTTATAAATTTCTGTGTCTAGGCTTTTAAGATTACACAAAGACTAATGCGAATAACTGAAAAGTCCTAAGGATTTGGAAAAATCACAACTACCAACACAGAAGTTAAAAATTAAAATAAAAAAAATACGTCGCACAGCATGTTTAAACCATATGATCTCAGCAGACTTCTTAAACACTGTTTCTTAAAATTTTGACCAACTACAACCATAACATGATAGCAAGTGTAATAACAGTATAAGTTATATGCTGCTTCAAAAAATTGCAAATGATAAGTCTGAAACAAGGCACCAATCTTTATGCACATGTGACCAAATCTAAGAAAGCAACTTATACAATTATAAATCCCTAAAGGTTACTGGCCCATCATACAAACATACCATAATTATATGACTACCATGCTCGTAGAACATTGCCAGCATACAACAAGTTAGATACTCATTCAAATTTCTTAGACGCAATTGACCAAAACATACTTTCAATGTTAGTTCTAGGGGATGATTAGTCAAAAGCCATGTAAAACTGAGTGGTTCTCTTTCTGTAGAAACGGTAGAAAAAGATAGGAAAATACTAAAATTGCCTTGGAAATGAAAATTGTTGAGGTAATTGCAAATGTCATGGAGGACACTTGCTCCTCTCAGTAGAGTGTTTAATTCACTGACAAAGTACTCATATATGACGCTTCTCTAGCTTTGATAGAAGACTTTTCATTATTTTAGTTTGTCTATCCATGTCTAATAGTGCACATTATCAGGGTCCTTTAAATACGTACTAGCATTTAGTCCCTTATCCTACATAGTGTTGTTATTACTCCAACAGTCATCACAAGCGAAGTGTGCAAATATACGTGGACACTCACAAATTGCATGATCATTTCATTCTAGGTGTCTACTGTGTCCCACACCTTATTCACATTGGAAAATCATTTAAAAAGTGAAAAAAGAAAAATCAACAATCTAAGCAATGCTAATGTCCTTTTGAGGCAAAATCAACAATCTAAGCAATACTTGTCCGGAACTTCCGTTGCGAAGAAAAAGCAAAAAAATGTTCTCATTTCGAAAATCATCTTGTAGGATTCATATTTGGCTTACATGAAAATACAATTTTAAATGAAACAATTGTGTTACATAATAAAATGTATCTTATCATCAGTACTAGTTTCAAAACCGGTACATGAGCACCCTCCCCCTTAGAAGTGACATGCATGTATTTGCAATATGATAAGAACATGCTATAAATCTGAGTGAAAGATCACATACTAAAATCTGATAATGGAAATAATTCAAATAAAATAAACACTGAATCTATCAAAACTGATCCACTCACTAAGATGAGCAAGGCTAAGCCCACCTGAAGTCCTCCCACAGCTAATTACGAAAAGGCGGTGGGATGCTATGGCTCCCTCTCCTAAATGAAACAACAATCTAATAACCAATCACAGAAGAAATTAATGCAAAATAGACGTAACCCGGATATGGGCATTCAAAATGGAAAATTTATATGGCATTCTGTTCCAATTCAAACAAACCATTTGCAAAAGATCAACAAACTCAAACTGAAATAAGCAATGACCCAAAAACGAAATGAACCAAACTCAAACTGAAATTGGAGTTGAAAACAAAGAGAACAATAAGTACGGAAACGTGAGCCAAGACATCTAAAACTCTCTTCTTTCTTATTGTTTGGGCTTCTTTTCCTTTGTAATTTGAGGCCCGAAGCCCCAAGCCCCAAGCCCAAACAGAAACTATCTTCTATCTTCTTCTTTTTTTTGGACGAGAATGGTTCAAAAAATTAATTCGACAATAAAAGTTATTGAGCCGTTTTTCAGTACAAGCGATAATCTAAACTCTAAGGATAATGTTTTTTGATACACACGCAGACCTTTGGTTTGTAAGTCAAGACCCTTTTTCACTAGGTTAGACTCCGTTGACAAAAGGTTATTGAACTTTTGTATAGGAAAATGGATGTAGGACCAGGATCTAATCTTCCTAGTATATTAATAGACGAGTTGATGCTAAATTCAACAGAGTTTAAGGGGGCAATAGAACACTAAGATTAAAATTCCAACGTGTAATTGGAATTTATGCTCTAATCAATCATGTTATGGCAGCAGCAGTGGGTGTTCTTACAATTTATTGGCTCATGTAATAATTTTGGGTTCTCTCATTGTTTTGGCAATCCTTGGTTGCTTATTGAAGTCATTCATTAGAAATTCGATGTTTTGGCTTAATAGTGTACACATTAACCGGCGTACAACTTTCAATGGGTAAAATCATTTACCCCTGAAATCCATGTTTTAGTTATAGAGCACTTATCCCGCATCTCAAGCAAGCTCAAGTCAATGTTCAGACGATCGCCACCCTTTTCCCTGGCCTTAGCCTCTTTTCTATGAAAAACAATGGTATTTTTAAAATCGGGTGAAGCACAATTTACAGGTTAATTGAGATTGTCAGCTTATATGAAGGGAAAAGGGATTTAATGCGCATTTAACAACCACTAAAGGTTAGGTTATTCTTCTTTATCTTAACCACTAGATCTACAAGCCCCTTTACTTTTCAAAATGGCTGTAACAAACACATTTTGGCTTCTCCCACTGGCTTGCATTGAGCTATTGGCAGCCAATCGTGGACTGCGCAAAAATATTTATGAAGGCAAGCAGTCCTATTTTTCACTTCTCATTGAGAACCAAGGTCCCATGGCATTGTAAATTAACTCGTTTTGGCGAGTTTAATGACCATGGCTGGTATTCCTTATGACATCCAAACTCAGAAATTGGTACCTACAAAGAAAAAAAAAACCCATGAGAAATTCACATTAATGGGTGGGAACTTTAAAATGTTGCTTGAAAAATCTGAATGTTCCATTCATAAGTCAAGCAAATCAGAGGGCTCAGTGCCCATGTGGATCATATGAAGGTGGAACTGGATACTAGAGGCTCTATTAATTATTCAAAATTGCATCAACTAGCACCAGAACATGGGTTTCTGCAATATGAAATCAACAAAGGCATGATTACATTATACCTGGCATACCTCATATGCTGAGTTCTAGATGAAAAATATTTACTGAATTTCAACACATACCGTGGGACAAAACAACGCATCAGAAGAAGCAAGGATTAAAACTATGTGATTGCAAGATAAGGATATGCAGTTGGGTGTGGGCGGCAGCAAAATACCATCTAGTTTGCTGCTTGAAATTAAGCAGTTAATATTCAATAAGCAAGCAATTGAGTATAGTCAAAGATAGATCACTTGAAACACAAAGAAGAGTGACCTAAAGAAACAATTTTTTTTAGAAGAAAAATAAAAACCAAAACTAGGAAAGCTAAGAAACAAGGGTTTGAAAAGAAACAATGGTCTGGAAAAGGAAAAAAAAAAAGAAAAGAAAAGAGAAGGGGAAAGAAAAAATTAAGCAATGTGAATCCTGCATCAAAACTAAATTGAAAAAGAAAAACATTTTTTCTTTCTTTACTTTTTGTTTGAAACACTAAGGTTGCCTTATATGGATTTGCAATGGGAGATTTGGATTTGATTACCTAGTTTAATTGCTTGCATCAAATGTTAAAAATACAGGAAATTTAAAAATAAAAAAAAGAAATTTATATATTTAAGTGATTCAGGGAGAAAAATTGAAATGATTTTTTTTTTTCTCTAAAGTTTTGAAATCCATCCTATCTTAAATAGTCAAATTTAAGTAGTCTCGTTATCTATCATTTTAAATCCACACATCTAAATACAACCCAAGTTCAATATATCTTTGGATTTTGATTTCTGCTTTTTAAAAATAACCCTACAGCCAACATCTTGCCATGTCAGTGCCAATATGCTATAGTTTTGTATGAATCATATAACGCTACAACTAATAATAGTAACATTCAACAACGTATGCAGATTTCTAAAGACATCTAATGATGTTTAAATAGTACACATCAAACATCTTATGTCCAAATGCTTATTCCCACTCTTTTGGTTAATTAGTACACATTTTTTTCCATAGAAATATTATGTCCAAAACGCTAATGTATAACCATTTGTTTAACCTTGTTAAAATACGAGACTAACAAAGACTGAAAATGTGCAAAGAGATCAAAATATATTTCCAGTTGAAGTGATAAGAAAGCTTGCAAATTTTCAAATTTAAGTACCTTACATGGGCCATCAAATAAATGCTGAACATGCGGACCACTGTCACAGCTGATAAAGAAACTCGTCTGTAATATTAGATATCATGATTCATGAGTAATAGTTCAAGAGGAACATGGAAAAAAAGAACATAACTTTCAGGAGGATAAAAAGGATTGTTTACCAAATGAGCCATCACTTTGTCAGCTTACAGCAGACTCTTATAAAATTATGAACCTATCCATTACATATGTCGTGTCTTCAAGGTGAAGGCTAGAGAATCACATTCTGCAAAACAGAGGTGTAAATGAACCATCAATTTTTCTGGTCTCATTATTTTCTCAGGGTGCAGTTCCATAAAGAGAAACTCACTATTAGTGGATGAATACATAAATGAGTGTAAATAAATGTGTCACAGAGTAATAGATCTACTCGAAACAAGTGGTCTTCCTCAAACAACTAGTGATAACAGTAGCCACAAGGAACAGAGGATAAATGCATAGATAGTAAGAGAATATATTGCATACCAGAGATCACATGTAATCTCCGTAGGAGCAAAATCCACCTTTCAAATGATGAAACTGGTATCTATCCAGCACTATAAGCTCCTTTGAGGTATCAAGGGAAATCAGCTTCATTATCAAGTGACAATCATGGGAAACTTGAAGGTTTCACATTATGCAGATAGGCATCAAGCAGGCACTCTAAGCAGCTCAACAACAACATCAAGCTTTTCCCTGTGATAACACTGAGAAAGAAATGAGCTAATTGGATTGACATAGCAACCGGTATCTTCTATCTTCTTAATTATCTCTTCAAGTATTCTATAAATGTCCTTCATTTGTGGATGATGGGTGTCATCTACAGTGAACACATGTACCCTATTATTAAACTCTATCCAGCTACAACCAGGTTTTTTCTCAATTCCTTTCTTTCTCATCTCTTTTCTCACATCCGCAAAAGCTTCTAATTGTCCACAATCAGAATATGTATTAGCCAGAAGGACATAACTCCCAGAATCATCTATATCTAATTCAAGCAAATTTCTCACTGCAACTTCTGCTAACTTTAAATTGCGATGAACCGGACATGCGCCAAGCAGAGCCCCCCATATATCAGCATTTGGCTTAAAGGGCATTGTATCAATCAAATTCTTGGCCTCCTCTAATAACCCCGCCCGGCCAAGTAGATCTACCGTACAAGCAAAATGCTCACATGTTGGATTGATGCCAAAATCTTCAGTCATGGAACTGAAGTAGTGTTTCCCCTCTATTACGAGCCCTGAATGGCTACATCCTGATAGAACAGATACATAACTTATATGATCAGGTGTGCAGTCCGTTTTCAACATATTCTCAAAAATCTCAATCACTTTCCTACCTTCACCATTTTGGGCATATCCTGCCATAATCGCATTCCAAGAAATCAAATTTTTGTCACATATTGAGTCAAACACTCTTTTTGCTACTTCAATTCGCCCACATCGTGAATACAAAGTAACAATGCTATTTGTGACAGAAACATTAGAACCAAGCCCTATTTTTTCAGCTTGAGCTATAATTTGGATCCCAAGTTTTAATATTGCTAAATCAGCACATGCACTGATTGAAGTTACTAAGGTGACCCAATCAGGGTTAACCTCTACCCTTCGCATTAGAATATACAATTTTAGGCCTTCTTCCCAAAAACCATTTTGAAAATATGTTGCTAACATTGAATTCCAAGTTATGACATTTCGCTGTGGCATTTTATCAAAATACTCTCGAGCTTTTTCAACATTACCAACTTGAGAGAATGCCGTGATCATTGCTGTCCATGATATTATATCTTTGAATGGCATCAACTCAAATGTCTGATTTGCTTTATGAGTATTTTGACACTTTGCATACATCGTAACAAGAGCATTCCCTACAGGAATAGAAGAGATCATTCCAGCCTTGATTGTATATCCATGGAGCTGTTCCCCAACTAAAACATGCTTTTGGCCGGAACAAACCCCAAGAACTGTTGCGAGAGTAAACTCATCCAAGGAAATAGGAGCCTTTCTCATTTGGTTAAACAGTACTAAAGCTTCGTCCTCAAGTCCAGACCGGACAACTCCACTGATCAAAGAAGTCCAAGAAACTGCATTGTGTTCTGTCATGTTGTTAAACACCTGCCGTGCAAAATGCAAGTGTCCACATTTCACATACATATCAATCAGTCCACTACCTGCGAAGACATCAAGACTTGGTTCCATACGGATGATCCGAGCATGCAAATGGGTACCCCATTCCAGATCATATATGCTTGCACATGCACTAAGTACGGTGGCATATATCATAGAATTTGGTCTAAAACCTTGGTTCCACATCTCAACAAACATACTGAGACTCTGAACCCCAAACCCATGCTGAGAAAAGATTGAAATTATGGTGTTCCAAGACACACAGTCACGTTCAGGCATTTGAAAAAACATATGAAGAGCCCTTTGAACCCCCTAAAGTTTAGAGTAACCAAATATCATACTGTTCCAACAAAACAAACTAGGACTTCGGATCCTCAAAAACATTTTCTCAGCAGAACTCAATGCACCACACTTAATGTACATATCGATAATCGAATTTTGAATAGTAATGTTGTTTCCAAATTCTAACTTCTCCGTAAGACTATGCAGCTGAAGAGCCAATTTGATGTTGCCAAGACTTTCATTACGCAAGAGAAGGAAAATGGGTCGGAAAAACTCTCACAATTCTGAACCATTGCAGCAAAAACTGTAATTGCATCCACTGGTTGCCCATTATTAAAATGGCCAGACATCATTGTAGTCCAAGAGACAGAGTCTCTCTCAGGCATTTCATTGAACAAGATCTTTGCTTCCCTTATCCGACCCAAATCTACTAATCCATTGATCATAGTATTCCAACTAAACACATTAGGATGCTGAATACTGTAAAAAATCCGACAAGCGTCTTCTATCAAGCTACATTGAGAGTACATGTGCAAGAGATGGTTCTGGAGGAAAATAGCAGAGTCCAATCCTATGGAAATGAGTTGGGCATGGAGTTTTCTGGCAATGGGTATTGACTTGAGAGATGCACAAGCTTTCATGGCTTCATAGAATGTCTGTGACAATTCCATGTAAGATTGTTGTAGGGAGGGGTCGTTGCAGAGAATGAGCTTTGTTGAGAGATTTTCTTGCGTCGATGATATAACGAACATTTAGGCGAGAGAGATGAAGGATATACTTCAGGGGTTGAATTGGCAGCATCCCCATCACTGGAGATATTAGGCTTCTCCGCTTCAGAGACTTCTGCGAGTTTGCCTAACTCGATGTTAAACACATAAATAAAAAGAAGAACGCAGTACAGGAGTACAAACATAAAATAGCATCACTTTTGTACCGATAACTACCCCTGACTATAGCCCTTTGCCTAACTCAAATCCTACCGCTTTGCCAATATATATACTAAATATTTTGACCTCTGTCTACAACCATGGCACCCACATTTGATAAAGAATCAAAATGAGAAAACCGACCCAGATTATAGCAGCTAGAAACTAAAACTAAAAAAACCACAAAATATGCATATATACATATTAAAAATGAGAGTCAAAACTCTTACATTGTAAATCCAAGATCCTTGGTGATTGCTAGTTGGGTCGGAGAAGAGTGACCAGACTGCAGGAGACAAAAATGCAACTCATAAGCAGATATGATTAGAAAAAAGCTAAAACAAACTGAGGCTAGTTTGGTTCATGATCTGAAATTTCCTATTCAAAAACAAGGATAAATCTGTTACCCAACAAAACCCAAAAAAAAAAAACAGGATACAATCTAAAAATCTGGGCTGTATAGTTACTGCAAAATCTGAGAAATGTTTGGTACTGTATCTGAAAATTGTTTTTGAAGTCTAAAAGACCATGAAAGCGTATTTGGTTTACTTTGGATCTCATTTAGACGTTTCAACAAACACCATATATGCAACACTTTGGCCCGAACATTTCCCTCAACCTCTGGCCAACTACTCAACAAATGAATGTGAAAGAAAGAGAGAAGGAAGTAGTGTAAGAGATGGTATAGATTCTAAAGAATGAAAAGGTACATGTTGGGTGGGTATTGGGTCTCACAGTATCACGTCGGCGCTGGTTACACTCGGATCAACACATGTATAAGACTTGAAACTGTATGAAAATCAGATACCAAACGAAGCCTGAAGCTTTCTGATTTCTTGAGCTCTGGCCTCTGCAAATAAGAACAGGCGAAAGCAAATGCTGTTGTTAAAATACCCCATACAGAACAGAGAAAATGAGAGAGAAAGCGACTGGGGACGTGCATTGGTTTATTGCTGTGTGCATTGCTGCGCTGGGGGGTTACTTACATGGCGAGAGAGGAGAAGGATGGGGCCGTGCATGGAAAGAGAGGGACGAAGACACAATGAAAGAAGAGAGGAAGGAAAGAGAAAACAAGGAAGACTGAGAGATAGGAAAGACACTCATAGTTTTCTCCGGCAAAAATTGAAAGCGGGACAAAGTTTCGACTAGAGGTAGATATCGAGGGTTAGAAAAGAAGCAGAGCAAAGGTTGATCTGAAGTTACATTGCTACCACGGTTAAAAGTTAGGTGCTAGTCGTGTATAAGATAGGAAGATTAGAACTGAATTGGTTTTAAATAAAAAAGGCTTTTTTTTATTTTTTTATTTTTATACAAGTGATTTTTTTTTTCAAGTACTTGGGAGAAGGGAATTTACATAAATATTTATTAGGTGCCTAGAACTTTCGAATTTCTGCCCAAGGGAGGCAAATCAAGTGGCGGACCATTTGGCCTCACTGGCACTATTGAGGATGAGCCCTGGAAATCTAGATATCCAGACCTCCATCCTCACTTTTGCATGTTTTGAGCAGGGATGATCTTCCATGCCCATCCCTTGGTCATGAATGAGGAACACTAAGAGCATTTCCAGTGGGAGGGGTTAGCCCAGGCAAGAGGCCCTCTAGGACCCTAATCCTATTTCCAGCGGGTAAGGCTTACCAGGACAAGCGCTGGGCTCCACCAGCCTGGGCAAGGCCCAAGGCAAGACTTGCTTCGGTTGCTGCCTGGGCAAGATGATTTAACGCTGACGTCATTATGAAGTAAGCAATCAATTTATATAACAAGAAAATTGAAAAAAATAACAAAAATTTCAGAATCTTTTTATTTATAAATACCTAGTCATATTCTTCACTTCCCACATCAAAACTCTATACAAATTCCTCTCATCATATCTCATGTGAATAGTGGTTGCCATGGCAATAGGTGGAAAACCAGCAAAAAAATTTCTAAGACATGCACTATTTGTTTGAATAGTAACAACTCTTGCCTCCCCTTACCTTTTACCATGACAAATGGGTGGAAATGCTCTAAGGGAGTTTCGACATTTGTCACTGTGAAGATTGTCTTTGAGCTAGGCTTTTAACAGATTTTAAAGAAGTTTAAAAGTTCAGGTGTATTCATTCACGATCTTATAGAAGTCTATACAATTCTTGGTGTATTCAATTCAGACTTTTTAAATTCCATTCAAATTTAGGTGTATTCAATCATGACTTTAAAAGACTTCTTAAAAGTTTGGGTGCATTCAAAACCCCCCCACACCACCACTCACCGCCAACCCTCACCACTCACCGCCAACCCTACTACCAGCCCCACCATCATCCCTACCGTCACCACCACTACCGCTAGCATCATCACCATCACTGCCACTGTCACCACCACCACCCTTACTCCCATCGCCACTACCATTACCACCCCCACTATCACCCCCACCGTCACCACCACCACAACCACTGTCAGCATCATCACCATCACCGCCACCACAACCTTCCCCACCATCACCCACAAACCATCATCGCCACCACCATCACCACCACTGTCATCACCACCACCATCATCAACCCTAAACTCTTTGTTTTTTGAGTGCTATAAACTCCATTAAAAACAATAATAAAACTCTAACAAACTCAGTTAAAATCTATACACGAATTCAATCAAAAGATATGTGGAGTTTGTAGAATTCAGTTAAACTCAATTAAACTCAATTAAACTCCATAAAATTTATAACTCTTTTAAAATCATTTAAAATCTAAATTGAATACACTTTTGGGCTGTGTTTTGAAGTAGTCTATTTATGTTTCTGTTCTATCGAGCTTCCTTTGGGAGATGGGCTACTTTGCTCCCACACCCTTTGTAATGTCTCTTTGTGATTGTTTTTCTACGAAATATCAGCCTTTTTCAACCAAAAGAAAAAATACCATTATTTTTTTTATCATACCACAAGAAATTAGAAATGGCTGAAATTGCTTGCTGCGAAATTCACTCTTACAATCAGATAGGAAAATCCCAAACTGAGTTTTACATATAATTGAAAGGAGAGTACGTAAGAATGCGGACCTTCATGACTTCTCTTTCTACTTGTTAATTACTTGCATCGCACTCTACATGCATTGCATGTCTGTGATGCTTCTACTACTTTACAATATGGAGAAACAGTTTTTTTTATTACAACATAACATTGCAATGCCATGGACTGACCTTCCATGCAATTAATTTTATGCATCACATATATCACTTTCCCATGCTAAAGAGCAGCACCTTGGCTAGAAGAGCAGCAAGCCCAAAGATCCCCTAAAGCAAAAACCAAACATGTTTTGCAGTTACTTTCAGAGATGTCTCTCGTGCACTGTTGCAAACCATAAATATTTTTTTTCCCTGAAAATTTTACTTCCCCAGTTGCAAACATATGCTTAGAAGGATTAAAGACAGCCTCATCGGACAGGTTTTTCATCAAATAAATCAAAACATGACTAAAGCTACCCGGATTTGACACTCTCTTCTCCCGACTATCCTGCTTTGGATAATTTCCAACGTAAACCATCAATGAAAAGAACATCTGGAAGGAATAGCAGACTTGACATACTTCGTACCACATCGTTGCATCATTCGTATCACAACTCTTGAAAAGCTCCTGGCTCGCCTCATAGATGCAATTTTGACAAACTGTAAAGTTCACATCCCCTCTACAAAGTGCTTGTCCATAGACTCTGTCAGTGTTATTTCCAATTGTAGTGTTGTAGAAACCGGTCCTGGGTATCCGGACCTGGGCACTTGACCCCTAGTCTTCAGATTCCTATCTTTGTACCTTAGGCCCTAGGCCTTCTTCCATTTATCTTTGGGTCTAATCCCCTTGTACAAATGTAAACATTATCATAATGAGAACATCTTCTCCGTGGACGTAGCCCATTCATTAAGGGTGAACCACATATATCTTGTCTTTCATATATTTATCATGCTAAAGGTCCTCACCTTCACCCATCATCCACCACACCTCATCACTAAGTTGGACTCAATCTTGGCCGAACCATTTTGAGCATCAACATTAGCAATAGCTCTCTCATAAACCTCTCTAACTCTGTCTTTTTTCCTGCACTCTCTTTTATAGCCTTATATAATCAAACCAGGAATCGTAATTAAGAGGATTCTTCCTAACCTCGTCTTCATATTGAAATCTCATGTTTCCCACAATCGCATCCTCAATGCCTTGTCTATCTCCATATTGCTTCTCCAAACACACAAACTTTTTATACAAATCCTCAACCCTTTGTTTGGGTATATGATCAAGTGCAAATTTATAAATACGCCTTGCTCTATCAGTTTCTTTGCACCGCTCCTCAAATTCAGAGAAAGCCACAAATAACTGCTCGGCCTCCCCATCATCGCCCATGATCTCCACTACTCTCTCATATACATTTCTTGCCCTCCCAACCTCACCATTCTTCATCTCAAACTTGGCATACCGAATCCAAGCACCAACTTTCGGATGACATTGCACGAAACGCTTGAAAATTGCTCTAGCACGCTCGATCTCATTATAGCGAAGCTCAAACTTGATGAAAGAGAGCCAGCCTTGCTGGTCCGGCATCCAATTCATCCACCTCTCCTATATCTGCCGAGCACCAGCCACATTCCCTATAATCTCTTCCATGTGAATATACTTGTACCAAATCTGATCAACTCTAAGCAAGAGGGTGACGGCACGGTCCCACAAATTCCTTGCATGGTTAATGAACTTGTTCTTCATCTCCGCCTCAGCATAGTTGCGCCACAGGGTAGAGTTCCGGTGATCGACCTCAAGGGCACGCTCCCAAACAGAGTGAGCATGTTCGAAGTCCTTATGGGACTCCTCCCACTGCGCATACTTGATCCAGTCTCTGACATTCCCCCTCACGTGCCGGATTTGGTCTTCGAATTCCTTGCGCTTTCGGAGGCGGTAATCTGCGAGCTCGGTGGGATCAGTGATCTTCTGCTTGGGAGGTCGGATTTCAGCCTCCTGGCACTCACGTGCCTCACGGAGGATTTGCTCTGCGGTACTTTGAACAGGGGCCGGGGTTTTGTTCTTAATCCTAGTGGGTCGTGGTAGCATGACGTCGGCATCCTTTCAGGTTAAGAACCCTAGGGTTGGGTCTGCGTCCTTGAAGGAAGCCATGGCTGGGGTTTACTCGCCTGGAAAATCTAAAACTTAACAATGTTTTGCAAATTTTCGTATGCGTTCTGTTGTGAAAATGGCACTTGCACTTTCACTCTCTCCCTAATGATCTTGTTGTTAATGGAGTTTGTGACAAACACAGCAATGGATGAATCACACACACACACACACTTGAGAAACCAACCAAGCACAAAGTGACACAAGAATTTATAGAGGTTCAGCAATTGCCTACATCATCTTGGTGATCCCCTTGAGAAATTCACTAATGAAAGAATAAGTTACAACTTTTGGTTTACAAAGAAAACCCCCTTAGAACTCTATTCTCTCCCAAGCTCTCTGTTGTGTAGATTTCAGCTGCACCAAAATGGATTAAGCTGCATCCTCAACTTGTGATACTCGCAAGTGCACGAGCCGTTCGGTAGTATAGCATATGTAAGTGCGAGGTCGATCCCACGAGGATTGGTGATTGAATGATTCAATTCATTTTCCCTACACAAAACAGAAATGAAAAAGAAAGGAAATAAATAAAACAAGGAAGAAATAACTCAAGCAAATAAGTTCCCAAGTTCAATTAGATTAACGGATTGATTCTAGCTAAAGTATGATTAAGCCATGGTGTTTGGTCATAACCTTGTGTTCCTAATTCCCTAATTTGATCATTTGTTGTCTAACCTAAAATTAAGCATTAGGAACCCATTAAGCATAGAAGAACAATTTAAACAACCAAGCATGTATCTAATCCCTGTTGTCGAATGTCCATACATACTCTTCCTATTCATAGTTCAATTCGAATTAAAGCATGGTGTCTACTCTTAATTCAAACCAAGATAGCTAACATGCAAGCCTAAATGGTGATCAATCATTCAAACTAGCATATTAACTTATAAGCATAATGAATAAGAACAAAAACCATAATTGAAACTTGGAAACTAATCAAACTTGAATACTTAAGAAAGAATGTACATTACAAGAAAAATAAATTACAACTAAGAAAACATTAAAGAAAGCTAGAATTGAGAACTAGAAAGCAAAACTAAGAGAATTTGAGGGAGAGAAGGGAAGGGAGCTCTAGAGAAGTGTTTGAGAGCTCCCCCCCTTGGGGTGTGTTTACAAGCTTAGAGAACTTCCCTATTTATAGGCCTAGGGGAAGTGAAAATCTGAATTCAATATGGCTAATGCATACAACACTTGTTTTATAAAATCTGAAATGGTTGATGCACTTGTATTAGAAAATCTAAATTGGGTGATGCACTTGTATTAGAAAATCTTGAATTGGTTGATGCACTTCACCAATAGATCCCACCAGCAGCCCTAGCTCATCTTCATGTCACCATGACCAAGCTTCCAACCAGAAATGATAGCTCATACCTAGCTCACCATGACCAAGCATCCAACCAGCACATGCTGAGGTCAGCATGACCAGCAACTTCAAGGGCTTACAACTTGGGCTTCTCTTAATCAAATTAGGACTTTAAGCACTCGAAATTGAAGTTCAGAATGTCTTCTTTCCAGCCATATGTTATTTGGGCCAATCCAAGGTCGGAGGAGGAAGTTAAGGCCAAAACAAATTGCTAACTCATTTTCCGCGCTGATAAGATCCATCCTGAGCATGGTTCTGTGTTTGCTAGGTAACGGACTCCAGATTTATCCAATGGGTCTGAATTTTGGATATGTTATAGTACACACCAATTGGAACAACTTTCATGAAGAATGTGGCCTCATTCGAGCTATGAAGGTTGTTGAAACAAAGCTTGCAATATGACCTACGGAACTGGACTGGCAGGGGGCTGTAGCCAAAATGAGTTTGTCTTTAAGCTCTTCATCCATTCATCCAAATTAGGCCTTAACATGCTTGAATTGCATGAATTATGCTCTCTAAAGCCATCATTATTACCTAAAGCTCAATGAACTGAAAGATAAACACAAAAAGGATTAAAAGCACAAGTTTAACTCAAAAACATAACCAAATCATAAGCTAGAAGGGTACAAAATGATATACAATTATGAACCGATCACTCTCTTTTCTCTCTCACTCCTTGCTCAACACTTTGATGCACTTGTGAACACTCTCACAACCCTTGGTGTTTCCCCCTTTGGTGTCTAGACTTTCAAGACCACAACTCAATTCCAACTTGAACTGATTGCCCTTTCTCTCTTCCTCCCTTGGTGAGTTAAACCTCCTTTGGACACAATAGCTTCCAACTACTTGACCACCTTGAGATTAACCACCTCCATTGTGTCTTGCTTCCTCTTCCCTTTAATACACAAGCCTTTAGACCAAGGAGAAGGCTCCATCCTTTTCTCCCACGTTCTCCCCTTGGTTTCCAGATATGGACCACAACTTGGGCAGACCAAAGGCTAGTCATTTGTAGCTGCATGTTTAGCCACCCTATCTAGAGCCATAGGGTAGGTACCCCTTAGAACTCTATTCTCTCCCAAGCTCTCTTTTCTCTCTCACCCCTTTGCTCAACACTTTGATGCACTTGTGAACACTCTTACAACCCTTTGTGTTTCCCCCTTTGGTGTCTAGACTTACAAGACTACAACTCAGCTCTAACTTGAACTGATTGCCCTCTCTCTCTTTCTCCCTTGGTGAGTTAACCTCCTTTGAACACAATAGCTCCCAGCTACTTGACCACCTTGAGATTAACCACACTTCTTGTTGTCTTGCTTCCTCTTCCCTTTAATACACAAACCTTTGGACTTGAGAAAAGACTCCTTCTTTCCTCTCACATTCTGCCCTTGGTTTCCAGACATGGACCACAACTTGGGCAGACCAAAGGCTAGTCATTTGTAGCTGCATGTTCAGCCACCATATATAGAGTCATAGGGTAGGTACTCCTTGAAGCAAGTCAACAAACATCCTTCAATGCTCCCTCAAACTTCCCAACTGATTGCCAACCCCTATTTGACTCATAGGTGACCCCTAGGGTCCTTGCAATTCGGTGGAAAGTGATAGCCATTGAAAATAGAGTTAGAAACTCGAGGAAATCCGAAACAGCAACTCTGGGCGACCAGTCGCGGATACCTTTTGGATACCTTGCGACCGATCGCTCCAGCTTTTCTCAAACTTCTTCGACTCTGTGTAAAAACAGCACGAGTACAAAAGAAGAATAAAAGCTGATTTTAAAAAAATCAACGTGTTATCACTTTATATTACTTTTATTCTCAAGGCTGGGCATGTTGGTTCAAGCCCACGTTTCTTTTTTCTTTTTAGGTAAAACTCACGTTCTGGTGAAGCAAGAAGCCGGCTGGAAGTTGATATAGAGATTCCAAAGTCTTTCCTTGACGTGCTTTTATTCCCATAGGGCTTGCCATCGACCTCTAATTACATCATTTAAATACTAAATCCAACCAACTATTTTTAATACATTTCTGTGTGTGGGTGTTCCATTACACTAAAATAATGCATTATTTCCATGCGTGGTATTCGTCAACGTATAGTTTAGGATTAGTTGACCACTAATCCAAAATCAAATAACGAAGAGAAGTTGTTAACCTTGAAAGCAATCTTTTCAAGTTGGCTGATATTGTTGACTAAGAAGAAAGAGTTAGTTGGCCTATTTTTATTTCATGCATTTATTTATTTTTTATTTATCTTTTTCTGCCTACTGTAGACAGTCTTGTTGGAAACATACAATAATCTTAGAATTTGGAAGAGTCTACCAGAAGAATGCGAGTTTCTTTGTAAGACTCGTAAGTCTATTTGGTCAAACAAAGAAGTTTTCAAAAGGAAGAAACCAGTCTTGTTCAGTATCTTCCTTTTTTGTATCAATAAAATTTGATCATGAATTTTTCTTCTTGATACATAAAGTTTTGGTGTCCATAGTGCATCCTCACTCTTTTTACATGAGTATAAATAACGTGTTACGTGTTAACATCTCTCTTCGAGATGTAATGAGATTATGCTAGTGAAAAGGCTGACCACGCACGTTTCTTACTTTAATTTTAGATTTTAACTCTCAAATTTACCTATGCACATTTTATTCCTCCGCTCTTTCAATATCGCCAATATAAGTTAGTAGAAACACAGAACCAGAGAAATTCAGGGTTTTAAGCAGAGAAGGACAATTGATTGAAAATAGTACCAAGAAAAAGAATAGTTCAATTCCAAAGAAAAGAAGAAGAATACTGTATATAGAAAAGATTCACTCATCCAATCCAATGATTCATTGAATTGGGAAGGAAGGAAATGGACAGAATGATAGAGAAGAAGAAGAAGCCAACATGGACCAATTCTTATCCATTATTATTATTTATTATTATACACATCATGCTGACAGGAGGATGACCTAATTGTTGCTTGGTCATGATGAGCTAGGCATGAGCTATTATTTCTGGTTGGAAGCTTGGTCATGCTGACATGAATATGAGCTATGGCTGCTGGTGGGATTTGTTGGTGAAGTGCAACAACCAATTCTGATTTTCTAATACAAGTGTTGTATGCATTAGCTATATTCAATTCTGATTTCTCACTTCCCTCTCCCTATAAATACCAATTCCATTCCTCATTCAGAGTGTGCAAGCCTGGGATTCACAACCCCACAAAACCCTCTCCATCCATCCTCAAACACTCCCATACACTATGGGTGCAAGCCTGGGATTCACAACCCCACAATTCAGCTATCCTTCACTTCATCCTCCCTCAAACACTTCCATCATTTTCCCTAAACACATTCAGAAATCATCCTCAAACACTCTCATAATCCCAAACATTCCAGCAATCAACCGAAAGCTCTAAACAGCCTCAAATCACCAAAACAACTCCAGCAAACCTCTCTTCCATTTCCCTACGAATTTCATCTTTCTCAGCCATCACCACTCACTCAAACTCATCCCAAATCACCTCCATATCCTTCGTACATCCTTCTAGAAGTGGGGAAGAACTTGGAGAAGCATTAGACATGGAGAAGCTCTTGAAGAAGCATTGGACACCACAAGAACTTCAGAAAAGGGTTTTTCTACTCTTGTTGCATTCATTGTGTTTTCCCATTTCTGTTCAAGTTTCTTTTCCATTATGAGTAGCTAAATCCATAACTAGGGCTTCGATGTAACCTAACATGAATATTCTGGGTTTATAAATTTCAAGTTTCAAGTTTGATTCATGATTCATGTTCTTATTCATTTTGCCTACCTGCCTATATGCTGATCGGAATGCCTAGCTACCATTCAGATTTGTATATCTTGGTTTGAATTAAGAGTAGACACCATGCTTTAATTCAAATTGAACTATGAATAGGAAGAGTGTGTATGAGAATTCGACAATCTGGATTAGATACATACTTGGTTGTTTAAAATGTTCTTCTATGCTTAATGGATTCCTAATGCTTAATTTTAGGTCAGACAACAAATGATCAAATTAGGGAATTAGGAATACAAGGTTAGGACCAGACACCATGGCTTAACCATACATTAGCTAGAATCAATCTTTGAATCTGAATTAGACTTGTCACTTAAATCCTTATAACCCAGAATTGAATTGTTATGGTGAATCGAATGCCCTAGTCTCCAAACTTGTGTTTTAAACCTTCAAAACCACTCTTTGTTACATTTGTTTACTTGCTTTCCTTTGCAATTTCAGTTTGTTCAGTTCTTTTCACAAGCACAAGCACTCTCACTTCAATTTCCAATTTCATTTTGTTTATGTCTCAAACTAATCTCAGTTCAAATTCTGTTTTAGACTTAACTTCCTAACTTCTTGAATTCGGTAATCTAAGTACATAACTAATTTTAACTTCTCAGTCCTTGTGGGTACGACCTCGTACTTGTCTTGCTATACTACAGATTGGCACGTACACTTGCGAGTTAATATAAATTAACAACATTTATGACGTTAAGCACATGATGCGCTTCTGTAAGAGCTTGTACGGCGGGTTGGACCGGGTTGCTAGAACCTTAGAGGTGGACCGGGCTGTCGGAAAGTGCCACCAGGCTGGTTCGGATAGCTTGCTGACATGGCATGCGTTTCAGAAGATGAGGGATGTGTATTTTGTGCATGGCGAGCCTGAGCAACACGCTGGAGTGTTGTATGGGTTGGAAGTGTTTTGATTATTTAAAGATGCAAAAAATTTATAAATTAATTTGTATATTAAATTTAATTGCTTTCTTAATTGGGGCAATTTAATTAATAAGATAAACAATTCTTTTTTGGTATAACAATTTATGATGGGAATTTGATAATTTAGGACTACTTCTATAGAAAGTATTGTTAGACATTCTAACATTCGAACATATACAAACTATAAGGATACGTATTTATCTGCATTTTATAAAATCTCAATCATTCAAATCATCTAACGACTTAAAGCAAGCCACATCAGCTAGAGTATAGATTTATAATTTTCTTTAAAAATTGACGGTAACAGTCCCTCTGTCTCTCAACCCCGGTATCCATAATCCTCATCATGACTATAACTCCATTAAGGACTATGCATCCATCTTCCAACACTTGCCAGATTTCCTCCTTTCGAGCCATCTAATTCCTATTCCTCTTCATCCTCCTCATGACTGCTTGTCATCAGCTTCCATGGCAATCGCCCAATATTTCCATCCTCCTCCATATCCCAATTTTATTTCATTATAAAAACGAATTTATTTATTTATTTTTAATTTCACTTTTTTTTGTTTTTTGTATGATGGTAGATTCCCTCACCCCTATCCCATAACAGATCTTCCAATTTGAGATAAGGAGGATTATTATAAAATTGGTATTATGGAAGTGGCCTTCTATTTGTGTAAATTACAGAGTCGGTTGAAAAGCAGGCTTGGTAATTTGAAATGGGCTGGTGTTTCTTAGGATCGGGTTGGGAATTTTTTATTATTCATCAGAAAAAGAAAGGGAAAAGATGGAGAGTAACGATGAAGTTGGTTATGAGGAGAAAACAAGGAGTACGAATGCCGTTATCGTTAATAAAGGCAAAAACATATTTAGCATATTTGGCTTGCTTTAAGTTGTTAGATGATTTGAATGTTTGAGATTTTATGAAATGTAGGTAAATGCGTACTCTCTAAGTGCAGAGGCTCGAGATCCCAAAATATTTCAATTATCTCACAGGGCACAATTTGAATAGATATTCAATTATGTTGCTGAACATATATTCATTTTGATAATATGTATTTTTAGGTTGCATTTAATAAGTATTTATTTTTTGGTATAATTTAATATATATATATTTTTATTCTAGAAAAACTATAAAAACTAGAAATTGCATGTTTATTTTTTATTTTTTAAAAATCATTAGAATTTAATCTAAAAAATTTAACTAACCCACCGGTCAAAAATTTTTGATTCCGCTCTTGCCTGGACTGTCCCACCTTACCCCATCTTTAGACCAATTGAAAAATTAGAACTTTATTGTAACCGAAAAAATAATCAGAACTTTATGTCAGAAACCCTTTACTTGAGGCTCTAGTCCATATGTAGGAGAACCTGTTTCTTCCAAGCATGTTCAAGATAGCCCAAATCATGTTGTCCAAAGTCTCCCTAAAGACTTTAAAGTTGAAATTGGAGACTAGAAAGTACTGCCACTTTTTTGGTGCAACCCATCTTGACTTTGACCACATTCACATATTACATGGGGATTGAATTGAGTGATATAAATAAGGACAAAATATTAAATCCAAGTCTCTATCCCAAAAACAAAAAATTTAAAACACAGTAAAATAAATAAATAAAAGGAGATCCACGTGGTGGGCAGTATTTTTCTTTGCTCCCACCCGAACGCCAACATCACCTAACCAATAATACTCCTATTTATGTGAGAAATTTTCATACAATGAGGATAACACTTCCTATTATTTTTGGCAATTAACACGATAAGATTTGAAACAACTTTTCGATATGTCATTATGTTATTAATCGCAAATGGTAAAATAGTGCTATCCATTACAAGTAAGATTGTTTTCCATTCCCAATCCAATCAGCATCCCAGTTGACCCCACCTGTTTACAACTTATAACCCACTTTCAATAAACAAACCAAACCAGGAAAGAAAATATAAGAATTGGAAATTGGAAAGAAAGCGACAGAGAGAGAGAGAGAAAAAAAAAGAAACAAACAAAAACAAGAAAAAATAAAATTAAAAGGGAAAGGCAACAGCCAATATGAGCAATTCTGTTCCGTTAATCCAACACTCAGAATAGAAAACCCCCTCTGTCTCTCTTCTCTTACACGCAGAAGTAATTTGACTTCCCTCTTTTTCCAGGCGACATCCCTTTTCACCCTCCTCCTATCTCCATATATAAACCACACACCCCCACGCCACTCTTCACTCATCCAATACCCGCAAGGCTTTTTCTCCGTCGATTCAGACTCAGTCTTCGTCCCATCTTTAGTATTTGGTAAAGACGTAATTAATTTCTCACTAAAACATGTACGTCAACGAGCTCAAGTCCGAAGCCCATCAAGATCCGGCAGGTGTGGGCTCATAATTTAGAATCCGAATTCGAATTGATACGCTCCGTGATCGACGACTACACTTACATCTCCATGGACACGGAGTTTCCGGGCCTGATATTCCGGCCGCCGTACAGCCACGATTTACAGCCTTCCGATCACTACAAGACTCTCAAATCCAACGTCGACGCCCTCAGCCTCATCCAGGTGGGCCTCACCTTGTCCGACGCTGACGGCAACCTCCCCGACCTCGGCTCCTCCTCCACGAGCTTCATCTGGGAGTTCAACTTCAGCGACTTCGACGTCGCTCGTGACCCCCACGCTCCCGACTCCATCGCCCTCCTCCGCCGCCAGGGCATCGACTTCGACCGCAACCGGTCCGAGGGGATCGATTCGGCCCAGTTCGCTGCGCTGCTGATGTCATCGGGGCTCGTCCTGAACGAGTCGGTGAGCTGGGTCACGTTCCATAGCGCGTACGACTTCGGGTACCTGGTCAAGATTTTGACCGGCCAGCAATTGCCAAGTGGCTTGAAAGACTTGGAGAAGTTTTTGAAAATTGTGAGGGTCTTTTTAGGAAATAGAGTTTACGACGTGAAGCACATGATCCGCTTTTGTGATGGCTTGTACGGAGGGTTGGAGCAAGTTGCGAAACGTTTGGAGGTGAATCAGGCGGTCGGGAAGTGCCACCAGGCCGGTTCAGATAGCTTGCTGACGTTGCATACGTTTCAGCAGATTACGAAAAAGTGTTTCGCTAATTATAACGAGGTGGAGAAGCACGCGGGAAAGTTGTTTGGATTGGCAGTGGTTTGATTTTTTATATTTAGGGTGTAGTCTGTAGATAATTTATTTTTTTGATGAACAAGGCGAGGGCCAAGAGCCCCAGCACAAACAAAATTATTTATTTATTTATTTAGGAAAACATCTTAACTATATTTGTTCTATTTCATTAGGCAATTTGGTATATATTATTACAATTCTTTTCTAATGCAAGCCTTGCCTTAGGTTGATATTGTGGTACGCGCCATTATTATTATTTTTTAAAGTTATGGAATGCGGATTGGAACTCGGACTCTCCTTCCAATATTAAGAAGAAAATTATCACTAAAATAAGAACTTGTTAGTTTCGCACCGCTATTTTACTCAAACAAAATAAATTGCAACCTTCTTTTTTTTGGAGAAATTTTGGAATTGCATTCATAAGTCACCTAAAAAAACACAAGCTATATCAAGATTAAGATAATCTAGGACTCTTCTACTAACGATCACGCAGGATTGAAGAAATTCTAGCATAAGTATCCCAACTAAAAGTGCAAACTAAGAATAACCAAAAATAGATAAAGCTTGAAAAAACCAAGCCTTAAATACAAATAAAACTCTCAAGAGAGATGTAAAACTCTCACAAAAGGAGAGGTAAAAACTACACAGAAAACCCAAAGAGTCTATATGACTAAGCAGCAAATGAATATTTGTGTAAACCCCTCTCCCCCAATCACTTGTATTAAATTTTAAAAAAAATTAAATTAATGAAATCAAATATGATTTACAAAATTCCCAAATAATTGAATTTGATTAAAACAAAATATTAGACTAGTCAATTACTTAAAATCATTAAATGAGTGAAAATTAGGGTACATCAAGGATATTGGTTACGACAGGCTTCCATCTACGTTCCTAGTTTATATATGGATCTCTGATATACAGTTGTTAGTTGGGTGGATCAAAAGTTGACATTACCCTTCGAATGATGGCTTGACAATGACAACACATGTGCTCCAGCCCCTCCCTCACTGCTCTGGTCAAGTGGCATAATCTATATCTGTGATATAGAGTTAGGGTTTGATTATAGTGTTTATGTGATATAATATTTTTTTTGGGGGTGAAATGGAGGGGATTAACCCCTAAAAACATAAAAACTAAATCACGGAGATAGTACGAGTTCTATGAACTCTTATAACAAATCATCATCAAAGGTAGCCTCAACCCAGTTTGTAATAATTAAAGTGTTTCTGTGATTTGGGCTTTTTGTTATATGTATTTCTAGGTATGAGTCTATTTTATTTGAATTGGGCTTTTTAACTTTTTTGTATTGAACTTTTTATTTTGTATTTGGTTGAGTGTATTTGTAGGCTGTATTTGGGCTACCATGATGTATGGTTAATTCCTCTACTAGGTCTGGTTGAGAAAGTTCATTTTGTCTAACAATTAGGGTTATAGTCCCTTCTTTAAGTTGTCATCTAAATACAATCTCTAATTCAATGAAGGGACTTATTTCTTGCCAGAGTAACCATCAAGAGATTCAAAGACTCAACGACCTTCATCAAGCTTGTGAAAAAATTTCGAGCCTCTTTTGCGATCAAGTACAATCTGGGTCCTTTTGAAGTTTAACCCTCAACAATTGCCATGTCAGCACCCAAGCCGACATATTATCATTTGAGCTGCCACATCATCACTCAAGCAGCCACATGCATCACATGCTAAGTTCAAAATAGTGAAGTAAAATTAAACTAAGTTGTCACTAAGGAGATTGTACCGCACTCATATACATGGATTCATTAACAATTAACCACAAATACACCACGGCTTATGGGTTTGTTAATTGTCACATATATACAGTAAACCATGGCCACTAGACCACTAATGTTAGGGCTCTTCATCGGGCCAGGCCTTATCTGGCCTTTACTTTTTTTTTTGGGGGCAGATCAAGGTTTGAAAGGGATTGGCCCGAGTCCACTCACTGGGCCAGACCTAAGTGGGCTTTTCGGGCCGGGGCACCCACGGGCCGCCCATTGCCTGTGTTTGTTTGTTTTTTTTTTTTTGCCTTATTTTCATCCCAACCATTTAAGTAAATGACTTGTCTTTTTTACTTTATTTATTTTTATATTACTCCATTTACTTAAGTTTACAATGTAAATATGGAAGTACCCCCATTTGGAATGGAAATATGGCAATATAAGGCAAAAGCAAAAACAAAATATGGTAAATGGGTGGGCCTACTTGGGTTGCATCGGAGGTTTCAAATCCTAAGCCCAAACCCCACCCAACCCTAAAATGGGCTGGGTTGAGCAGTGCTAACCATCAGGTCGGGCCGAGCTTTGGCCCATTGAACTTCGAGCTACCCACTTTGGCTCGCGGGCCAAATGATACTCCCTAACTAATGTACATAGGTGAACCGTGGGTTTTGCCTCTTTTGCTAGTAGTGTGATAAATTTATGAGGTATTTTGTTTATATACTCATTTTTAACACTAGTGATATAGATAAACCATACACCATTTAATTTTTAGAAACAAACCATTTAATTTCTATAAATAAACCCAAAAAAGGACAGCTGACCCTATTGAATTGTATTTTGATTATTAAATTACTTTGATGCCATGTTGATTGTTTTGGGTTTTTTTGTTTTTAATAAGGTTTTGGGGTTGGACTTGTTTTAAGAAATTGATGTCAGTTTTGTAATTTATGGGAAGTTCGAAGCCTCTTTGTTATGTTGTAAATGAGCTTTGAGTGTGTTTCTAAAGTCAATTTCATGTAATTTTTTTTTTTTTATAACTTGAGCCCATATATTGGGCATAATAGTGAAACTCCCTAAATTTATTTTGTAGGATTGTTTTTTTGTTTGATCAAACTCAAGAAAATTTGCGCACATAGTTAAGAAACCCCAATTTGGACAACCGACAAGGAAATAGTGGCTGCATAATGGCCCTTGACTATAGACACCAAAATCAATGACATTTCCTCCCAAACGTCACCATTAAAAATTGTGGTTAGACCAGAGCAAGTGTGGTTCAACTAAGAGTTCGGAGTTTGTAGCCAGAAATCGGGTCGGACATATCGGGTCTGACCTTGTACACAGTTCGGTCCTTAGGTCTAGTAGCCAAGAATTTTAGTGGGATGCTTTGGGACCAAGTTGAGCTGTTTCTTCATTTCTTGTCTCGCTTGCTACCCTTGAATTTCATAGGTGGAGGGAGCTAGGTGTCTTGAGCAGATTTTGCAGCTGAGCAGCAACCCGCTCTGCTCGTCACAGTCGGCTAGAAGTAGCTGGACCATGAATATGGTTTTCGGTGGAGATGGATTCCGAGGTGGAGAAGGATGAGAACGACATAAACCTTTCGTGTCGTTTCATACAGACGACGACAACTGTTAACGGGTGATTTAGCACGGGTCCTAGATGGTATATGGTAAATCACACACATTACACAGATTTAGAGTGGTTCACCCATGAATAAGGCTACGTCCACTGTAGAGCTTGGTATTTATTATGGATGAGTATTACATTTTACATAGAGAGGCTTGAGAGCCTGAATACAAGAGGAAGAGGGAGAGCTTGGGTGTCTCCGGATATGCGCATGGAGAGGAGAATTGGAGCCCTTTGCTGGAGAGGGGTCTGTTCCCTTATATAGGCAAGAGATGAGGGCCACTTGCCATTGTTTAATGGGCAAGTGGCAAAGGCGTGGGTCATCCTCAGTGAGGTATGAGCTGGGCACGTGGGGAAGGCATGGGCCTGTTTTCCTGGGACCAATGGCTCATCACGTGGCGATCGAGGGTAGTGGCCTGGTGACATGTCAGGATGCACATGGTGATTTATTATCAAAGGCATGCGTGGTGGTCTGCACATGGCTGAGGTAGTAGGAGTTGGCTAGCACATATTGCTCGGGTATGACATATTGTTCGGGTAAGACATTTTGACTAGGCCATGTTGGCTTAGGCCATATTGAAGCGGGTGGGATGTTTCGGGTAGGACATTTCAGCTAGGCCATGTTGGCTGAGGCCATATTGAAACGGGTGGGATGTTTCGGGTAGGACATTTCAGCTAGGCCAAATTGCCTAGGCTATCTCTGGTAGACCATTTATGGTAGGCCATTCATGGTAGGCTATCTCTGGTAGGCCATTTCTGGTAGGACATTTCTAGTACCAACCAAATATGTATAACAACAAGCCCCCAAGTTCTTAGTTGAGAACGAGTTCTTGACTGGGAACTTTCAAGTTCATCACGTTGACCGAGCCGAACAGCTGGTGCTGATCAGGTGCAACTAATATCAGCTCTGGTAGGCCAGGTCAGCTGGTGATGACCGGGTTCCTCAGCTGTGCTGGGCAGGTGAGGCCCCTTGGTGCCGACCAGGTACATGCGCTAACATAACAAATACGCCGCCTCTGACAAAATGTGGTAATTCTAGTTCAGAAAATAGCTCATCAGTATAATTCAAAACAAAACGAGGCATCAGAACATAAATCCTTTCCTTTTTTGGGGTCCTGAAACCACCCAACATTCTCCCTATCCAACGTTATCCAGACTTATTACTAGCCAGTCTACTTCACTATGGTTAATACAAGAAAAGCCTGCTAATTCTAACAATATACATGATGTACTAACAATTGTATCCTCTTAATTATTTGCCACCGTCTCATGGATATGTATATTACATTAATGTACAACAATGCAGCTACCTCCATCTTTGGTTCCACTGTTCTTTTGTTCCTCAGATGGATCTTCCGGGAACACTTCCCGGAACCTTCAACCCAACCTCCGCTGGTGAAACAAATACATGAGATGGTTGGACATCATAGGTTCTCAGAAAAAGAGAGTGCACTTCTGCAATTAGATTCAGAAAGAATCGTTTTTAGGTTTCAAGTCTTAGTACTTTTGGCAGTAGCCGGTGCTTGAGTTGAACTGGATGGTGGAGTTTGCGGCCGTGGTGTGCTGACATTAACCATGGCATAATCTTCATCAATTGCACCCAACTCATTCCATACAACCCCTGCTATAGTTGATAGTTAAGAAATTCAGTAGACATATTTTGACCCCAAAGAATAAATAATAAATGGAAAGGAAGACAACATCTTTCAGGACAAGGATATGTTCTGTTCTCCACATGTCTGTGATACTAATATCAGCATCTGATAAAAGCCAGTAGCTACTAGCCTTTACCAAGTATCAAATTAAGGGTAATGTATTATTACATAGTAGCATATAACAGACTAATAGCTACTAGCCTTTACCAAGAAGCTAAGTCATTGCGAAGATAGTGCATAGCAACTTCTTGAAATATGAGCAGATACTCTTCATATCCATATAACAAATACGCCGCCTATCACAAATAGTAAACAAGATCAGAAAAGATGAGAGAAAACCAAACCCAAACCTTTCAATATTCAATATGCCTAGGCTAAATTAGAGGACTGGACTCTGGAGGGTGGAGAAAGGGAATGTTTCTCTGCAGAGTCCTGCAGATTGCACATTGAAAAAGGGGATGTTTCTTTAAATGCTTAACTATATTGCTGGGCCTGTGCTTGCAATTTCTTTGGCTTGCCCCGTTGCTCCAACATTTTAATTCCAAACATAATTACTAAAACATATCCAGCGAGCTTTCAATTTCTGAGAAAACCAAAACCACTAGCTTCAGCAATTAGGACTATAAGTAAGTTTTCCCAATCCTTTAGTTCTTTCTTTCTCCCTCAACCAGAATCACTGAAACCTTAATTCCCCTCCCCAAACCAGAAATAACAATCACTAAAAGAACACTCACCAATTCGCAAGATATGAATTCTTATGCTCGAAAATTGTGGAAAAGATACGGTGAAGGCAAGGATGACAAATTGTTGAACCAAGATGGCTGCCCTAGTACGGTTCTTGGAGCTCTCTACAGTCCATTCACCATAGCTTTGGCGTCAGACAATCTATCAATTGAAGATTTTCAGGTTCATTTGGCCGGAGTAGATCACATCTTGAATTGCATTGTAGAAGCGTGAGTGTTGGTTTTTCCTTGCCTACTTGTCCTGTTGTCTTGATTATCAATACAATCGTCTTTATTTAAAAATAAAAAAAATTGTAGAAGCGTGAGTTTCAAAATCCTTTTGGGCTTTTGTATAGTCCCGGTCCAAAGGCCCAACTTTTGTTTGCAATGAGTTGGTGGTTATATTGCCTAGGAGCAGCCCATATTGGTCAAGATTATTTACCATCGAATTAGTCAAATGGAGGAGCCATCTTTGCCATCTCCACAGCATCCTTTTTTTTTTTTTTTTGGTCTGAAGGGGGGTTTAGGGTTTTTTTTTTTTTTGGTCAAGGGGGTTTAGGGTTTTTTCAATGTTGTATCTTTTTCAATGTTGTATCTTGTTCCTTTTGTCAGGTATACATTAGCTGAAGCCAGTACCTCAATTGCTAAATTTGAGGATGATAGTGTAGATGATGAGACATCAGCCGATACATTTGAGGATGAAATTGTGGATCATGAGACAGTATTCAATACCTCAATTTCAATTTCTGAATTGGAGACTGAAATTGTGGAAGAGGGCCATTCACTGGCCTCAGAAAATGACTGGGGCTCCCAAGTCTCCAGGACCTATGAAGCCTTGAAGTATGGCTCTTTTGTTACGGAAACAGGCCCCTCGAATGTGAATGCTGCTTTCGCATTTGCAGGGACTACCCCTTTCATCACTCTCAGTTACTACCTAGCTGAGAAGTTGAAGAATTTTGTACAAAAAGATGCCAGATTTCACCACTGGGTTGAAAAATATTCATCCAAGCATTATCAGGTATTGTTGATCATGCCTTACTTTTAAAACAGCTCAATTATCAGGTTTGTTCAAATTTTTTTTTTGGTAGGCAAACTCTATTTATTTGTTGTCAAGGAAAACAATTTGCAAGCGCACAATATGTCTTATTTTTAAATCATATGTGTTTATTCCAGGCACATTATATCCGTACGGAGAGGGTGCTCAATCATCTATGCCGCTCTTTGACCAGTGATGCCCGCCTTCAGTTTGTTGAATCGCGATATAGAAGTTCCATGGAATTGGCAGTAGCCTTTTTCAGCCGGCAAGTCATTGTTGATCAATTCCCCATAGTTCCTGTAATCAAGGACGAGTTTGATACTAGAAGAGAGCTCCTCCTTATTGCCTGTGGGTTGAGTTTCTCCTGCTGTGATTCTTACACCAAAGATTTGATGAAGGAAATACCTATTGTAAGGGGTAAGTACGTTGATCTGTTATTTCAGTTTTTAAAAGTGTAGTTTTGACTTGTGTTTTCTTACTTTTGCAGTGGGATTTGTACATAAAAATGTACAGGAAGTCTTATCTCAATTTGCAGATTTTGAAATAAAATTGGACGTTTTCAATGAGATTTCTAAGAAGACTAAGAAGAAGAAACTGTTGAGGATATTTGTTGGAAGCTCGGTTGGTGACCTCGGCCCTCTTCTGGAAGCAGAAATAGGGATTGTCATCAATCCTTGCGATCACCTTTTGGCGGTAGGCCATCAATTTGGGGTGACTTTTATGCCACTGTTGTGGGCAGTCATTCAAAAAAGCACACAAATGCGAGAAGGAATAGGGTCCCTTTGGAAATCAAAGACTGGGACCCTTTATCTTGTCAACAGTTGGCATGAGATAATCATGTTTATCTTTGGAGCTTGTGGTGCTAGGAATGAGAAGCCACCTCGTGGCGATATTCTTGTACCTAAGTCTGCAAAGACATCTTCTGCTTCTAAACTTTGGGCACTTTTGCCGAAGCCAAAGAATGTTGGTGTTGAGATGCCAAAGCCAAAGAGTGCTGCAAAGCTACCTGAAGCTGAGGTTGAAGCTGAGACTGCCGAAGCTGAGACTGAAACTGAGACTAAAGCTGACACTGAAGCTGAGACTCCAAAGACATCTTCTGCTTCTAAACTTTGGGCACTTTTGCCGAAGCCAAAGAATGTTGGTGTTGAGATGCCAAAGACAAAGAGTGCTGCAAAGCTACCTGAAGCTGAGGCTGAAGCTGAGACTGTCGAAGCTGAGACTGAAACTGAGACTAAAGCTGACACTGAAGCTGAGACTGCAAAGACATCTTCTGCTTCTAAACTTTGGGCACTTTTGCCAAAGCCAAAGAATGTTGGTGTTGAGATGCCAAAGCTAGAGAGTGCTGCAAAGCTACCTGAAGCTGAGGCTGAAGCTGAGACTGCCGAAGCTGAGACTGAAACTGAGACTAAAGCTGGCACTGAAGCTGAGACTGCTGAAGCGGAGAAGCAGCAAGATGACCAACTAGATAGAGAAAACTATTGATGAGTTGTACAGACTTTCATCTCGTAGGTTTTCTTTTCCATATTCTTGTTGAACCCTGAGTAACAATGAACATACAAGCATTGTTGAGAAAAATCTCTTTTGGTATTGATTTTCTCCAACATATTATTCGTTTCCAAGTAAAAAGGCCAAAGGAGGCTTACTTTCTTCAATTGTGTTGAAGTCTTCTCTGTTTATATTTTGTTTCCTGTAGCTGGCTGGGAAGTTCTTGTTCACGGCTGTTGTTTCTTCTGTCTAATTGCTTCCTTCGATAAAAGTTCGTTTCTTTTCACAAAAGGAAAATAAATATTAGCAAAGCCTTGATTAGTCAAATTGAATTATATTAGAGAACTTCATCAAGATTTCTATTATTCCTGCTGTAACACTTCAACAACAAATAGGCCTTGTTAACGGGTGATTTAGCACGGCCCTAGAGGGTATATGGTCAATCACACACATTACACAGATTTAGAGTGGTTCACCCATGAATAGGGCTATGTCCACTGTAGAGTTTGGTATTTATTAGGGATGAGTATTACATTATACATAGATAGGCTTGAGAGCCTGGATACAAGAGGAAGAGGGAGAGCTTGGGTGTCTCCGGATATGTGCATGGAGAGAAGAATTGGAGCCCTTTGCTGGAGAGGGGTCTGTTCCCTTATATAGGCAGGAGATGAGGGCCACTTGCCATTGTTTAATGGGCAAGTGGCAAAGGCATGGGTCATCCTCAGTGGGGTATGAGCTGGGCACGTGGGGAAGGCATGGGCCTGTTTTCCTGGGACCAATGGCTCATCACGTGGCGATCGAGGGTAGTGGCCTGGTGACATGTCAGGATGCACGTGGTGATTTATTATCAAAGGCATGCGTGGTGGTCTGCACATCGCTGAGGCAGTAGGAGTTGGCTAGGCCATATTGCTCGGGTATGACATACTGTTCGGGTGTGACATTTTGACTAGGCCATATTGGCTAGGCAATATTGTATAGGCTATCTCTGGTAGGCCATTCCTGGTGGGCTATCTCTGGTAGGCCATTTCTGGTAGGACATTTCTAGTACCAACCAGATATGTATAACAACAGGCCTTATGATCAATGTTGTTTGTAATATTTACTTGGACCTGATCCTGTTCAAGTTGGGAACACCAAAAACTATGATGAATTTTGATAGTTGTAGTTGATATAGTTTTAATCATGAAGTCATTTTACATATTTGTTTCTCCATTTGTTGTTTATTGTTATTTTCGTATCTAATTGTCAATGTAGACAATTTTTGCTTAAGTATAGTGAAATGTGATGGTTAATTATATCAATTATCATATATTCTTAGACTGCATTCTTGCCAAAGCTCAAATAACCTAAACTAGCATGCCTCATTTTGGATCCTGAAACTGATAGACTATGATCATTGTTAACGGGTGATTTAGCATGGACCTTAGAGGATATTGACAATCACACACATTACACAGATTTATAGTGGTGCACCCATGAATAGGGCTACGTCCACTGTAGAGCTTGGTATTTATTATAGATGAGTATTACAATATACATGGAGAGGCTTGAGAGCCGAAATACATGAGGAAGAGAGGGAGAGCTTGGGCATCTCTGGATATGCTCTTGGAGAGGAGAAATCGGAGCCCCATGCTGGAGAGGGGTTTGTTCCCTTATATAGGCAGGAGATGAGGGACCACTTGCCATTGTTTAATGGGCAAGTGGCAAAGGCATGGGCTGTCAGGAGACATCCTCAGTGGGGTATGAGCTGGGCACGTGGGGAAGGCACGGGCTGTCAGGAGACCTGGGGTAGTGGCTTGGCTAGCACATATTGCTCGGGTATGACATATTGTTCGGGTATGACGTTTCGGGTAGGACATTTCGAGTAGGCCATATTGGCTTAGGCAGTATTGAAACGGGTAAGACATTTCGGGTACGCCATATTGGCTTAGGCCATATCTGGTACGCCATTCCTGGTGGGCTATTTCTGGTAGGCCATTTCTGGTAGGACATTTCTAGTACCAACCAGTTATGTATAACAACAAGCCCCCAAGTTCTTAGTTGAGAACGAGTTCTTGACTGGGAACTTTCAAGTAATCATGTAAGCCATATTGGCTAGGAAATATCTGGTAAGCCACTCCTGGTGGGCTATTTCTGGTAGGCCTTTTCTGGTAGGACATTTCTAGTACCAACCAGATATGTATAACAACAAGCCCCCAAGTTCTTAGTTGAGAACGAGTCCTTGACTGGGAACTTTTCAAGTCAATCTTTGTTTGGCTGAGTCGATGAGTCTGTTGTGAGTAATGAGCCTTAGCTGCAAATGGTTGGAGGTTAGGCAAGCTGTACACCTTTCGATGGCGAGTTCGTATAGGCCTTATGGCGAGCTAAATCATGGAGAATCAAGCCTTGGTAGGTCTTGGTGGCGAGGCGAGCCGTAATGGAGTTCACACATACAATTTCGCATTTATGACATAATGGAGATGTATGTAATGATGACGTGATGAGGATGTATGCGATGATGACGTGATGAGGATGTATGTGATGATGATATGATGTATGTGATGATCATGTGAAAATGATATATGTTACGTGACACGCTACATACTAATTTACGGACGATATACCCTTTTTCGTCTCACTTTAGCCATGGCGGGACCTCGTCGTCTCTCTTTAAACCATGGTGGGACAGGTTGGCGGTGGTGGTGAGGCGAGCTGACATACAAGATGTCTCCCCAGCCCCCAAGTTCCTAGTAGAGAACTAGTTCGACTGGGACCTTTATGTAAGTTCTTTGTTGGCGGAGGCGATCAACCGGTGTTTTGGAGAGGGGAAGCTTTTGTTCCTTGGACAATTAACCTCGCAAGGTGATCGGGTCCATATGCGACGTGGAGATTGAGCATACGAGGTGCTCGGGTCGGCTACGACATGGAGATTGACTATGAGGTGCTTGAGTTGGCTACGACGTGGAGATTTGAGCATGCATGGTGCTCGAGTCGGCTACGCCGTGGAGACTTGAGCATGCAAGGTGCGTCGGCTACGCCGTGGAGACTTGAGCATGCAAGGTAGTAAGTGGTGCCTTTCTATCCACACATGCGTAATACCGAGCCGATTTGTGGGCACATTGGAGTTGTGGTACCGAGCTAATCTGAGCACACTGGAGGTGTGGTGCCGAGCTGGTATGATTATACAACAATGCAAATGGCGTAAGTGGTGCTGTAAACATGCACAATGGAGTAGTTTCATGCATGTGTAAACATATTCGCTAATTTAGGTATATGCATTAGTGGTGTGGTGGTAACTTCTAGCATGTGTGGGTATTTACTTCCGAGCCCAGCACAAACACCAAAAGTCACAGGGGATACGAAAATGAAGGTGGCCGGCCACTGGCTTCACCAAATAGGCACATACGACCACGGAGTCAGCACGTTGACGTCAGAGATATAATACATACTCTTACATTATAGCTATATTACATAGCATTTTAGTGAAGGAGACACGTGACGGATTTTTTCTACCCGTATGCTCACACCTTTGGGTGGTCTCCCAAAAAGCACATGGGAGCATGCAAACCCCACGTTGTGGACAATTTATTATACTTGTGATTAGACTTTCTACAGACAACCATCATTTCCAAACCTGCAAAGTAACTCACCTACAAAACCCACCAATCGGCAAAAGCCACGTGGACCACACCAACCTTTTTGGAAGAACTTTTTCAAAAAACTCAAATAGGCGTGCGAATTTCTATATGCCCAGCATTGGTTTTCTCTAAGAAAGCTGAGAGGTATGCATGTGCACAGCCTTGGTTTTCTCTAAGAAAGCTGCCAATTTTTTATACTTGTGATACTACATACGTGAATGCCACTTTAACAAGTGTTTTTCATGTAATGGCATATGGCAATGGCATGGTAATGTGATATAATATTTTTTTTGTAAAAATCACCAGAGGTAGCAAAAGAGATAACTTATCTCTTCCGTTGAGCACGTGAGAGTTGACAAACACCATTTCTTTTGCCTGCTGCACTGTCTAAGCAGGGACAAGATGGAGGAGAGAGACCGTGAAGGCGGTTGTTCACGGTGGAGATGAGCTTCACTGTGGAGAAACGGCTTCACCGTGGAGAAGAGAGTAATGAGAACGACATAAACCTTTTGTGTCGTTTCCCACAGACGGCGCCAACTGTTAACGGGTGATTTAGCATGGACCTTAGAGGATATTGACAATCACACACATTACACAGATTTATAGTGGTTCACCCATGAATAGGGCTACGTCCACTGTAGAGCTTGGTATTTATTATAGAGTATTACAATATACATGGAGAGGCTTGAGAGCCGAAATACAGGAGGAAGAGAGGGAGAGCTTGGGCATCTCTGGATATGCTCATGGAGAGGAGAAATCGGAGCCCCCTGCTGGAGAGGGGTTTGTTCCCTTATATAGGCAGGAGATGAGGGACCACTTGCCATTGTTTAATGGGCAAGTGGCAAAGGCATGGGCTGTCAGGAGACATCCTCAGTGGGGTATGAGCTGGGCACGTGGGGAAGGCACGGGCTGTCAGGAGACCTGGGGTAGTGGCTTGGCTAGCACATATTGCTCGGGTATGACATATTGTTCAGGTATGACGTTTCGGGTAGGACATTTCGAGTAGGCCATATTGGCTTAGGCAGTATTGAAACGGGTAAGACATTTCGGGTACGCCATATTGGCTTAGGCCATATCTGGTACGCCATTCCTGGTGGGCTATTTTTGGTAGGCCATTTCTGGTAGGACATTTCTAGTACCAACCAGTTATGTATAACAACAACTTCATAAAATAAGAGAAATCATTCCTAAAGAACGAGGCAGTGCGCAACCAAAAACACCAACTATCAATCTTTACAAATTGGTTTCTTCTTCTTTGTCTGTTCCACAGCAAAGCAACACAGATAATACAAATAGAGACAAAAAAAATGGTCTGATAGCATATAAAAGAACAAGCATGTGAAGAGATAAAAAAGATGAGAACCAACGTGAGAATCAGATGTAATAGGGTGTGATTTTTTATGGGATTTGGTATTTATATCACCCACTGAAAAGTCTCACAGAATACATCATTTAATGAAATACCTCAAAATCGGTAAGTTTTTTAATACCACCGTACTTTTTCTAATCTTTTGAAAGTCCTTATTGAATACCACCAGACTTGCATTAATGATTTTAAAATCCTAATTGAATACCATCAAATTTTTATTGATTACTTAAAAATCATAATTGAATACCACTAGACTTTTAAGCTTAAAAAAAATCTATTAAAATCCTAATTGAATACACCCCCCTAAAACGATCCAAGACTAAATAGGGAAATTGGAAAAGTACAACTCCAATCATGCTACTTATGCCTAATTCACCTTCTAGGAAAAGGAATCCTAGTGGAAATAGAAATAGGAAAAGGAATTGTTTTGTTTTTCTGCATATATTAAACTTTTAATTAATGGTAATTATTTTGTATAAAAAAAAATTTGGTATTAGACATAACAATCCTTACAAATTAGAATTTGAGAAATAGAGTATTTCTGTTTGGGTTTTAATAAATATGAATTAAATTTTATTTTGGATTTGGCCAAAGAAGAGGCCCGGATTCATTGGCCCTGTCTAAATTAGAAAGGTAAAATTTACCCCTTTTATTTAAAAGTCTGGCCAAAATCAATTCTTATACTTTCCCTCTCTCGACCAGAAAACAGGGCAGTAACATTCCCAATTTCACAATGACTTTCCGTCTCCGTAACAACCTTATCTCGTCATCATTCATTCACAAAAGTTGCTCGCCATCGCCTCCTCTATCATCTTCCCAAAATAACTGACCCAAACAGCCGGCATTCGTGGCCAATTTTGGCTGGCACAGTCCAGCAGTCGTGGCCTGCCGCAAAGCCAATTTCACGGCGACTTTCTGTCGCCATAATGAAAATCTTGCCATCATTTCTTCACGAAAGTTGCTCGCCATCATCTTCTCTATCATCTCCCCCCCCCCCCCCCTCCCCCCCCATAATACCCAACCCAAACAGCTGGAGTTCATGGCCAATTTTGGATGGAACAGTCCAGTAGTCGCAAGACTGTAGCACCACCATATCTAAGTCATTGTCTAGTGAAGTGTCGCCGCCATCACTGGTGATGTTTGGCTTGTCCAGGTCAATCAATTCCTCTCTCTCTCTCTCTCTCTCTCTCTCTCTCTTTCTCTCTCTCTCTCATCTCTTCTTCTCCTTCGATTCTCTTAGTTCGGAACCCAATCAATTTTACCATGGAAGAAACCAAACAAACAAGAATGTGGATTGTAGTTTCTGCTTCTACATTGTTTTTGTTTTAAATCCCACTTAAGTATGAGAATTTTTTGTTTTTATAGCAATTATAGTGCATTTTTCGATCTTCTTCTTCTATTGCAGTATCCATGTTTTGATGTGAAGCTCAGTTTTTCTGCTGTTGAGGTACATATATTCTTGATCAAATTGTTATTTGAATTTTCTAGTTATTTTTGGGTTTTTATAAGTTGAATTTTCAAATCTTTGATGTAGTTTTTGTTTTTTCTTTGGCTTTTTTAATCAGATTTGAGTTTGAGGTGCTGTTTGGTTAGAGATTTTTGTAGATTTTTTAGTACTTTCATCATGGTTTTGACTTTTAGTTCCTCACTTATTAGAGCATCCACAGTGGGGGAGTGTATTTTCGGGGGTGTAAAGCCACTTTTACATCCCCTTTACACCTCCGGGGGGTGTAAATATGCTTTTTTCTCCAATGAGTGGGTGTATTTTCGGGGGTGTAAAGCAACTTTTCTCCATTTTCCCTCACCTTTTTGCAGCTGGGTCCCACCTGCAAGAGATGTAAAAAAAGATGTACAATTGCATCTAAATATACATCTCCAAGGTGGTGATGTAATTATACATTCATATACACCCCCCCATTGCGGGTGATTCCGATCACAATGGGTGTATATTTAACATACACCCCCTTATACACCCCCCCACTGTGGATGCTCTTAGTAGGTGCATTTTTACTCAAACTCTGCATTGCAGTTTTCACTTCTGCATTGTAGTTTTCGTTTCTGCATTGCAATTTTCGTTTCCGTTTTAGTACTTTCATCATGGTTTTACATTTTGGTTCCTTACTAATTTTAATACTTTCATCATGGTTTTGCAGTGCAATTTTTGTTTCTATAAAATTAGTTTTTGTTTTTGTTTGGAGTTTGTAGTTTTTGTTTACATCATTGATATCTACATTGTATTTTTGTTTGCAGTTTTGGTTTTTTTTTTTTGCATTTTTTTTGTTCTTGTTTACATCATTGATAACGACATTTTATTTTTGTTGCAGTTTCTGTTTTTGCGTGAATCTGTGTTTAAATGATTTTTTTTTTAATCGTTGATTGTTTATGTAAATATTGTGTAATTGAATAAATATCACAAAAATAAGTTTTGTGTGGTGGTTTGTGAGTGAGGCTTTCTCCTTTTGAGGAGCAAGGTTCAAGTCCCTTCAATAACACAAAATTTTCTATTTTTTTTAGGGTGAATGAAGGGAAGCAGAGTTGGTCCCTGACTGGCTGGCGATGGTTGGCCGATGATAAGTGGCAGCTGGCCAGCGATGGAAGGCAGGTGGTGGCAGGAGGTGGCGTCTAGCCGGCGATGGGCGGCACATGCAGTGGCTTCTGGTAGGCGATGGGCGGAGCAGGCGACTGGTCGGCGGCAGTGGCGGGAGATAGTGGATGGCCGGAAGCGAGATTGCGGAAGGTGGACATGTGGCATAGTGTGCTTGCCTTAGAAGGAGTGGCATTGTGTATAATTTTGATGTTTTTTAATTACATTTTTATAAAATTAGTTACTACTTTTTGGTCTTTGACCTTATGCCAATTAGGTGAAATTGTATTCCTATCTTCCAAATTAGTAAACTATATAGTGTTTTAAAATGAAAACTACATTTTTTATATTATTTTTTTAGAGCATCCACAATGAGTTCCCTAAACCACCTCATTAGACAAATTTTAAGGAGGAATTTAAAAAATACAACTCCAACCATGCTCCCTATCCAACTCTTAAAATAGGGAGACCTCTAGGAACTCCTAAATTTGAGGAGAGATGAACCAATTATATTGAATTTAAAAATAATTATATTTTTTATGACTCCCTAAATTAGGAAGTATGATTGAAGTTCAAATTTTATAGAGAGCACCTAAAATAGCATTTGTGTGTTTTTAGCTAAATTTAACTAAATAATAGGGAGCATGATTGTATATCCTCTAATAGGTTTAATTAATGTTTGACCCCCTAGAACGGACGCTTGGTCTCACTTCATCCCTTGAAACTGAAAGTTTCCCACTTAACCTTCAAAATCTCTAAAAATTACTGGAATTTTCTCACTTTACTGTTCCAATTCACGTTGTGGATAACAATTAGACAATGTTCAAAGAGTGTTGCAAAAATATAATCTACAATGTAAATAAGACGTTGTTAAAAGAACAAGAGTGTCACGACGTCCATGGAGCATTGTCAAATATACTATAAAATGTTGTGTGCTATATTCAAACCACGTTCACGCACATGTAAGACAACATCTGAAACACGTCGTTAAATGAATATGGCTTTTAACAACATCAAGTTACTCGACAGTTGTCAACATGTTATCAAACACCATTTACAACGTACACCTCGCATTGTTAAATCCATATTATGGTGTAGTGTGGTATACAATATATTGGTACTAATGCACGTAAGCCAACATGTTTTAAGCACTCCATATGGTGCTATTGCTTTAAACTTAAAAAATTGATGAAAACGAAAGTAAATTCGAAATTAAAGTGGAGCAAGTGACATCAAATGTGTAAGTTGATTAGTAATGCAAGATGAAAATACATAAATTTTTTGATACACACGTCTTATTTGATAGACACAAAATTTACTTAAAATCAGAGTTCCCGTTAAACTTCAAACAACAGTAAAATATGAGAAAATAGAACAAAAAAAACCCACGTATATTGTATGTTACAAAATAAAACTATGTTACACTCAATATTGTTCTCTCTACAAATTTAATTAAATTTAAAAAGTGGGCTTTAACGGGTTGGCGTGATCCATGATCAGCCTTGTTGTGCTAGGTCTTACTTAATTGGATCAGATTCGTGCCGTGATCGGGGCTACCCAATTTGTTTGACACCTTTAGATTGAAAATATGAAGAAAAAAAAAAAAAAAAAACACGGAATAAGAGGACGCATATGAATCGTCGTGGGGAAGAAGGCATGGTATTACCCTTTTTCTTATTAAATTTTTTAACAAGATGGTAAGAAAATTATAAATTTTTTTTGGATAAATTGAAGGAAACATGAAAGTCAATACCTTTAATAAGGGTAACAAAAGCTAGCTTGTTGTGGTTGAAATAACAACACTTCTTCTAAGTACAAGATATAGTCTAAATTAGGGATGATCTCAATTCGGGAACCGTGAATTTTCCAAGCAACTGCGAACCGATGGACAATTCGCGGTATGGCTATATTTGGGACTGGTCCCGACTCGACATAGGTCGGTTAACAGTGACTTGGTCGGACCGACAACATGGTCAGTATCACCAATTACAGCCACCAATGAATTGGGCCCAAAATTCAGCAAAAAATCCCTTGTGAAATTCGAATCCCTTATTTCAAATCCCAAAATTGACAAACCCCAATTCAATTGCATCATTTAACCGAATTGAATGAGAGAGAGAGAGAGAGAGAGAGAGAGAGAGAGAGAGAGAGATGGGTAAATTAGTAAAAAAAAAAATGCATTAAATGTTATCTCAAATGCAGGGAAAAAGTTTCTCAAGGTAACCAAGGGTAAAAAGTTCCCTATACATAGGAAGCTCATACCTATGAGTTTGGTATTGCATTCTCATTACTTTTCTACTCTTAAAACTTGAACCAAACGACGCCTTAAAGGTAAGCATAGATACTTGTGGGGAATGATCTTGATGGCCCCGAAAATTACTTCTTGAACCCTGAAATTTGAACAAGAGAAAGAAAGAATCGTGAGCCTTTGAACATAAGAGCCTTAGATGCCTAAGTTAGTTCTCATATCAAGAATTAGTGTTATTCTGAATAAAGAGAGTGCTACCCATGTATATAACGGAGGTAGCGTTTTATATGTCCTCTGAGTGTCTGACTTTTCGACATAAGAGGTTTGGCATTAATTGGGGTGTTCTTGCCCGTTATATTACTCATCCAGTCAATTAGCTACTTGACTTGGGATGTGCAAAATATTTGCTCAAAATGTGCAAACATGATCTCCTAGATTGTTGTGGCAGTGATTAGGATATCTTAGTGGATTAATGCTGATCTGTTTTAGAGCGTGCCGCCCAAGATTTAGTCATGTCTGGACATTCCTTGTAGAGTTCAGGGCATGGGATTGATCCCAGGTCCATAAAGCATTTTAACCCATGCTAGGATTGTTGGCCTAGCAAGGCCCATAAGGTAGTTTGGCCCTGTATGGCTAATTTGGGTGTGTGTGCAGGCTCAAGCGGAGCCCATGCCCCTTATCATTTAATGTCTGAGAAAACTACCTATACTGGTTAGAAATCCATGACGTCATTCTTCTTGCATTAATGAAGATGGGACACACTGTTGATTTTTGCCCATTACTTTAACTCAAGGTGTACTCTAATTACATTCTCAACCCTTGACATGTGTTCATGGGCATAACAATGGTTCTATAAATACAAAGCAAAGAGTTAACTATGGTTATGCCAATGAACACATGTCAAGTGTTAACAAGGGTGGTGAACCTTGAGTTAAAGCGGTGTGTAAAAATATTTATTTTTCTTAAGGGTATTAGGTCCTAACAACAAAACTATGTACACATGGCTTACACTCATTGACGCGTAATTATTTTCTCTAACAATAAAAGAGAGTGGGGGAGAGAGAAAGCCGCCTTATTGGTATTTAATGAACTTTCCTTCCAATGCCCCAAAGTTTTATATTTACAAAAAAAAAGTTATTTACATTAACACCCCTTGAGTTTTTTGTGTTTTCACAAAACCCTTGATGTCTCAAAAATACATAAACACTCTCTGAGATTTCAGTTTGTTTTCACAAAACCCCTTGTTCACCTGTTTTGATTTGTCTCCTGTGATGGTAGGATAAAGTTCCCCATTGTCTCGAAAACCATTAACTGGTCAATCAAGTCAACTTTCTTTAGTGTGCGAGCGTGCCACTGCTAGCAATGAAAAATCCTAGCAGACTTGTTTAAAAATGGATAACTTGCGCCCCAAGTTATTGATCTCTGAACAAGCGATTGTGAATTTGGGTGAGGAATATCTCACAAGTAAGTTTTTTTCCTGCCTCAGACTGGTGAGGACTTCACAATTTTTCACAGTACAAACTAGTAGTTCTGGCCAGAATAAATGATAGGAAAGTGATCTATTTTTAGGCAGAACTCTCCTTTACAAAGCTCAAAAGGAAAAAAAAACTGACTATAAAAAGACAAAAAGAGGACTGTGCTTCCATTTCTACCCAGGCAGATGCTTCTGATCCAGGCTGGATTGGATATGCTTGTGCTGGACTGGACTTTCAACAACTTCAACTGGTCTGTTTTGGCTGCAAATCGATGCCAACGTTCGAGTTTGGCAGAGCTTTAATTTATTTCAAACCATGGAAAGCTTTTGATTGGGCAGAATTGGGATTTCTTCAGTCTGGAAGAGGTAGAAGTGGCTAGAACTGACTACTGGGCTGGAGCTTCACTGTGACATCTGTCCTACTTGATCAGGGCTCTTCATAAATTTGTTGAGGTTTTCATATTTGTAGAAAACTGAACTCTGCTTGTTTTGACTTATGCTGAACCAAATTTGTAACGAGAGAAATCTTGTTTTGAATGATTTATTTCTCTAAGTCTGGACTGAAGTTGGGTGTCTTGATTGATAGCTGTTTGAAGGCTTTGGAATCAAGTGATCATTTTGAGCTCTTGTCTCTGGTTGATTTTTGGTTGTTTTTGATTGATTGTCCCGTGCTCTGTTCACCCTCTCTTGTATTCATAAGAAATGTTTTGGGAGTGGGATTTTAATTCTTTTAATAATGGGCGGCAAACAATCTCAAAAGATCTTTTATTTTTAAAAACAAAAGAAAGGGGGTTTTATCAATTTCTGGCAGTTAAGCTCTTAATGATTCGTTCCTGAGACAGTCACTTCCCTGTTTTTGATGGGGTGCCATACCTCATTTTTCCAGTTTAACTGCTCTTTTAAGCTGTGATGGTGAGTGTGATTTTCCATTTTAGCAACTCCCTGCTTCCTACTTATCTCCTTTTTTAGAAAGTATGGTCTGCGTATCCCTTGAAAGTGGTGCCATCTTTGGAGCAGAAGAATATCTTGTAAATAAACAAAAACAGAATTTGATCTTCTAGCAAAGCTTTTCAGAAGCAGAGTTTTTCAGACTTCTTTATACCTGCCCCTGTTCATTCCTTATTAATTCTGGTTGAAATTGTTGACTTTTCCAAGCCAGTCGATCACGTGGGTCTGTTGCTTCTCCTTTATTATTTTTCTAAAACATGCCAAGCCCAATTTGGGTTCCTTCGAGGCCCAAGTCACCTTTGTGATTTGATAGTTTCTTTTCTGGGTCTTAAATTTTTGGTTGAGTGTATTTTTCCTTGGCCCAATCATTTGTTGGTGGCTTGTCAAACAACGGTGTGGGCTTTTTGATTTTGGATTGGGCACATCAAATTTAGGCCCAAACACCCCTTTTCGTTCATTGTTCGTTCAAAAATTAATGATTTCATTTAAAAAAAAACTTATGTAATTGACAAAATTAACCTCAATGAATGTATATGCAATCTAATCTCAAAGGCCAACTTTTTCATTTATAGAATTTTTTTTTGTATAAAATCATCAATTTTTGGACGAAAAATCAATGAAAATGGGTTTTGTGAAAATAATTTAAAACCTTATAAGGTATTCATGTAATTTCTGAAACCTCAGGGGTTTTGTGAAACATTAAAAAACCCTGTTAGTGTAAACATCTCTTTACATAATTGTTTCTGACAATCACAATACACGCATAGCCAAACAACTCTCGACCTCATACGCGCGCGCTCTCCCTCCCTCCTCCCTCCGCCCTCCGCCCTCTTCCCATGGCTGCCTCTGGTTCCAAGCCGCATCCTCCCTCTAGTTCCAAACCTCCCAAAAACCCCATAACCCTCAAACCCACAACTGAAACCCAAACTCCAAACCCTAACCCTTCCACCTCCAAAATCCCTCCTATCCCACCCTCCCAAGAAGAAATCGCTCTCTCAGGCGCCTCCCAGCTCACGCGCCCGGAGGTCCTCCGCCGCCGTTCCTACTTCTTAAGGCAGCTCAGAAAATTCTACAAATCCAAATACTGGGCCTTCATGGAGGAGGTCAAGAAGAAGCACAGGGAGTTCTACTGGAACTTCGGTGTGAGCCCTTTCAAAGATGAGCACAAGAGCGATAGAGACGCTGCTGGGAATGCTGAAGGCACTGATGAGAACAATAACAACATCACCAGCAATTTCAACAACAATAATGGTGGTGCTGCGATTGCTCGGACCGACGTCGATGCGAAAAAGAAACTGCAATGCTCTTATCATCAGTGTAAGACGAAGGCCATGCCGTTGACGAGCTTTTGTCACCTCCATATTCTATCGGATTCGAAGCAGAAGCTCTATAAGCCTTGTGGGTATGTTATCAAGAGGTAATTTGCTATTTCTTGTATTGAAGTTTGGTTCTTTTGGGTTAATTCTTTGATGGGTATATGTTAGTTTGTGAGAACGCTTCTGGGGTTTGTCATCAATTGATTGAATACCCTGATATTCGTTCATTAGAATCTTTAATACATGTAAATTTTAGTTTGTGCTAACTATTGATTTTTAACTGTTATGAGGGTTTTGTTATTTATTTATTTTTTCATTGTGGGCATCAACTTCTTCAGTACTTAAGGAGATTAACTTTAGTTTCATTCATTTAGATTGGAAAGCTGTAATTTTGTAATGTGTTAGGCTGTCTAGGTGTGGTTCTTTGTTTTGGGGCTTGTGTGGCCCCCTTGGCCACCCCTGTTTTGTTCTCTTTTCAAAAACTAGGCTAGCTGTTTATCGAATTTACTTTGAGTTGTTTCATAGCTTAATTCTATGATGGCTCTTTGTTATTTAATGAGAGTGGGCTTCTGTGCTTGTTTGGATTGGTGGAATAATTTTAAATAGCTGTGTAAGAATTGTTTATGATGCTGCTTTCAGGATTTGATTGTTTTTCTTCCTCCATTTTCTAATAGGTTTCTACTTTTCTGAAAAATAGCTTCTCCAGAAGAATGTAATTAATTAGGAGAGAAAGATACAGCTGTCAGTTATATTGTACTTGAGTGTTGCCATTTATAAAATTAGCTTTACCTTAAATAAAATTAATTCTTGTTTCTGTGGATAGTTGTTTGTATTCACTTAGTTGGCTATTATTAAAAGAAAATAAAAATAGAAATCTAGCTTTTCTGGCCTGGCATTGATTTGTAAAGTTTTTACTGTTGTTATTGTGCTCGTACAATAACGCTCAAGCACTTAGCAGTTAGTAAGTTACCACAGTGCTAACCACTCGTTTTGGCCTACCCCACAATATAATTTCACAATTCGAACCATTTACTTTTTAGGTCCTCATTCAAAGATCCTCCCAGCAGAATTTCATCCTAATCGGAACTGGTTTAGCCACTTGATTTTTGTGATGAACATATCCTTGTTTGTTGAAAATGTTGTGTTCATCTATTTATTTGCTTACAGTTTAATAACTAAATGTTCTTCGATTTGAGTAAATATTTGGAAGGATGATCTTTCAAAGGATCTAAAAAATAAATGGTTCGAATTGTGAGATAGATTGTGGAGTGGGCCAGAACAAGTGGTTAGCGTTATATTAACTTACTAACTGGTTAGCACTTGAGCGTTGTACATTTGTTTCTGATAGTTGTTGGAACTTGGGGCTAAAAATCTTGTGGTTGAGCTTTTTAAGTGTAAAAAGATTAAAAGGATGTTCTAGCCTTTTAGGAAAGTCACTTTGCTTAATTGTAAATTAGACATAGTGCAAACATTAATAATTAATGTTGGAAGTTCCTGATGACAAAGATTGATCTAATAGAAATTGGTGTAGGACAAGGTGATAAAACGAGAGGACAAAGATTGTTCTAATAGCAATTGATGTAGGTCGAACAAGTAGAAATTTAGGATAAACTCAAACCAATATTCTTATCAGGTTCTTATGACAAGAAGAGTGATGATAATGATTTTATCTGAGACACAGACCTGGCTCTACAGAATGGAATTTTTAAACTGTTAGTATGCAACACAAGGCAACTTGTGGCAGTTTGGAGAGATTTGATTTGATTTTTAGTTTTTCTTCTAGCAGAGTGGGAGGAGGGTTTTGCTCATGTCAGGCAAAAGTCCTTTGCTCGGGTGACCTCGGATTATTTTATATTTGTTCTGGATAATGTGAATTGGGACTGTGGGCCCTTTAGGTTTGAGAGCCTGTGGTTAGAACATCATTGGTGTTTCAAGGAGTTGCAGGAGAAAGGGGTGATCAAGGATGGCAAGGCTTTAAGTTCATTAGGAAATTGCAATTTGTAAAGGAGAGGATCGAGGAATGGAATAAGGAGGTTAATGGGGATCAGGGAAGGAGAAGGAGGTGGAGGAGAAAATCAAGGAGCTCAATGTGCTGGAGGAAAGGAATTGCTTAAGTTTTGAAAAGGGGAAGGGAAAAAGGCCAAGATTCAATTGGCAAAAAGGGGAACCCAAATACTAGTATCATAAATACAACATCTTTGCAACATAGTTTTAGCAGAAACAACAATCCAGCATGGCTCATATTGTACAAGAGTTTGAATGGCACTGATATAAGGAGCTTGAAGATCTTCTCCTCACATCCAGGAGTTGGAAATACTTGATGTAACACTTCCACTGTAAAATAATATGTAATGTGATCAATAGTAACTAAGAAAACAACTTAGCCCATGATCCAGTGCTGTTAGTTCTTGATGTGATGAGAACAACTCGCAATATTGCTGCATGGGCAAGTCTCATGACGGTCTGCTTTAGCCTTTAGCAAGCAACAGGTAGGTTGACTCTTTTTTATTTCAGTTTTGTTTGTTTGAAACAATGTGCCCTCCAGCCCCTACGTGTAGAATGCACGCACGGCCATTAAAAAATGGTCAGTTAGCTGCTGCTCAAGACGTACAACTTATGACCAGGAGCGTGACAAGCTTATGAAGGATTGGATCAATTGTAGAGCAGGGGTTCCAAGTTGGATTTAATACCAATGGTTGCGTGGCAAAAACTGTTCTGATATTAGTTGTTGGAGGGGGGAAGAAATTCAGATAAAGTAGGGAGAATAAGGAGAAAAATTAAAACAAAGATAAACTTCAAATCAATATTCTTAATCAATTTTAATTAACAATGCTAAAACCCTATGTCTCTTTTGGTGTACTTAATCTGGATTCGGGAGCTTTATTCTGATTATTTTAAAGTGCTTATTGAGCTTTTGTTCTATGTCTCTCCCTCCTCCCTCCTCCCATGTCTATATTCTCTTGTGTCTTCTGTGTTTTAATAAATTTTTCGTTTCCCATAAAAGAAGGTTCTAACTCCGAAGATATGATTGAAAAATGCTTATAGTCATGGACCTTATTATAGTAGACTAGTATTCATAGATCATTGATTGGACACAAACGAAATATGGAAGCTAGTAGCATGACCGATGATGATTTCAAATGCATAAGCATGCATGGATTTTGAAATGCTATAAATGTGACAACTGGTGCATGCAAAGAGGATGGCGGTTTACTTTGAGATAGAATTAAATATTTGGTTTTCCTTTAGGTGTCGTGGTTATTTATGGATATCTGTCTTCCCTTGTAGTTTTTCTTTATTTTTTATTAGAGTTTTTGTTTCTTGTCCCAAAAAATAGTTGACGAGTTAGGTTAAACAGAAAAAGATAATTTGTCACTGAGGGCAATCACTTACTTTCACCCCTTTTTCTTTAGTTGGGATGGGCTGATTAATTGTGCTATTAAATGTGAAATAGTTAATGTGCTGTGGAATTGTAGCATTATCATAATATTTTCAAGTAGGTTGACAGATGTTGAAAAAGGTTAATTCAATATAGAACTAGTAGGTGCTATTTCTTTGCTGCTCTACCTCCTCCAGATAGTTCATTTGAATAAGCTTATTGTCAGTCAATACACCAAGCATTAGTTGTCCAACTTTTTTATTTCTTTATTTATTTTGTGTATATTGTACCATCATATGACTGGCAGAGATTGATTTTTCAACTTACTATTTGTTAATTAATTGGTTTTTATATATCTAGTGCTCAGGCAGGACCTCTAACCTGTGGGAAGCCAATACTGAGATCCACTGTTCCTTCTCTTTGTACTCATCACTTCCAAGTGGCTCAGAAGGCTATCAAAAAGGCCTTGAAGAAGGCAGGCCTTAATGTGCCGTCAACAAATAAGCTTGCTCCAAAGTTCCATGTCATAGTAGCAGAATATGTACGCCAAATTCAGGCCAAACGAAGAGCTGCACAAAGGGCAAAGGGAAAGAAAGTCGCAATTAAGGAAGAAACCTCTGACTGAACCTCTCCACTGGCAGCTGCACAGATGATTCATCGAGTATTGTTGGTTGTGTGAAATGATGGAAAACCAGAGGTGTGTTGGTCTCTCACTCTCTCTTCTAAATAGTATAAGCAAATATGAAAAAGAATTGAGGGGAGAGTGGACTTGAATTTTAAAAGCATCAGGTTAAGGTGAAAAGAGGTATAATATAGTTTTGGGCTGTCCCGTGGAGTGTATGAGTCAGTTCTTTTATATAGAATTTTAATCAATTTCTTAGGGTTTGTTTCTTTTCCTCTTTTTTTAACTTTGACCGAGGACATGCTATAGATCAATTATTTTACAGCATTTCCAGTATGGTTGTTTCCAGTTTAGAAATTTGTTTGTTTATGTGAAACTTAAATTTTTTGGGTTAATTAATTTCGTGGAGCAAAGCTAATACTACTCATCTCATATTTACAGTTGTAAATAAAGTACTTTTATCTGACTACCTTTTAGCTTTACAAGAAAACAACTATGGCTTTAAAGAATGTAACCAACCCATGTAATGTTGATTGCTATCATATGTAATATTTGGAGGCAGTTGATTTTCATGAGGATGGTGAAATTATTTACCAAATGAAAACAGAGAAAAATATCAAGAGGATGGTAGGTGGTCATAAACAAATTAGAAGGGATGTGGGGATGTATGTGTATGTAGAGGATTTGGTTCAGCAGATGTTTTACCTCTGTAATAATACCAAATTGTGTTACAGTCCTGAAAATATTTATATCAGTCATGAAGCTCCACAGTCTTGGTCCAAAATTTATTTTACTAACTGTGAAAAAAAAACCTGATATTAGGATGGACTTGTACTTTTCTTCTCATACAACTCTTAAACCTCAGATTTCCTCTTTTTCATGTACAATCCTTTCTGTGATTCGCATGATCCTTCGTTGATGCATTCAGGACAAGTCTTAATTATTCCCACACCTCCCACAATTGACTTTCTATTTTCTCCTTTTGATTTACTTTTTTAACTGTCTTTTAATTTCTTTCTATTGGTAACAAACTCCTTTTATACTTTAGACTAGGATCTATCCCTGACCAAGCTCTATATGCATACTTTTGTTTATTTTGGTTGAATGTAATGTAATTTTCATTGCATTGATAATTAGCACTGTATTTTTTTTCTTATGTATTTTCATAATTTGTGTATCATCCATCCATAAAGCACGGTGTTTGTCTATAACTCCTTATGAATTATTTTTCTGACAACCACCATTAAAACCAAAATCATTACTGTAGTATGCTTTTTCAGGTGTCAAATCTGCATTTTGCAGTAGGAACAAGACTCAGAATCAGGTCGTGCTCAGAATGAAATGATGCATTTTGCAGTAGGATACTTAAATGTGAATTTCTTGCTTTCTTTTTTCTTTTCATTTTTGGGTTAAATGTACATGACCTCTTGCTTCAAGACATTAACAGCGTGATTTGGATTACATATTGCCTTGGCAATCAAAGTTTTGCACTTGATACTTGCCTAGAATAGCTGGGAATCCCCTAGTTCTGTACAGTTAATTCATAATGTGAAGAAGGCGTTGTAGAAACTGTGCGTGTGTATGTGTAGGTTTGTTTGGCGTGATTTTTTATTTGAGCTGGTGTAACGCAGTTAGCTGGCACAATCTTCGCCCATGTTCCTTTAAAATTATGGTCATGTTCTTTCTTCTGTTCTGGCTTGAAGGATAAAGAAATGAGATATGAGTCTGCTTTGGAATCTGTTGTGCATTTCCGGCGTGTTTTGCTCCCTTTTACTTGGAAGTTGAGACAGATGACAGAGTCTTGATCCATAGGTCCATCTGCATACAGCTGATATCATACGAACAACCAACCTTCAATTTGCACAATTCTTTATACCTTTTTCTTTGTTTAGTTTCCTGTGCTGGTTTTCAGTTTCATTCCTCAGCCCCTTATTTAGCTGTGTTGGAGAGAACCTTAAACATTGGAACTCGAATTCAAGAATACTTTGGTGGCATGTTCACTTGGAATTGGGGGAGTTATCCGGGGGAATCGGGAGGGTATGGGATCAACTACACCTGCATAAGTAATCTAATTCTTGGTTTTTCAGATATAGATTATGGATTTTAATGTGGAACTGGTATAATTTTTTATTCCTTATGCATCACTAAGCATGGGCGAAATCGGGAGTTAAAAAAATTAATAGGTGGTATTTGGTTGTTGGAATGGACCCTATTTTGGGTTTGGAAATAGAGAAGGAACTTGTAGTTCGAACTGGCCAATTAAAGGACCTGGACTGACCCGACTCATTTAAATTGGACAAGTTCATGCTTCGTTTCAAACTGCAGCCTATTTGTTCTCATAAACGGACCGGGGCTACAAGCCTATGTATTTTTTGCTTTTGTTGAGTTTGAAAATTATTTTATAGAAATTTTTTTTTTCTACTTGAAAATTTGAATTTGCTTGTTGAGCATATTTTACTGTCTGGGTATGTGGTCATGGTCAATTGAGGCAAATATTATCTAGTCCAATCAGATCAGAGGTTAAGATCCAATCCAATTGACATTAAATTGGATGGTTGTTCTTAGTAAGGGAAAAAAAAATTGAAATACGAGATGCTTACTGTCAAATCTAATCCAATCGCACACGTTGAAATATTGTTATTATAAGTAACTGTTTTGAACCACTTGACTACAATCCCTTGCCTTTAAAAGTGGGAGAAACATTGCATTTTGTTTTCATTTCAAGTTTTAAGTTTAACAAGTCAGTTTACTATTTTATTCTTGGTTAATAAATTATTCCTCTTTTAGCATTTTAATTAAGTGAGGGCATTTGTCGAGTTTTTAAAATTTTAATAATAAATGCCTTGTGTTATATATAGATAGATGTAAACATGACTTATCTGTAATATTTTAGTTTCAAATGCCTATATTAGGGAGAAAAAAAAAAATCCAACTATATCAGATTATACTAAATGTACTTTACAATTCAACGATATTAAATGAAAATCTTATCAGAATTTTAAAATTTTCAATTTAATCTGTTTGAAGAAATAAAAAAGAAAAAACTTATACAAAATAATTTAACATTGAAAATTAACACATGAGAGTTTAAATTTACATCTCCCCATTAAAGAAGAAACAAACATGTAATTCTTCTAAAGATATTCTTAGGAAATTACTATTCATGGTAACTTCAATTTTTCTTCGAACTTAAAAAGAAAAAAAAAAAAAAAGATTGTAACAGAACCACAAAAAAAATAAAATAAAGAAGATTGGTCCTGATTGGATCATGGATGGTTAGATTTGGGGTCAAGCCATGAAAAGGAGAAGAAAGAAGTGGCTGATGATGAGAAAGAAAAAGAAAAAGAAGATATGGGGGAAGAAGGGGAGGAGGAGGAGTAGAAGAAGAAAGAGAGGAAGAGGTAAATCTCACTCACACTGTCACACACGCCTAGCAAACACCTAACTTGGTAGGTGGTGTGTGTTGTTTTCTTGTGTGGACCAAAAACAAAACAAAAAAAAAACAAAAAAAACACACCTAATTTAGTCATGTTGGGTTGTTAAATAAATACACCTAATTTTAGAGTTTCTAATGAATATTTTTATTTTATTTTATTTATATATTGTTCACTTTCTTCCTCTCCTTCTCCGCCCAGGCCAGCAGCCACTCTCTCTCTCTCTCTCTCTCTCTCACACACACACACTCTTTCATTTTCTTTATTTTCCCGGAAAATCTCGGTTTTCCTGAGAAAAAAACAAAAGAAAAGAAAACAGTGGGGAAATGTTTTCGACTAGGTCCGTTTTGCGTGGGCAGCTAAGACCGTCGGTGGCTGTGTTGCACTCTTCATTTTACTCTTCTTTATCATCCGCAGCTGCAATTCAAGCTGAGAGAACAATCAGACAAGGCCCCAGAAATGACTGGAACCGCGACGAGATCAAGGCCGTCTATGGCTCTCCTGTTCTCGATCTCCTTTTCCACGGAGTCAGTACCTCTTCTTTCTCTTCCTTTTTCTTCTTCTTTTAGTTTTTGGTATGCTCTGTTTGGTTGCCTGGAAAATGGGGGAGAAAACAAAGGAAAATGACTATGATATTCTACTTACATTTTCATAATGCATAATTAGTTTGTGGGTATATAATTATTTTCTCTGGTGAAACTTTTTTTTATAATCCTACTTGGTAATGCCTTTGGCCTTAGTTTTGGTATAAGATATCTAGAATTTGATAGACAAGAGCAGGCTTAGTGGACTTACTATAGTATTGTTACATCACATCAAAACTGACAGCTGTAATTAGTTCTAAGGTTGTTAAGGTTCTAAGAATATTTAACTGTACTCATTGATTGAGTCAGTACAAAATATTCATTTCTCTCAAATACCTAACAGTTTTCAGTCACCACAAGTTATAACCATTGCTCTAGTTGACTTCCTAAACTCTTTTCCTTGATATTTACACTGCCCAATGTGTGTTGTGGGTTGATAAGTTATTTTTGATATCGAAAGCAATTTCCTTTTCTCTTTTTCTTCAGATTTTGTTTTGAATGTATTTGTATTTTTTTCTTTCTTTCTATGATTTCATTACATCAGCGTCATATGTTAGAAGTAAATATCTTGCTTTTTCAGGCTCAAGTTCACAGACACACGCATAATTTTAGGGAAGTGCAGCAGTGTACTCTCCTCTCTATCAAGACTGGTGGATGTAGTGAGGATTGTTCGTATTGTCCTCAGTCGTCCCGGTATGACACAGGACTCAAGGCCCAAAAGCTTATGACAAAGGACGCCGTCATGGAGGCAGCACAAAAGGTCCCTTTCTTAATCTTTTGTCTTTACCTTGCATTTCAGAGTTTTGAGTAATATTAAACATCCCTAAGCAATTACAACTCGTGTCATGCTTGACTTACAATAACTAGTCTTACCATTTATTTGTATATTTCTCCCATGAATGGGAAATTTAAGGACTACAGCAGAAGTTGCAGAACTGTTGATGCAATTGGTGATAAATAGAAAACTCATCTTTGATGTTATAATTATGTAAAGCGTATAATGATTGTATGAGTTGAAAGAAGAGTGTCAGAAAAGCAATTAATGAAATTTATCAAGTTCCTTTTTACATTATAGTATCTTAGTCTACGGGAGTGATTGAAACATGCATCAAGAGAATACCATGTTCACAATTTGGTGGTCTGATGTGTATTGTGAGAAATAATGAGTTATTGTAAGGGGATCACTGGAAGCCTCCATCTCATGTACAAAAACTGGAAACATGCAGTTTTGTGTTAATCCTCTAATAGGCGAATTCTGTCAACAATGAGGTGTCCTGGCTAACAATAGCAGCAAATAGCTAAGGGTCCTAGATTTTGGTTATATACATTGGTCCTTTAATTCTAACAGTGCTTGTTATGCTACCATGAATATTTTTTCTTATGGCCGAGTCATGAATATATTGTTCCTTTCTTTTACATATAAAATTTTCAGTATAGGTGATTGATTGCACATGATCATTTGATCGTTGAATCATAGATATGCCCCTAGGACCATAGTGTTGTTATATGAGGCAGGTCAGCACGAAACTTATGTCTCTTTGGAATCATGAACTTTGCTGCCTCATGACCTATTTACATACCGCTTTTTAAGTTATGGGTCTAAATTAAATCATGATGATACTTCTCATTTAAGTTTCAATTCCTTCCAGAACTTCTGCTTTTGAGTTTTATTAGGTAGTGGCATATATTTTATAGAGAAACAATATTGGACCTTACTAATTGTATGTTGGTCTCAAGTTGTCTATTCCTTTAATTTTCTTCACCAGAGATATGAATTGGGAGTACTATTTATGATTTCCTGCTTATGATTAATTCAATTTGTACTTTGAAGTCAATCATGTCTTAATATTTCACCATATTTCATTATTTGACAGGCAAAAGAGGCTGGAAGCACACGCTTTTGCATGGGTGCTGCATGGAGGGATACAGTTGGAAGAAAGACAAACTTTAACCAGATCCTTGAATATGTAAAAGACATAAGGTAATAAAACATTGTATATTGCATATATTAAGCAGATAGGAAGGAGAGGCTTTGTATTGAACATAGATGAGGTTTTGCCCAACAGTTTAACTTATGTTAATATCTCTCACATTCCAGGGGTATGGGAATGGAGGTGTGCTGCACCTTAGGCATGCTAGAAAAGCAACAAGCTTTGAAACTCAAAGAAGCAGGCCTGACAGCTTACAATCACAATCTTGACACCTCAAGGGAATATTACCCAAATGTCATTACCACAAGGACCTATGATGAGCGCTTGGAAACCATTAAGTTTGTCCGGGATGCAGGAATTAGTGTGTGTTCAGGTAATCTGATCTTTTGTATATAATCACATGCATCTATTTCGTAAGTCCATCATTGTCTAGCCTAATGCATGTGATAGATTCTTTCTTCTTCTCCTAATAGTGTAAAAACACATTTGTTAACAGGAGCAGACATTCAGACTGGTCTATTCTTTTCCAGTCCTTAATAAAAGTGGAAAGACTTAGTGTATTGTCATCTTTGGTTACATACTTTGCATACTAAGCTCACAGCAGTGTTATTTATCTTGAATATCTTAAATGATATGTTAATTAGTGGCGAAAGGTTAATCCTATTGGACTTTCTTCCCATTTATTTATGGCTTTTGTTGTACTTGCAAGTTATTCACATTTTTCAACCCATGTTAGTTTTCAAAGTATGTATGAAATGGAATTTTAAAGGCTATGATTTTTTTTATTTTATTCTTGTTACTAATTTAGCTAAAGAGCTTTCTTGTTCAACTTCTTTTATTCTTTGATAAAATCATTTAACGTTCAGAACAGCTGTTTTCTAAGGGGGACATGTTTACTTTTTGACTTTTTGAAAATGTAAATTATGTTGTTTTAAGATATGTAACCTCCCAATGATACGATGGACATTTTTTGATATATATAATCTCAAAGATGCAAAGGGTTCTTTGTCCAGATGTATTTCCATTTCCTTTCCTCCCCCTAAACATTGTGTCTCCCATTTATAGAACCATTTAAATTATGAGAATTTTAACTTTAAAGTTCTTAGAATATTATTTTCTTTGAGTTGTAACCTTATGGTAATTACCATAATTTCTCAAGTCAATTCTAAGCATCTAAGTGATTGACCAAAAAAATTCTAAGCATCTAAGTGTTCATCATCAACATTTACAGCTATGGTGTATTAATGAGCACAAAAATATAGGTATTTACTTCGATGGTAAAGTTAACTTTTTTATTTATTTTCATTTTTAAACAGGAGGAATAATAGGGCTCGGAGAAGCAGAGGAGGATAGAGTTGGTTTGCTGCATACATTAGCAACACTCCCATCTCACCCAGAAAGTGTTCCCATCAATGCACTGGTTTCAGTGAAAGGCACACCTCTCCAAGACCAGAAGGTCAGTCTACATTTGTTTAATTCTAAACTTGACAGTAGAGGTTCTAGCAATAATTGTGCATGCTAAAATGGAGACAGTGGCATATTTTGTGATTCAAGTTGGGCAGTAGTTGACACAAAATTATGGATAAGATGTGTTTAGGGTGACTTTAGATCATCACTTTAACAATTGTACTTGTGCCCCTCGGTGGTTTAAATCTCACTTTAATCATAGCGTCTAGAGCCATCAATCATCATGCCAGTTGCATTCTCTAAATTCTATTGATGTTCCAAGACTTGATTAGTTTAACAGAATTCATTTTGCTACATCTATGTGCAGCCAGTTGAAATTTGGGAGATGATACGAATGATTGCCACTGCCCGTATAGTCATGCCAAAAGCAATGGTCAGATTGTCAGCTGGCAGAGTAAAGTTTTCAATGCCAGAGCAGGCATTGTGCTTTCTTGCTGGTGCAAATTCGATATTCACTGGTGAGAAGCTGTTGACCACTCCAAACAACGATTTTGATGCTGATCAACTCATGTTCAAGGTGCTTGGTCTGATTCCCAAAGCTCCCAGTTTCTCTGAGGAACCAGCAAAGGCATACGAGGCGGAGGCTTGTGAGGAAGCTGTTTCCAGTTCAGGCTGAAATTGTTATACAAGAGAGTGTTGGTCTGTAGTTTCTTACATTTTTTAAGCTGTAATTTTAGTGTTAGTTTGTAGCTGAAAGAATTGCACTCAAAGTAAAATTCAGTTAGAAAATAAAAGCGAAATTTAGTAAGTCGATGATTGGATGATAACTCTATAAGCCCCATTAGAGAACTCACCATATTCACTGGTATGAGACCCAACATCACACATACACACACAAAGACAAACGCAGACGAAAATATGCGATGTTCTCTTTTGTTGATCAAGTCCTAGGCATTTGTAATTTCTTAGATTACAAATGAACCTGTAGAGAAGCAGCGCGGCAGGAGGCTTCTGCTGTGACCAATGCTGAAGCCCCACGTGGCGAAAACCCGAACAGCAGACTGGTTTTTGCTATGGTTTTGATAAAAATAAAATTTTATCCATTCTGAAAATACCAACGGCTCCCATGGGGGTTTGTTTTTTCGGGTCAAACGGCTTCCATGAGATGTTTACGTACAAAAGAGTTGGAAGAGGTTTTTGACTTCCTCTGCATTTACTAACACTAAAGTGAAAACCAAAGAGTAAAAACTAAAAACAATCCCTAACTTCCATTCTCAAGTTTTTATTTCATACATTCTTCCTTCATTCTCTCATATTACTATGCTTGTCAAGCAACTTCAAAAGATATGGAACCACTTATAAAGTTGTTTACAGGTCATTTGTTAGTATGTATTAAAATCCAGGACAAAACTGCTTTTAAATACATCAAAATCAGTTCCAGAATATCTCAAACAGATATCCTAAGAGCTTAACTAAGCACTATCAATCTTAAGAGACCACCGCCGCACCGCCGCCCCCCAATCTGCATGAATAAGAAATAGAGGCAAGTCCTAAATCTCAGAATGATTCCCAACAACGAACTCTCTTCCACAATCCCTACACTTCCTCCCACCCAAGGACCAACACACAGCAGCTCCAAAAATGTTTTGCTTTCTTCCCCCTCAAAAAACAAGCAACTTCAAACATAGAAGTTTTCCTCATGTGCATAGTTGGCAGTCAAGATAAATCAGATTTCACTAGCGGATCTTTCATAAATCATAAATTTAGACACTTTGCTGTCTGTCTCCAAGCTTCTCATCAAATAAATAAACAAGAACATGTCAACGCAACGCAGGGCCTTTGTTTTTCCTATGACAGCACAAAACAAAAGTCCAGTCATTCAAACCCGAAGGCATGGATATATAGTCACTCATGTGTTTCTGTACTCTCTTCCAAAAGGAGATGAGTCCTCATTTGAAGGTGGCTGATTTTGGGAGATATGATTATTTGGGCCAAAATAAAAGATGCTGGTCAAATTCATGGATTCCTTACGAGTGACAAAAGCCCATTATTGTTTACAAGCTTCACAATTCAGTTGGGCATAAAGAAATCCCAAATTCGGTGCAAAGTCGAATACACAACTTATTCTAAATCATTCAAAAAAGGTCACTAAATTACTATTGGGTCATATACTCGTTAGAAAAATTAAATTAACTTTTTTCGAAATACCGTCGGTTTGTTCCAGCCAAGGGTATACGTAGACAATCTAGAAATTCAATTTAGATGCAACCACAAAATCACTTCTCTAAATTGAATTCCTGATTTAACCACATTCATCCAAATTCCATAAATATTTTCCACATCCAAAATTCATCAATTTACATCACTATAAAATGCTTTCAAGGGGTCCTTCACTCCTTGAAAATCCAATTAAATTCTTCCGTGACTACAAACGGCTTGATCCCCAAAAGGGTATGTTGACAGTCTAGAGTTCCCTAGACACAACCAAAAACATCAAACAAACTTTCACTCTTCATATTTGCATCAAAGGGTGTTCTCTTTTCACAAGAGATTGTAATTAAGATATATTTTCATCCTGAAATGGGTCCTACTCAAACTATAGAAACTCTTATTTGCAATAAATACGAGTGATATTGTGTTGGATGAATCTTTTATCACTTTTTTATATTTTTATCTAACAGTGTTACGGAATGAAGGCGCGGCAAAACTGTAGGGGGTCTCACTGAAGGCTTAACTTCTTGTTCTGCTCTCCATGCGGAACCGGAACCTGCCATTCGAGGTCTTAAACTAGTGGCTGGTTTGGGATATAGACGAATGATCATGGAGACTGACTCATAAATTTTGAACCACAATATTTATGGACGAGTGAGTAAGAGGGCTTGGACTATTCTTCCAATTGTGCTGGAAATCAAACATCTTGCTTCATCTCTGGATGTTGTGGAGTGGTGTTGGATCTCTCGTAGTGTTAATCGAGCTGCTCATGCAGCAGCGAGGATTGGTTCCAGAGCGGTGGCGCAATGTTGCTGGGCAGATAGGCCACCACCGTCCCTAGTGGGTGCATTCTTGCTTTCATATTTTGGTGCTCTTTGTTCTTTGTCCTATTTCCTTTTTCAAGTTCGTCATATCTTATACTTTTGATCTGATTATAGAGAAATAGTTCCATTCTTTTATGTTCATCTAACGTACAAATGTTTGTTATCTTTCCTCAGACTTTCGTCCAATCGGCCTTATGAATTATTATTATTATTATTATTTCTTGTACATTTGAATCAGATTGAATGAATATTCAAGCTCACTTAGTGTTTCCCCCTTTTCGTTTAGCCATCTTATCAATAAACAAATATCGTATTTGCTTTTACAGCAAAGCAAGGCAATTGAAACAAAAATTTGGGCAAGCTGTTACATATGCACAGCAAATCAGAATGGTAATTTATAACTGCCCGCGATATGGGCCCGTATTTGTTTTCTAGTATATATATTTTTTTTCACCGGACGAAAAGCTTGAAGAAAAGAAAATCAACCTACAAAAATATTGTCCAAAATGAAAACCTACTGAGATTTTGTTCTGAAATCTCCAACACTCAAGAATACATGTTCCCCCAACACCAAATCCACTGGAGGAATGTTTTCAATGCAATCAACGGTTATCTGCAGAAAGAGAAGTAAGATAAGCAGAATGAGCACATGTAATGACATGCTTTTTTATTTTTTTTACTTTTGCAATATGAACAGCTTAACGGATTAGAATGTAAAACAAACCTTTCCATTTCCCGCCTGAAACTCAGACTTCAAAGTTGCATGATCCCTTGATAACAAGTATGTTTGCAGACACCGTACGGATTCAGCATTTCCTGCAACCATTGAGGAACAGGAAGAAGCAGATAAGACTTCAGTTGTGCAAGCGTCAAACCATATTAAATATGTCTAGAATCAATTCTATTTCGTTATTGTTCTTTTCTTTTAGGTTCTGGGGAAGAGTAGCAACCCGAATACAGAGGGAGAATTGCATCTGAGTTGAACACTAGGGCAGGTCGGGCCAAACTGATAACAAATGACATGCCAGAAATCCCATGGAAACTCTCCTCCGCAACAATGAGCTGCAATGTGTAAAACATTGAAATTAAAAATATCAAGACACAAGAAATTAATTGGTTACCCTATGTGTCACCATGAGAAGATGAAAGAAACTACTGCAATGCAAACGAACTCGTTAATATATTCCTGGTAAAATAAAGCATGCATATCTGAAGTCTCATGAACATGTTCGAAATATCAGGGAGATAATATTTTAGTCAACTTCCAAGTGACTATTTAACTTCCACACCAAAAAACAAACAAACAAACAAACAAACAAAACAAAACAAAGCAGAATCCAGTGAATGCAACTTACAGCATCTGATGGCATCACACTAGAAGGAAGCAGTGGCAAACCAATGGCATCCCTAATGTATTGTTCCTGCATACAAAATACTTATCAGCCCTTGACATAGAATGTCATCAGAAATGATCTTTGACAAGACACGCATCAAAAACTGATTTCCTTGGGGAGTGTGCTATTCTGGAGAAAAGTACGAAAGAGAACTCCAAATGGAAGAATTGTAAGTAAACCAAAAGGGAAATGGGGGAAGACAGCAAATAGAAAACTTTAAACCCTATAAATAAACCACCCTTAAAATCAAGAAACATATGATTCATAGAGGTAAATATACCGACAAATTGCAGAATTATGTTGTATTTCTTATGGTAAGTAATTTCTTTTAACTGATACTAAAAAGAATTAATTCCCGCATGCACATCTATCACCAACAAAGGGCCTAACACACTGCCTGATGAAAAGGAGTACCTGTGAGTGCAAAACCCGTTGTGAGACAGATTTGTCTTGATCCAAAGAATCAAAGTACGCTTCCACCATGTCAGTAGGTTCAAGGGCAGCTTTCTTCCGTAACTTCTGAATTCTGTTAACAATCTGATATGGATTGAGGAAAATGAGACAATGTTGCACGAAAAAGAGACATACTTCTACATAATTAGAAGTAAGAGTTTACCCAATAACCCAACAAGAAGTAGCATAAATACCTCACGAGCAATACCGGCCTCAAACAACGACTCATCTGGACGTAAATCCAAAATCACCAAAACATCACCTGGAATGTAGAACAAAGAAAAAATCAAGATACAGATACACGTCACATAATATATAACAAGATCTCTCAAAATCCCCACCATCTCCGGTTGCATCAATCTCCTTTTCTGTCGTTCCATTAGGACGTTTGAAATCCCTAACAACCTGGAAATTAAAGGAATGACAATAAAAATGAGTTAATGCTATCAATGGAGTTCAATGAGTTATGCTATTGATGGAGTTCTTGCCAGCATTTTAGGCAAGATCACACATGCCAAAAATGCTGTCCTCAAAAAAGATAAATCTTTTTCATCTTTTCCGTCATCCTTTTGATACAAAAAGGCTACCTAAATATAATATGCAAATACCATTGATACCATATAGCTAAGCTCTTCTTTTCGAATATTGATCTAACTACTAATATAAAATGGCTGTGATGTAAATAGATTGCAAGGGACAAAACATTTTATTGTAAATAAAATAAAAAAGAAATGTCAAACGAAGTGAGGTAGATATCATGGCAAAGAAGTTGAGCGGAAACAGAAGATAAAGGATATTATCTTAGCAATGGAAGATGAGCACCTTAATATCAGCCAGTTTTAAACAATGACCAGAAAGAGTAACTTCTCCAGCTTTCTCGAATCCTAAAATGCTTTCCTGGGACATAGCCTTGACTTCTTTGGCAACAACTCCCATAGATTTTCCTAGCCGCTTACCTAATACGCTATAATAAAACAAACGAACAAAGCCATTAAACATAAATACAAAGGCACATTCTTCAACCCCCACCCCACCCAAAAAATAAAAAAAAACTTTCAAAACAGTCCTCATGTATACAGTTTTCATACCTAAAATCAGGCTCTGCACGTAACGAAGCATACTTCAGTGTATCATTACATGGGACAAGCGACCGTATATTAAGTTCCTCCAAAACATACTGGGATAAAAGGAAAACAGCTAACATGTTAGTTGGGAAAGACTGATGCCCAAGACCAAGAAAAAATGAGTTCATCTACATGGGATCTGCAATGAGCCACTACTACTACTGACCACAGTTATAGATCACAGACATTAAAAAAAAACCCTGTAGTTTTACTATTCAACAAAAACCAAAAACAAAACAAAAAAGATGACCGCCAGTTCAAGGTTGATTGTAAGTGGTTTAAAAGACTTTCCTGGCCACAAACAAAAGTTAGCATTCACAAGAAAAAACAAAGAGAAACCAAAGTGAGCAAAACCAATTAATCAAGTAGCCACATTCTTTGATTTCCCGAAAGTTTTACACAACCAAACCAGTCAAGGACACCAAGGAGAACACACACACACGCTAAGACTACAAATATATTGTATTGAAATTTGGAGTTTGATGCACTTAATAAAATAGCTGAGAACCTGGAGTAACCAACAAAACATTGTTTCAGGAAAATCAGAACATAGTATCATATATTGGTCCTAGCAGAGACGTTTATATACTGATAGATAGAGAAGATGATCAGAAAATAGATAATATCGGAGAAACAACTACTTGTTACAAATTACATCTTGGTAAAACAAAATGGTTGAATAAAATGAGGTGATTTAAGAAGAGACATTAAATACTAAGATTGTGGAAAGCATTTCTGGTAGTAAAATCCATAATTAAAAGAATGTTCGTGATTGAACAAGAAGATATGGTAGAGCTAGGGCCATTGATTCAGATCACTTACTCAGAGACACATGTAATACGAAAAAAGAAAAAGGAACCTATTACTTGCAACACAAAGCTGAAAGGTTAATTAGATGTAAAAGATTGGTGGTTTCGACTGAAAGGCTATTATGCTACCATGTAGATTGCAAAAAGGCACTTTCACAAACAATACCATTAATTGGTACCACAATAACCAGACATTTCTACATGTATGAAAACGTATAAGCACAATATACCTCTCTTAGCTTTCCAGCAATATCATCAAGAAAGTCTGCATCAGGATGAACTATAACCATCTCCCTTTAATTTTCAGAAAAGAAGACTGTTTGTTAGATAAATATGAAGAGACAAATGGCAGAATAGTTTAACAACAAAAGTAACAAAGCAACAAATGGGAAGGTATGAGCACACCTGAGGGGTGTTTTGAGAGGTTTGTTGTGACGCTCACGAATATTACGGGCAAGATCAATTATTGTCATCATTCTTGTAACACTTTGCTCGATACGTTCATCTCTCTGTAATGGAAGTAAAATTTAGTTAATATGTCTCAACTAATCTAGAAGATCAATATGTCAAAATTAAGTTCATTGAATTACAGTCGGCCACACAAGAAGGAGCTAAAAATGCATTATTTAATTGTTCCACATTAGAAATATTAACTTGACAAATTCATAGCTTAAATAACTACAAAAGGTTTCAAAAATATTTGTTTGATAAGATCTTCATAAAGAAACAAATGACCACCAATACCTTTCCTTCTGCTTGAGGAAAACTGCAAAAATGAATGCTTTCCTCTGACTCATCCAAAACTTTCCGCATATTTTGATAAAGGACCTCAGTGAAGAATGGGGTTAATGGTGCCATCACTTTACATGACACTAAAAGGACCTGTAAACACAAAATAAACGATACTAAGTCATATCTCAAGAACTGAATAGTTACAAACTACTGAGGTTAATGGTGAATCTGAAGTGCATATATCTCAAGAGCTGAATAGTTACAAACTAAGTCATAGTTGAAGGCAATATGTAGAGAATAATTATTGATAATGATGCTCATAAGAATTATAACCATGGTATGCAGAAAGAAAGATGAGAAAATGAATGCCAGGTAGAAAATTTTCTGATACTTAACACGGTGATACGAAAAATAGATGATAGCTTACATATACTAATTTATAACTTAACAAGAGCACAGGAGGAGTAAGTCCAGAGAGAAATTAGTTACGGAGGATACTATGACCGAAAAGAATTTAACAAGTCAACACTATGCTTGCAGATGAAGCATTCTGATTCTTAGTGAAGAGTAATTAGAAACTAGGAGTCTTTTTTTCATAAGAAGATATTAATAGAGCCATTGACACTTTTACAGTCCAAAAACAAACAGGTCTATAAAGGTACATTCGAGTTAATTACAACTTGGCTCCAACTAGAATGAACCCTCTATTGGTTAACAAAAGAATATTATAGAACATCTTGGTTTCACAATTGGAAAAAACATAAAAAATAAAAAGTTGATCAGTAGTATAGCCTGTACATCACCCCTTCATTGGGTACTATAGTATAGTACCAAACAGAACATGATTCTGAAATCCAAAGAAACATGAAAACACATTGTTAGACTTTAAACTCCCAACAATGACACTCACAGCGTATTTGAGGACCTCCAAACGACAATCTAGTATCACATGCAATCTTTTTACACAACGTTAGGATTGAAAGGTGTTGGGATGGGGTTTAGTGGTATAAGGGGTGACAGGCGGGGGATAGATAGTAAAGATGAGGGGATCAACATAGCAACTCCCAAATGAATATTATAGTAATTTAAAATTGTTTTAGAAAAAGTCTGTTGATTCTTTTTTCTTTTTTTAACCATATACGCGTACGTTTCTTCTATTAACAAGACTTGAATATAAAAATGCCTATGGCAATAAATAAAACTATATATGCAAATGAGCCTTAAATACAAAGGCATTGCAAAATGTAGACAAAAAAATCAACAAGTAAATAATAATAAATAAAAAAACCAAAATCACATTCCAAGAATCGCAAACTCAACCAACCATGCACACCATCATTCATGAAAGACCCAGCTGTTGGTCACACAATGGAAAGTAACATAAAGAGAATAACCATCATAACACAAGAAAGTTACCATCACCATACATTGAAGAGAGTTGAGAGTGCCATCCTACAATCTTCTTCACCAGTACGACCCTTTAGCCTCTTGCGATTGAAACGCACGTATATATTTGTCAAGTTGTCAAGAAACTTCAAAAGATATGGAACCACCTATAAAATTGTTTACAGGTCATTTGTTAGTATGTATTAAATACATAATTAAAGGCATAGAATGATTTCTAGAATGAACACATTTCTTTATGCGAAAATGCAAAAAAGAAACATTTTATCCCAAAAAAACAGTAACTATGTGGGAACCATGAAAATAATTAATGACCTCTAGGGGGAAAAATCATTATAACTATTAGATCCAAAACATAGCAAATCCAAAGAGATAATAACAATGAAGCATGCATACATGAGCAAAGATGACAATGATATTTATGTAAACAAGCCCAAAATTAAATTCTGATTTATCCATTTTTTCATTAGTGGATTTTTCATAAATCATAATTCAGCAGAGATATACAAGTTTCATGTATATTCATGAAAAGGTACTGTCCCACACATGGAATATTATTGAAACCAGACACTTCAAGTATATTTTGAACACCTAAGACAGGATACTTTTATTGCAACGTCAAAAAAGTACTAATTAACTGTTACAATTTAGATTATATTCTGATCTTGCATTCTAATTATCTAATCTGCATAAAACCAAAAAGCACAAATCCACCTAAACTTTACGGGAAATAAAAGTTACTTTGAAAATAATGGTTGATATATAGCTAACCGTGTAAAGTCGATAACCATTCATCTCTTGCTGGACAAAATATACAAGACTCTGTGTGGCTGAGTTGATCCACTGGTCAAGGACATTTGATGACTTTTCTACAGTGGCACGATTTATAGGGCGGAAAGGGGCAAAGCCCTCAACTTCAAGTCTCTTAGCGTTCTGAACAAGGAACCTATATGCGTTGTACCAAGGAAGAAATACATCCTTGACCTGAAAAGAATAAATAAAACGTACTTCTAAATTAATTGAAGGGAACCAAAACTAATAAACATATTTAAGACCATATAATTGAAAATAACTACACAACCACACAGAACTCCAATGCAATAATAAAAAGAACAGTAGATATAATAGTACTTACAACACCAAAAACACCTTCTTTTTTGAAACGTAACGGCTCAGCACGCACAACAGGAGAGTTGATGAGGTATAACCGTAGTGCATCCTGCACAACAGAAATAGAAAACAGACCAAACATTGGTAAGATTCAACATCTAGAAAGGCTTTCATATCAAACAAAGAAACCCAGACAAAAATTTTGTATGTAAAATGAAAACTTGAAGATACTACAATAAACTTACAGCCCCGTAGTCATCGATGACTTCCATTGGTGAAGGATAGTTTTTCAAACTTTTACTCATTTTTTTTCCATCCTCGGCAAGGACAAGTCCATTGCAAATGAGGTTCCTAAAAGCAGGTTTTCCAAATAATGCAGTAGATAACACCATAAGAGTGTAGAACCTGCAGAGCGAGAAGGAAACCAACAAAAATTCAGAACATATGGGTTAGATATCATGTCACATATTTTCTTTCTAGGGGAAGACACTCAAATCTGGAAAAGAAAACAAACAAACTTACCATCCACGAGTCTGATCTAGCCCTTCAGCCACAAAATGCCCAGGAAAATTTTTCTCAAAAAGTTCTACATTTTCGAATGGATAGTGGATATAAGCATAAGGCATGGACCCACTCTCAAACCAACAATCAAACACCTGAAGAGAAAAACCAACACATCAACATCAAGGTAAAGAAGAAAATACCGGCTACTACCATAATAGAGTAGCTTGAATGTACTTACATCATCTATACGTCGAAGAAAGCCATATTCAGGACCACGGCTAGAAGGAATAGTGATATTATCAATGTTGTGGCGGTGCAGATCGAAAACCTATTAAAATCAGCATAAGAAAATATTAGTTTAGATTTTCTAATTCATTAAGAGAATAAAAATGAAATGAGATTAATTCATGCATGAAACAAAAAATATAAAAAAACATTATCCTTGAAAATCTAAGGATCAGCATTCATAAGTAATTGCAGACATGCAGACACAGAGAGGAATCAAACCTTAGCACCAGAAAGCTTTTCAAGCTTCTCAATAGAATCCATGACAACTATTTCCTCACCATCCTCACTGATCCACACAGGAAGTGGAGTGCCCCAAAATCTACTTCGACTAACTGCCCAATCTCTTGCATTTTCCAACCAATTGTGGAAGCGTTTTTCCTGAAATAATAGAAACCAGGGAGTTGTTGTCACCACAGTTCAAAATTCCATAAGTATCTCCCATCTGAGGACATACTGCGTATTTTTCATAACATAACACGAAACACGAAAATAAATTTTAAAATAGCATTCTCACTAGCCATTTGCATCCACACAAAAAAAAAAAAAAATCAAATCACAATGTTCAAGAAATGAAAATTTAGCAGCACCAAAAAAATCTTTTTTTAGCTTTTTATTTTCAACAGTTTAAGCATAGGATTAGATGATAGTACAGCCGCACTTGCCCATGTTCAGAAAAAAATTTAACCTTCACAAAATCAGGAACCCAGTAAGTCTGCGTGTTGTTTTCTAACAATTTTTCTTTCAACTGCTCCACTCGGATAAACCTGTAATCAAATGGCAAAACTCATTTAGGATGAGACTACACATTGGCAGGAGACGAAATAAAAATGGTTGAAACTGACACAAGTCGTAGAGTCCTACTATAAGAACTTGCAATAAATTTAGCATGCATGGAAGAATCTGTTCGAACAGAATCTACCAAAAAAACAATTGACCAATGAAAACTGAGCTTTTAATATATAAAAAATTAACAGAGTATAAAACTGAAGTGCGAGATTAGCTAGTTAAAAAAGCAGTTACCAGCTTGGAACAGCTCTGTAAATGAGTGGAGTTTTAGATCTCCAGCAAAAAGGATAAGAGTGAGTAAAGGTTCCGGACTTCACTAGCCTTCCGTTTGCCTGAGCAAATACGGAGAATTACATCAGAACAGAGGAGAAAAGCAATACTTACAAAAAGTACAAAATCATCTCTTGGCAAATAAATCGCCATGAGAATAGAACATCCACACACTGAAGAGGATTCTGATTTCTACTTTTTTTCACTTTTTTTACTATGATCCTTCAACTAATGATGATGACAACAAGAAGAACAATAATAATGACTAGCATCAGAACACATGAACCTAGACATTATTTGATGTCAAAACATCTTTAAATGATGAAGATAAAACTGAACATTTCTGTAAAAGTCTATTTCTTCTCAAAGTTGAATGGCATAGCTATATCTTTTCTTCTTGTTGAGTACAGGTTGGGTAAGTAAACCACCCTACTTATATGCGTGTGTAAACTGTCTAGTACCTTCACTGCTTCAATAATGGCTTTATCTGCATCCTTGACATAGCGCCCACTGAAGTCGGTAATTCTTTCCGTGAAGCATCCATCATCATCAACTGCTACGATCAAGTTCTCTCCCTACATGCAAAAAAAACAAAGGCAAACATAAAAAACATGGGCCTGAAAGTAAACTGCAAAAAATTGAGATGTTTAAATTTCTCGGGAAAATATTTAATTTAATAGGCCACTTAAGAGGAAAATTTCTTCGGGACTTTCAACACCATTAAAGCAGTAAAGGGAAGTTCCACAGAGTGTTGAAAATCAAAGAGAACTTAAAGATGGCGAAAATTTCAACCCTTGATATTATAACATTTACATGCAACCGGGTGCATACCTTATTGATTACTTTATTTTCCAGGCAAACACGATAATCATCTTCACCAAATGCAGGAGCACAATGAACAACACCAGTACCACTGTCATCAGTTACGTAGTTGTCGGCAACAACTCTGAATGCCACATCAGAGAACTCCTTAAAGTAGTCAAACAGTGGTTCATACCTGCAGTTCACAGTCTCTTTATAATTGTGATACGCATAAATAACTACATGAACTAAGTAAACAAAAGAAACCACAGACTAAACTCCAATCTGACAATAATTTGAAAAAATAAGGGACAGAAGTACTCACTTCTTTCCCACTAATGAAGCCCCAGAGACTTTCTCCAATACTTCATATGAAGTATCAACAGTTTCTTTTTTCCCACCTGAGGATCCCTTGGTCTTGGAATTGAGCTTTTTTGAATCATCAACAGATCCACTTGCAACAATTTCTTTTGGTTTATCACTCGGAAGAGCTGACAACCGAGATTCAGCAACAACATATACTTTTCCGGAGTACTTGTTGCGAACCTAATTTTTTCCCACCTCAAATTAGATTCTCAAGTGATATAGCATAAAAAAATACATGAATAAAGTTGAACAAAAAATTAATGACATCACAAAATAGTATGATAACCACTAGATGGCCAGGATATCGTATTATGACAAAAATTAAAAGAAAAACAGTTTAAGCGCCAATATGGGGTTTAAATTTGCATGATATGGTCAAAGTGACATTGAAACAAATAAATAAATGGATACACTTTTAAAAATAGCAAAATAGAAAATAGATATCAAAACTACTGTTATAGCAGAAGCAAAATTAAGTGACAAAGTAACTGACCTTCACGTAAGTGAAATTTGAATTGACACATAGGGCTAAATTGCTAGGAAGGGTCCACGGAGTAGTTGTCCAAGCCACAAAATTAGCCTTTTGCAGATCTCCGACAATTGGAAAAGCCACCATAATTTCAGGATCAGGAACATCCTGTGTTACTCCATAGATGTCAAATATGATAGGAGATTCTTAAACACAATAGGAAAGAAAACAAAAGGTTGAATTAATGGTAGAGCAATAACGCAGACAAATTCCTAGTTTCACCAGTGGAATAACTTTGACTAGCCACTTAACCATGGAAACGAAAAATACACGATCTCATCACATTAACAAGATTCAACCACAGCAATACAAACAAAGATAGAACTAATTCAGCAAAATTTGTATAAAATATCAACAGAAGTATCACAAACCCTATATTCTTGACCGGCCTCAAAATTGGAGAGCGGCGTCTTGCAGCCAGTACTGTATGGCATGACCTACATAAAAGAAAAACAATTATGTCATCTCCCAGACCAAAACCTGTTTAATTCAGAAATTCTCAATACCCAGTTGAAGACAACCAAAAGAAAACACAATGCAACCAACCAACCAACCTTGAAGCCTTTATAAACAAGACCCTTTTGAAATAACTGAGCAAAAACCCACCAAACACTCTCCATAAACTTCAAGTCCATGGTCTTATAATCGTTTTTGAAATCAATCCAGCGCCCAGTTCGCGTAATAACCTTCTCCCACTCCTCCACGTACCTAGTAACAATGCCCCTACACTTCTCATTATACTTATCAATCCCCATCTTCAGCACATCGTCTCGGCGCTTGATGCCGAGCATCCGATCAATCTCGTTCTCGACGGGCAGGCCATGGCAATCCCAGCCGAAGCGGCGGATGACGTGGTGGCCGGTCATCGAGAAAAATCGAGTAATGATATCTTTGATGGTGCCGGCCAATATGTGGCCATAGTGTGGGAGGCCCGTGGCGAATGGAGGACCGTCATAGAAGACGTACTCAGGCAGGCCCTCAGTGCGAGCCAACTGAGTTTCGAACGCCTTGATTTCGGACCACAGCTTGAGAATGGTGTCCTCTTGCTTGGGGAAGGAGAAGTCTTTGCCCTCGCAGACTTCCTCCATTGAAGCAAGGGTTAGGGTTTTACAGAGGTGAGAGAATAAAAATAGCTGAAACCTATATATCTATACGCAGACAACGAATCTATATATATATATATATATATGCACGCAGAATCCCCAAAACTCTCTTTAACTGTCTTTTTGTAGAGCAGAACAGGCAACTAAGCATAAAACCTCTAATGGAAAAGGGTTTGAGCGAATCACCGTTAAGAGAAGGGTATTTTTGTATTTTTACATGCATTAAAATGGGAAAAATTAGAGAAATGTATTTACAACGAATGGGATTTGAACCTTTTCCCACCACGCCTTTCAGAAAAAAATAGACTCAACCCCGCTGCGTTGCATTCAAGTTTGCGTTATTAACGAATTCGTTTTGTATTTATACATATAATTACAAATACGATATTAATTTTCCCATCTAGGTTATGTACTGTACATGTCCCTAAACTTGGCCCCCAATTGCAATTGGATCCGTAAACCTTTTTTTGTGCCAATTACATCCTTTAACTCGATAAATAGTTCCAATTGGATCCTACGGTCCAACTCTGTCAATTTATCTGTCAAAGTGAGAGGGTAAAAGCGTCCTTTCGGGTTCTTCATCCATCATTGACCCCAACTCCACCTTCTTCATCCATTATCAACCCTAACAACCCCACCTCCATCTTCACAAGTTTACAATACAAATCCATATCAAACAGTTTGTGATTGGTAGAAACCACATAGGATTTACTTGGCTCTATTTACAGTTTGTAAAACTGAAAAGAAAAACTACAAAAACTGGAAAAAAAAAATATAATTAAATAAACTTAAAAATAAGAAATCCAAATCCAAATCTCTCTCTCTCTCTCTCTCTCTCTCTCTCTCTCTCTCTCTCTCTCTCTCTCTCTCAACTCTTCCTCTCTCATGCAACCCGTTCCCCCTCCTCCTTAGCCCACCCCATCAAAACCCAGATCCTAACCCAACCTACAACCCACCCCCCATCTCCCAACCCGCAGAACCTAGAACCCACCTGCAACCCCATCCGTTCAAGCTCTCTTCCTCTGCTGCCGCTGTAACAGCGGCAGCACCCGCCATAATGAACGCCACAGCAGCCACCAGCTACGCCACGGCGTTGGTTGACATGGCCAAATCCAATGTCGTCAGCTTCTGCACCTACTTCGCTATCTACGCCAGGTGCTGCGACTCCAGCTTCACCACCAAGCTCACGATGGCCAGCTCCGTTGTGATTCTATTTCTCCGATTTTGCTCTAATTCTTTTTAGATGTTCATGTCTCGAAAGCTTTTGAAAAATTCTCCTTTTGTTTGTTATATTTGTTGAACTGATGAATTTGTGAACTGCGTTTTGTTGGTGTTTGTGATTAGATTAGGATTTTCGTATAAACTGCATGTGGGTTTTAGGTGTTTCGTTTTTCTAATTATGTTTGGGAATTATTATTTTTCCAACTGATTTTGTTTTTGGATTGTGGTTCTGTTCAATCCATTCTTGAAATGACGCTTTTATCCCTCATTTTGACGGACAAATTAACAGAGTTGGGTGGCAGAACCCAATTGGAACTATTTATCGAGTTAACGGATGTAATTGGCACCCAAAAAAAGTTCACAGACCCAATTGCAACTAGGGGCCAGGTTCAGGGACGTCTACAGTAGATAACCCTTTTCTTTTTTATCTCGTGCTTTAATTTTTAGGATTATATTGTTTCTAATTTTTTATTTAGGGATTTACAAATTAGGGGTTTCTGTTATCAATTGATGTGTAAATTTAATCTAAGCATTTACTATCTTGTTGGTTGAAGGTTACGGTGGGTGGGGATTGGGAAGAGGGTGGGTGAGGGGCGAGGGAGAAGATCAGGGAGAGAGATAAGATTAGTTTTTTTTTTTAAACAAAAAAAAATTGGACTTAACCGTGTCAAGTGTCAATATATTTAAGGCATAAGGGTAAACTTGAAAACAAAAGCTAGGTTGTCTTAGGTATTAACAACATTGGGTTAAGTGTTACAAAAATGACACATGTCATGAGGGAAAGAGAGAAGGTCCAAAAGAGAATGTTAGAGAAAATGTTGCTAGCATTCCCCTTATTGAAATCACTAACAGTGTGTTTGGATGCGGTAAAATAACTCGAGATTTTAACAAAAGTCGGGATTTGGAGCATGGAAAAGGGAAAGTTCAGCGTTTGGCAAAATCAACTCAGGATTTGCCAAATTACACGCATAAAATATCGTGGGAATTGCACATCTAAAATCCCGAGTTGAAATTCCATGGTAATAGGCGGAATTGTACAATTCCCAATAGAGAGGGAACTGTCATCTTCTGCCCGTGATAAACAATTTTCTGCCCGCCAAAATTTTCATCTTCTGCCCGCGATAACCCATTCCTTGTCGTTGGCCTTTTTTTTGTCTGCTATATTGTAAGTCCTCTCTCTCTCTATTAACTGCAAACGCCTTTCTTCCTCAAGCGCCTTCGACTTTTCGGTAAGTCCTCTCTCTCTCTCTCTCTCTCTCTCTCTCTCTCTCAAGTGTTTTCTTATGGCTTCTCTTTCTCTTTTTCTCTGAATCGATGTCCATATTCAAAATTTGTTTAGTTTGAATTCCTCTTTGCTTTTTCTCTAATTCTACCTTGAACTGAATCTGTTTCTTGATCATTCTCGAAAACAAGACATGGGTTTTGCATATTTTATCTATTTTTCCTTTTTCAGTTAATTGAATTTTATTTACAAGATAATAATTCTCTGTTCTTCTCCTTGTGCTTGCCCCTGCTATGTGCTTGGTTGTGCTTTGTGTTATATTTGTGTTTGTATTGATCGTATCGTTGATTAGTTGGAATGGAAAGTGTTGAGGCCCAAAAAAGTCACGAGAAGCCCAAAGACATTTAAGGCCCGATATAACATATAATTTTGGTCATGCGTTAATCCAAGCTATATTTTGGGAATTAATTCATTAAATAAATAATAGTGTCCATGCCATGCAAAGCCAATAATACATTTTTCATATGTCAATCACCTATCAAGCTTACATGAACCCAAGTCATGTGGTTACGGGGCTTGCATGAGGGATTGTGGTGTGGAAGGTTACAGAGGTCCACAAGCCCCACGGAAGCTCTTGGATAATGGAGACTTTGGGCTAGCTACTTGGGAGCACCAAAGTCCAAGCCCATTACTTAGAGTTCTCCAATGTGGGTAAGCAAATGAGATATTTTCCAAGCATTTCCTTTTATCCATAGGAAATAGTCATTTTCCAAATGCCTAGCTTTACCCGTTGGAAATAAGCCTTTTCCAGCACTCCCTATTACCCATTGGAAACAAGCCAATTCTGACACTTCCCTTTACCCGTTGGAAATAGTCATTTTTCAATGCTTAGCTTTACTCATTGGAAATAAGAATGTCCCAATGCTCCCTTTTACCCATAGGAAATAAACTAGTTCCAACACTTCCTTTTACCTATTGGAAACCAAAGAGAGCCTTCCCCCTCTATAAATTGGGAGGCATTTGCCCAGCCAAAACCAACCTCTCTTGGTTGTTGCATGCTTCTCAACAATCATGAGAACTCATCTTCTTTTATCTTTTTGGCTGCTGCAAGCATTCCAGCAACCATCCCAGCCATCAACCTCCATATTTTGACTGTTGCAAGCATCCCAGCAGCTATCAACCAACATCTCTTGGTTGCTCGAGCCCCCAGCAACCATCGAACCACTTTCCTTTCTCTCTTTGGCTGCTGCAAGCATTCCAGCAGTCATCCCAGCTATTCCTCAACCATCACAACCAAGATTTTCCTTCCTCCTCATACCCTTCCAAGCTATAAATACCATAGCCTTCAAGCCTCAAGCTTTTCCTCCCATCCTCCTCTTGAAACTCTTAAATCCCCATAGCCATAGCCATAGCCATAGCCATAGCCACAAATAACAAATCATCAACGCCCCAAACTCAAGCATATCCAACACCAAGCCAAGCACATGCATTCTCATTTGCTAAACTTGTGAATCTTTAGCTCCCACACTCCAAGCTCTCATGCCAAGCTAATATAATCTCATATCTACATCAGCAAGTCATCTTCAACTTTTCGTCAAGCTGTTGGAAACGTCAACATCAAACACGCAGCCGCTGGAAGAAGAACAGAGTACCCCCTGGGACATTCTTTTCCCTCGGGATGCTTTGGGCCTAGTCCTCGCTAACTCAGAAAAAGGGGCAACGAAGGCTTAATCCACCACTCTATGGCGGTTCGAGAATCAATAAGCCCGGATGAGCCTTCCGACGGAAAAAGACCCCAACAGAAAGCAGTCGCTATCACGTTCTAGAAATATTGATATATGCTCCTTATTAGAAATATTGATATATGCTCCTTTTACAAAGCCAATGAAAAAGACGGATCAGATGATCATATTCATAACAAGTTGATGAAATTAAGGTTGGTCTCTAGGTAGGACCAGGAACAATGTAGAGGTCTACCTGTGAAAAATCAGTCTAAAGCAGAAACCCAAGGGAGAAAACTAACTAAGGAAAAAACTCTCCAGGTTATATGCTAAATATTAGAACTTGAAGGAGATTTCAAACTGCTTTCAAGAGTTTGCATCTGCTGTTTAGTTTTAATTTCCTATTAGATAGTTTTGTCTAACATATCTTTCAGGTTAGTTCTCGTGAAAGAAAAGATTACTTCTTTAATTGTCAGGACCTGTTATGTAGGGCTTTTCAGGTTAGTTCTCGTGAAAAAACTCTCCACAAGTGCACACTTCTATGTAGGGCTTTTCGGTTTTTGTAGCCCAAGATTGCTTCTTTAAGTCGCAAGCGTGCTAGAGACGAAGAAGAAAATAAGAAGAAAATGACAATTATTCTTAGTACCATTACATGTATCATTGACATTGTTGGAGCATGGTATAATGAAAATTATTTGGTTAAAGAGCCCTCACATGATTGGGATGAAGAAAGGCGATGTCGCTTGAATCGTTTGTATAATGGGAAGGAAGTTGATTGTATTGAACAACTACGAGTTAGTAAGAAAGCATTTCAAAGCTTGTGCACTATTTTGCATGAAAAGGGTGGATTGGCTTGGACAAGAAATGTTTCAATTGAAGAATCCGTTGCTACCTTTTTAAATATACTTGCTCATGTTAAAGACAATTCCAACTGAGAGAAAGAAGGGAATGGTGTTGATGTTTATTTCACCAAAAGCGTAGACACATTTTATATTCAGTTGACATTTTTAATTTTTGCTATTTTGTTGAAACATTGGTTGGGATGATTAGCTTCATTTTTTTTAATTACGTGATTTATGCTTTTTTAAATTAGACAAGCTACAGTTGCAATTCTTTACATTAGTAACAATTGAGGTATATGTTGTTAGACATTTTCGTACATCTCAAGTCTTTCTAATTAGATATATAATTATAATGTGTTGAACGATGCTAATTATTCCTATCAGATTTTATATACAAGACTGTTGTAAAAAAAATAAAAAAAAAAGTTCTTACGTAAATTCTAATTATGTGATGACTATCCAAACAGGTGAAATTGTAATTTATGTCATTTCTTAAATTCCGCATATATGACATCCAAACGCTGAAATTTGCAATTGACGGAATTTTTAAATGATGTAATTGGAAATTCCGTCATTTACAATTTCCATGGAAATTAGAATTACTTCATCCAAACACACCATAAGATCATTTGATGAATTACTAAAATTCCTTCCCACACTTAGTTTTTAGCCATGGTGGGTTAGGGTTTCTTTGATGGACATTGACACGAATACGACCCAAAACCCGCAAACACAACCCGCTTGCCAAGTCTAAGATTTGTGAGAAATCTTCATGCTCCTCTTGTATTTAGATTAGGATTGGCATTTTGTACTGCAATATCGAAAAACTAACCGAACCGATAAAACATTTTACCGCAAACACGCTGACAAGTCATGAAAACTGACCGACATTTTACCGATATTTTACCAAATTCAATGTCGACGGTATAATGATATTTATTTATTTTTTTATCATTTTTTTTGGTATTAATACTCTCTCCTCTCACACTCTCAGACTCTCTCCATCACTCACTCTCTCGTCTCTCTCCTCACCATTTGACTGAAATGCACAACCCAAAAAAAAAAATTGTGGGTCTTAGCCTCGCCACTCTCTCGTCTCAATCGCTCTCAATCTCTCTTATCTCATATCTCTCCATCTCTCTTGCCTCATGTCTCTCGTCTCAATCTCTCAACTCGCTCAATCGCAGAGAAACTCATCAGGTAAACTTTTTAGGGTATTGGGAATATCTAGGGTTTCGAATTGGTGTTTGTCAATTTTGGGTTTTGAAATTAGGGATTTGAATTTCACAGGGGATTTTTTTTTAATGATTTATGGGCCCATTCAGTGAGGACGGTATTTGGTGATATTGATCGTGTTGTCGATCAGACCGAGTCACTGTTAACCGACCTCTATTGGGTTGGGACTAATCCCAAATATAGCCATATTGTGAATTGTCAGTCGGTTAGCCGTTGCTTGGAAAATTTGCGGTTCCCGAATTGAGACCAGTCCTACTATAGCTTGTACTTAAAAGAAGTGTTGCTATTTGGACTACAACAAGCTAGCTTTCATTTTTCAAGTTTATCCTTATTAAAGGTATTGACTCTCATGTTTCCTTTAATTTATGCTAAAAAATTTATAATTTTCTTACCATCTTGTTGAAAAATTTAATAAGAAAAAGAGTAAGGCAATGCCTTCTTCCCCACGACGATTCATATGTGTCCTCTGATTCGTTTTTTTTTTTTTTTTTTCATAATCTTTTCAATCTAAAGGTGTCAAATAGATTGGGCTGCCCCTAGCACGACACGGCTGATCATGGATCGTGTCGACCCGTTTAAAAGCCCACTTTTTAAATTTAATTTAATTTGCAGATAGTTCAACATTTAGTGTAACATACAATATATATGGGAATTTTTCGTATTCTACGGTTGTTTTAAGTTTAACAAAAACTCTTAATTTATGTAAATTTTGTGTATATTAAATATGTATCAAAAACTTTATGTATTTTCATCTTGCATTATTAATCTCTGGAGATTTTTCATTTCAACTAAAGAAAACTACATTGACAAATTCAATTATAAGACTGAAGGAAACATATATTTAAACTCTTTTTCTTAGATTATTAGCCACAATAAACATGAATCAAACATTCAAGAAGCGGAAGTAAATCTTTAAAACTTATTGAGCTAATGTCTATCCAATTTTAGCCAAGCATCTTAGAGGCCTAATTTCTTATATGCACAAAACAAAAGGGAGGAAATGATGAAGTTTTCTTACCCTTGAAGCTCTCTTGGATGGTCCCCACGTTTTCACCTTTTCTTCACAAGGTACCAAAGTAGCTACCCTCTAGTTCACCATACCAAATATTTAGAAGATGAAGAAGGAAACAACCAAGAGGACTTAGATGCTAGACTTCCTCTTGTTGACCAATTTTAGCAAAGGTGGAGGAGAGGATTTCTCCTTTCTTATCAGTTCTAGTTTTGATATGTGAGTAACACTTCCATACTATAACTCGTGGTTTGATCGCGTTCAGTGTATTTGTCCCTATAAGCACCTACATACTAAACTTACTGTCTCTACACGCAATGACTTGAGACTGGTTATTCTCCCAATTGAGCGGATATAGTGTGTACCAGTCTCTGCGGATGATCAACGCCGAATTGATAATCTTCAACTGGGAACGTTTAGGAAATGATGTGGAAGTGTGAGAGGTCTCCTTATATCCAATCTTATTAAATAACTCTCATATTATTTCATATTTCAAGGACTTGTTGTTTTACTGTTATGATAATAGACCAAATATCATGGTTGAAAATAACGATCTTGCCCATTAGTAATGGTGAAATATCCATAAAATAACATCACGTGTGTTGACTTTAGGGCATATTTCTAACAAAGACAACCAATACAATTGCAATGAAATTTAAAGCTTTTGAAGTCATGCATAGCAGTTAGAGGTGTCAAACAGGCTGGGCAAGCCCATTTAAACTCGTGTCGAGCCAAGCCGGTCCATTTAATTTTGTCGTGGTGGCCTATTTAGTAAAACCATTTATCCCAGCCTGGCCCAAAGCCCAAGTTCACATTAAAATGGGTTAGGCTAGGCTCGGGCCGTACTCGGTGAAGGAAACATGTATCTAATGCTTAGGAAATAAACTTTAGCCACAACCTATACAACAAAAACATTCTAAATGGCGGCTTCATTTTGTTTATACTAGTTTAGTTAAACCTTTTTCATTTTAAACCAAGTATCTTAGCCTAGTCTCTTTGAACACAAATAGAAAAAGGAAAAAGAGAATAGATCTTTACCCTTGATGACCTTTTCTTGATTTCTCAAGAATGAACACCTTTGTTGGAAAGACTTTTTGTTTCTCTTGATTTTGACTCATTCACCTTAAGGCTCCAAGATTGGAGTCCTCTACCTCACCACACCAAATGCTCCTAGAGATGAAGAGAAGGCAATTAAGAAGTATGGATGCTAGACTATTTCTTGAATGGACCAATTTTTGGTTTATGGAAGATGAGATACAAAGATGATCACTCATCAACCAAAGTAGGAAAACCAAAAATCCTAGGTAGGTTTTCTCCAACACTTAGCTTATATAGGACAACACAAAAGGCAATTGGGTGGGTATTTGGGGCTCCGTTTGGTTCATGGGTCATGTCATTTTGTGCCACTTATCCCTTGGGCCCAATAGCATTTTGGGCTATTTTGTCCCTTTCCTTTTAAATCATATTTAAAAGCATAATCCAATACTTCTATATGTCAATATTAATTCCATAATTAATCTTTTAATTATAATTTAACTATTATATTATAATTATTGTCTTACTTAATTGACCCGGTTGAACTATTTGACTTTGGTCAATTGCTTCGGTCAACATGTTGACTTTTGACTGTTGACTTTGACATTTGATTATCAAACCATTGACTTGTGTTTCCTCATTTCATTTCTCCTCATTTGTACCTCTAATCACATTCTTTGGGTGTGTAGATCCGTAGGTTCCCTTTAGCAAGGTAGTGGGTTAACTCAACTCCTCAGAGATGATATACGAATTAAATTCCACAATTTAATTATTCCTATTAATAAAGGTGAATTGAAATCTTTTAGGACATCCACAAACCATGGTTGTAGCCTAGCAGCAAGTCATGGTTATCCGAGCTAAATGAGACGTTGTGAAAGAACCTATTCAAATTGGAATGACCGTGCAATTGAATCCTTCTCTTATGTCAATACTCCTTATTCACATTATTAGATTATGGAATTCAATTCTCAACATCTTAATGTGAATCATTCCTTTTATATGATTATCCTGGTAAAATTTGAAGACTTCTTCTTTCAAGTCTTATCCACTACTCTGCGTAAAGATTTGACCAATCATATCTTGGAGTATTCTCTCTCCTTTACTGAGAGTAGAGATTCCTTATTGTGCATTCATTTGCTTCCATGACTCTATTGAGAATCCTGATGAGCACCTTTAAGCTATGCCTAATTCAGCATGACCGTATAGTGCCCTCAAAGATTAACAACATAGCCGCAAAACATCTATGATGCCTCAGGTCTAAGGATTAGTTTGCACCATTGCAATTTATGAGTTCCAGCTTGACATGTGAGTAAAGACTTCCATGTTGTAACTCATGTGTTGGATCGCGTTCAGTGTACTTGTTCTTCTACAAGCACCTACACACATATCGATGTGTCTCCACACTTAATGACTTGAGACCTTGCCATTCCCTACATATAGAGACGATACTGTGTGTACTGGTCTTTGCGGAATATTGACGTCCAATCAATATTTCTATGACCAGGAACATATTTAGGATTTAGAGATGATGAGAAGTCTCCATGTATGCAATCTCATTACATAGCTCTCATATCCACTTGTGTATTCCTTAGACTATGGTTGTTCTACATATTGAAAGATAATATAAGATGATTTAATGTATAAAACAACCTTTCTTGCCTATTGAAAACATAATATGTCTTTTATCAAAGATGTCATTAACTTTAACTATTACATAATTACACTACAAGAAAAAATCCCTTTTGTGACCAAATGTTTGGCGACAAACTAGATTTGGTCGCCAAAAGACACTCATAGGCGACGAAATAATGTAATTTGGTCGCCAAAGGTTTCGTCAGATGGAGTCATATTGTAAAATTTCAGTCAACCAATTAGCGTCCAAATATTATTCATGGGCGACGAACTGTTTTGGTGGCTAGGTGAAAATTTCACGACCAAATGCGTAGTTGGTCGCCATTTTCTTAATGGCGCGCGCGCGAAAATGTGAACTGCAAAGTGACGGAAATATTTGGTCGCTAAGTTGGCCTCCAAAGTAAAATTCGCGCCTAATAATTTCATGGGCTTTGGCGACCCACATATTTTGGTCACGATGAGGGATCCTATGATTAAAAGTATTGAAAAACTACGTCGTTTTAGTGATTTGAGTATTTTTTTTTGTTGAGACTACAACTTTAAAAACATAATAATAATAAGAAAAGAAAAAACTCCTTCCCAACTCGTCACTTCCCGTTGCGTTTCCCATCCCTTTCCTTCCTCACAAACCCCCCCCCCCCCCTTCCTCTCTCTCTCTCCCCTTGTTGGGGTTTTTTTCCTTTTCTCACGCACTTCCCTTTGCTTTGCTTTCTATTTTGGTTCTGGCCCAAATCTCTCCTTGCCCTCTTTTCTACAGCATCTGTTGGCTGATCTTGGTGGGTTTGTGGTTTTCTGGTGCTCCATCGGCAGTCTGCTCGGTGTTGGCTTTGATTTTGGTGCTCCTGTTTAGATCTACTCGCCCCCGTGGGCTGCCCATCGGCCTGGTCATTTTGGGTATTCTCTGCTCTTCCTGGAGTTATAGAGCTTGCTGTGCGGATCTTTATCTTTGCTGTTTTCTTGTTGGATTTTGTGCTTCAACTCGTTTGAGTGTGTTGCTTGTTACAGTCTCTTCTTGTTTGAGTGTGTTGCTCGTTTGAGTGGATCTTTATCTTTATCTTTGCTGTTTTCTTATTGGATTTTGTTCTCTCTAGCCGTCTGTGGCCATGTCTGGAGTCAAGGGCGGAACTAAAGAGGGGCTTGGCTGGGCCTTAGCCTAGTGCTGATTTTCATCCTATCCTTAATTGTGTTAACAAATGCACTACAAATAAATATTAGCCCACAACTTAGCCAATCATATTACATTGTTTTTTGTCTAATCACCCAAGGAACAAGACCAGACAAAAAAGATTTGTAAAAAACATATTTCATGGCTGACATAAGGATTAAAATAAGGAAAATCACATTCCTTTTGTAAGCCCCATTACTCCATGTCTCCTGCGGGCTGCAACTCCCAAGCTTCTATGATATTTTTGTGGCTGTAGCTCCCAAGCTTCCGGTGTATTCTTCTCCTTATTTCCTTCTCTCCTCTCTGTTTCTCTCCTCTTTTTTCTTTTTTCTTTTTTTTTTCTTCTTTTTCCTCTCATCTGATAGCTCAAAATAAATTAACCGGCTCTGCTCTCCGCCAATTTTCTTCTTCCTCCTTCTTTTAGTGTGGTTTCTCTGTGGCCAATTTGTCTGGAACGACACTAGCAACCTTTTTTTGGTTTCACCCCAAAAACCAGAGGCCTTCGAAACAGAGAAATAGAGGCAAAGATAACATCACTGGTTGGTGTTAGAAAACAACTCTACTTCTCTCAATTTTGTTTTTTTTTGGGGGGGGGTGGAGTTTGGTCGTACTTGTGTTAGTGTTTGGAAAAAGATGAACTTGTTCGATTTCATTATTTTTTTTGGGTTTCTAAATTTGCTGTTTTTTCTAACTTTATGGTGTCTAACAGAGTTCGTTTTATGTTTTGGTTTCAGTTTGAAATACTTGCTTAAAAGGCTACATTTTCTTAAGAGGTATGGATTGTTAACATTCTCGTTTTTTGCTTAAGAGGTATATTTGCTTCAAAATCTTCTTACCATTATCTACTTGAAATTGTTTGCAACTATGTATATGTATAATAGTTTGATTAGTGATCTGCCATGAAACTATTGAAATGCTTGAAGTTAGGCATTGTCCTAAAAAAATTGTTATATATCATTTTACAATTGAAACTTTTTGGTGTGTATATAGTGCAAGATGAACAGGGACTGGGTACATAATAAAAACAGGTTAAGCAATCAGTATAAGGCTGGTATTGAGTCATTTATGGAAGTTGCAAGTCATCATATGAATGAGAAAAATGAGACTCCATGTCCGTGCATGAAGTGCCAAAATATGAATCGTCATTCTCTTCCAATTGTCAAAGCACACTTATGGAGGTATGGCATGTCAGTGGTTTATCACACATGGATATATCATGGGGAACAATTTGGGATACAAAGACAAGATTCACCTCCTACAACTACTCAAGAGGCACCTCGACTCGATGATTATACATTTAATATTTTAAATGATGCTTTCCCTCGAGATATTGACATAGATGAAGATTTGGTAGAGGAAGATGACATGTTGGGAGGTACTGAAGATGTGGGGGATGATATGACCAATATGCATTGGGTTGAAACTGATAAGTATGAGAAATTGGTAGCTGAAGCTGAGCGAGAATTGTTTCCTGGTTTCAATGCATCAGTTTTGACAGCAATGGTACAATTCATGCATGCAAAGGTACTTAATCATTGGAGTAACAAGTCATTTGATACAATGTTAGAAATACTTAGTGATATTTCTCCTAAACCTCATAACATTCCTCCATCGTTCTATGCTGCTAATAAGATGTTGAAAGATTTGGGTTTGGGCCATGAAAAAATCGATGCATGTGTGTATGATTGTGCTTTGTTTTACAAAGAGCATGAAGGGAAAGATAAATGTCCAGTGTGTGATGAGCCGAGGTATAAGCCTAGTACTAGTAAAAAGAAAAGCAAGGTACCCCAAAAAGTGTTGCGCTACATTCCTCTGAAGCCAAGATTACAAAGATTGTTTATGTCAAATCATACAGCTGGTCACATGAGGTGGCATAAGGATAAAAAGGTTGATGAGGAAGGTATTATGAGGCATCCAGCCGATTCCATTGCATGGAAGGAGTTTGACAAGATGTACCCTCAGTTTGCTGAAGATCCACGAAATATTAGGTTAGGGCTTGCAACGGACGGGTTTAACCCATTCGGGAATATGAGCACATCTTATAGTATGTGGCCTGTGATGGTGGTTCCATACAATCTACCACCTTGGATGTGTATGAAAGAACAATATTCGATACTGAGTTTGCTTATTCCAGGCCCTAAAGCACCAGGCAAAGAACTTGATGTGTATTTGCGTCCGTTAAGGGTATATTTCTAACACTCGGGCCCAAGAACCAATCCATTTAATTTGAATTTTTTTCACTTGTTGAAAGTCCTAAGGCCCAGTAATACCATTCCTTTTATTATAAACTCCAAAAGCAGGTTGTATAAATATATCATTTCATTGTGATGATGCAATTAATCAATTTATCAATTTATTTGCCTCACTATTTTTTAAATTAATTCTATTACATAATCAAATTTGATACTAAAGTGCAAATCTGTTTAAAAAAAACTAGAGATCTCTCACTTCTTTCTTACCTTACTAGATCAAATCCGAACTCACTGTCTTGGATTGCTTTCGTAGGGTAGGGAGCATTGAATTGTATTATCCCCCATGGTTGCTGCTAAGCCTTGAAATCTTGTTGAAGCTAAAGTTTAGTTGGATTGAAGACACAGAGGTATCTGTTCCTAAATTTCCACCACGGAGTTTTGGAAGCTCTTAGCTGATTTGTCTTGTCAATATACTAGCAAGGTCTGCGGCAAGTGCATGAGATTTGGGTTTTTATGATTGGGGGTATTTCATAAAAATTTATGATATGTTGGAAAAGGAAGAGGAGATGCATAAATTGAGAGGAAGACGAGGAGACGATGCTTTGTTTTCATCGCTTCTTCACGCACGACTCCTCACACTTCGACATTTGACAGCTCTAAGCACTATTCGATGCTTTGAGTTTGAGTCCAACTCTCCAAATCCAAGTCTGTTTGTTAAGTCACTTAAGCCAGGGATGTACGACGAGATCGGTAGGTCATTAGTCATTGCATCACTTTTTTATTTTTATTTTATTTTATTTTAATTACTTAAGTTTTTAATTGCCGTTCCAACTTGGTAGTGAAAAAAATGCAGTAGATGATGGATCATGTAATTGTTAAGTCACTTAAGTGGGTTTTGACTTTTGAGACAAAAAAAAAGAAGAGGTTAAGTGGGTCGGGCTTGAAGTGGGCTCGGGCTCAAGCCAAGCCCGATCCATGTCGGGTCACGGGCCGACTCGGTCCATTAGATCTCATTTTTTTATCCTGGCCCAGTCTAAGTTTTCGTGCTGTGTCAAGCACGGCTCACTAATATTCGTGCTCGTCCTATGCCGTGCCTCATTTAAATGGGTTAGGCTCGTGTCGTGTTGGGCCGGCCTGTCCCGTCCCGTTTGACACCTCTAATAGCAATCCACATTAAATAAAAAGTCGATCACACGTTTGATGTCACTTTAGCCACATTTAGTTTCATATTTACTTTCATTTTCATAAGTTGTTTTAAAGCAATAGCATCACATAGAGTGCTTAAAACATGTTGGCTTATGCACATTAGTACCAATATATTGTATACTACGACATGAGATAAAGTTTAGAGGATACATTGTATAATTGAATATGAATCATTATAGCTAGCCTCTTGCATGTGATGACCACCCCGACCCCGAATCTATCTATGATTCAGATTCAGATCCGGACTTCGATTACGACTCCGACCCCAACTCAGGCTCATATCTCGATCCAGATTCCTATTGAACCTGTATCCTATGCATCTTTCGCTGCACAAATTATGAATTCTTGACTAACGACCACAACATATGGACGAGATTGCGCATACTGTGGTAATCCGAGACACACTCATGAGACTTGTTTTAAATTACATGGCTACTCCGAATGGTGTGCTACTCTCAAAGATTAAACGCAACACGATACGACTAGTAATGGTACTGGTTATGGATCCCATACTTCGGATAAGAGTGATTCCAAGAGTTGGATAATTAATTTTGGTGCAACTTATCATATGACGTTTGATCCTGATGATTTTCTACCCAAACCCGACGAACTTATATTGCTAACGCTAATGGAGTCACTTATCCTGTGACAGGGGCTGGCACTGTTGCACTCTCATCCTCCCTCTCACTATCTAATACTTTACTTGTTCCATCCTTATGCAATAAATTGATGTTTGTTAGTTAGATTACTAAATAATTGAATTGTTGTGTACTCATTTACCCGAGTTTTTGTTTGGTTCAGGATATTCACACTAGGGAGATTCTTGGTCGTCGTTCTAAGAGAAGGGGCCTCTATTATGTAGATGACTTCAGTCCCAACATGGCTAACAGTGTGACACATCCCTCTGATAGCAAACAAAAACAAATCTGGTTGTGGCACCGTCGATTGGGACATCCAACTTTTAGTTATCTGAAGCATCTTATACCATATTTAGTCTCATATTTCAAGGACTACGACTTCAAATGTGATACTTGTATTTTGGCCAAGAGTCACCGTGTGCCCTATCTGTTGAGTACGAGCAAATGTAATACTATATTTACGTTAATTAACTTTGATGTGTAGGGACCTTCACCTATCACTACTCCTTCTGGCATTTGGTGGTTTGTCACATTCATAGATGATTGTACACGGATGACATGACTTTATTTGCTGAAGAATAAAAATGAGGTGTTTTCCCGTTTTCAGTTCAATGCTCAAATACATATTCTTCGCTCAGACAATGATGGAGAATTTTTCAATCATGACTTTCAAGCTTACTTCCAACAACATGGAATTATCCATAAGACGACTTGTCGTCAGACACCACAGCAAAATGGTGTTGCTGAACGAAAGAATTGACATCTTCTTGAAACAACCTGAGCACTTCTTATTAGCTCACATGTTCCTCGCCATCATTGGGATGATGCTATCGTCACCGCAGTTCACTTGATCAACCGCATGCCTTATGGTGTATTGAACTTGAAAACTCACTTATAAGTGCTTGAATAACAAGCGCACATGCCCTCTGTTTTGGTACTCACACCCCAAATCTTTGAATGTGTGACCTTGGTTTATCTCCATAAAAATTAATGTAACAAACTTGATCCATGTGCGCTTCGTTGTGTTTTTGTGGGTTATGTCACTCATTAGAAAGGCTACAGCTGTTATCACCCTCCTACCCGACGTACCTATGTCACTTTAGATGTGACCTTTATGGAATTTGAGATTTTCTTTCATGACCCAACATTCAATTTTACACTTCAAGGGGAGATACGAAGTGAAGAGCAGAATTAGAGCAACTTGGAAAATGAAGAAATTCGTCTCTGTTGAGAAGCGATTGATCATCCTGCCCTTGAGGATCGATCGCCCCGAGGTCTGGAGCATGAAATTGCTCGGCCAAGAAACGATCAATCTTCCAAACTCAACGATCGATCGTCTCGACTTTGGAGCACGAGATTGCTCTCTGCCTAAAATCGATCAATCGCTCATTCGTAGCGACCGATTGCCTGACCTGCTTGAACCCTGTGAAGATGTTTCTAATTCGAGTCCCACGCCTATAGACAATACATAACAACGAGATGAAGACCCCTTTCTAACTCAATTGTACTAACCGACCAATCTCCTGAGAATATCCTTGAGGTAACTACTTCTACTACACTTGTAAATTTAGATGATAAATTGATTAGATACCAATTTCCTTTCAGGCAGAATCGTGGGAAGCCACCAAATCGTTATTTACCTGATATTGACAAGACATCAAAGTATCCAATTGTGAATCATATATCCACTGAGAAAATTTCTAAACCACTTAAGGACATTGTGTATCAGTTGTCTGCTATTCATATCCCAACCAAGGTTGTTGAACTATTACAAGATCCTAAGTGGGTTCAATCTATAAAGGAAGAAATGAAAGTTGTTGAGAAGAATTAGACTTGGACATTGGAAACTTTACCACAAGGAAAAAGGACTGTTGGATGTAGATGAGTGTTTACCGTAAAACACAACGCTGATGGATCTATCGAGCGATACAAGGCAAGACTTGTGGTGAAAGGGTACACATAGACTTATGGTGTAGATTATGAAGAAACTTTTGCACCAGTTGCAAAATTGAACACAGTCAAAGTCTTATTGTCCCTCGCAGCTAATCTGGACTGGCCACTAAACCAGTTTGATGTAAAGAATGCTTTCCTACGTGGACAACTCATGGAGTAGGTGTATATGAACATTCCCCATGGATATAATACTACTCAGATTGGAACAGTATGCAAATTATGAAACTGAAACAATCACCACGTGCATGGTTTGGGCGGTTCACCATGGCAATGAAGAACAATGGTTTCAGACAAAGTAACTCAGATCATACTATGTTCTTGAAACATTAGAAAAGGGAAGGTAACAACTTTAATAATCTATGTTGACGATATGATTATTATTTGGAATGATAAACATGAAATATCTTAGCTACAAGACTATTTGGCTATTGAATTTAAGATGAAGAATCTAGGTGGACTCAAATATTTTTTGGGGATTGAGGTGGCCCGATCACAACAAGGCATAATTCTCTCTCAAAGGAAATATGTCTTGGACTTGTTGACAAACACATGAATGCTAAATTACAAACCTGTAGACACTACTATTATTTAGAATCATCATCTTGGAGAATATTTGGATCAAGTTCCAACTAACAAAGAAAGATACCAAAGGTTAGTGGGAAGATTAATCTACTTGTCTCATACTCGACTAGACATTGCTTATGCGGTAAGTGTCGTCAGTCAATTTATGTATTCTCTGAGTGAAGACTACATAAATGTAGTTCTTCGGATACTTAGATATTTGAAGTCTGCACCCGGAAAAGGACTTATGTTCTCAAAACATGGTCATCTGAATATTGATGGTTATTCAGTTGCAGATTGGGCAGACAGTGTAACAGATAGAAGATCCACATCATGTTACTTCACATGCGTGAGAGGTAATTTGGTTACGTAGACGAGCAAGAAACAAAAGGTAGTAGCTTTATCCAGTGTAGAAGCCGAGTTTAGAGACATGACTAAAGGAATTTGTGAGCTCCTTTGGTTAAGGAAGTTGCTTACTGAACTTGGGTAGTGTAGGGGTCTTTTTCGTTCCAGCAGCTTGACGAATGGGCCTGGGCTGCTATAAAGAGCAAATGGCTAGAATCGCCCCTTGTGTTTGAGTTCGAGAATCAAACCCCAAGTGTGCTTCAAAAGGGTAGCTGAGCCTTAGAAAACACCTTGGTCTTCTTCACCAACGAGACTAATAGTTGCTTGCATGTAAATATTGTGGCTTGGCATGAGAGGCTTGTGGCATGGGAGCTGAGCATTCGTGAGTTTAGCATGAGAGAGAGAAAGAGCTGTGATTTCCTATGAGAAACAGAGTTTTTAAGGCAAGGGAAGAGAGTATCTGACGAGGGTTTGGCTGAAAAGAGGGAGAAGGAGACAAGGAGAAGGCAATGGGTGGCTTAAGTGATTTTTCGGCAGCTTGACGAAAGCTCTGTCAAGCACTGGAACAGTTCTACCAGGAGGGAAAATGGGGAAGAAGGATGAATAGTGCATGAAATTGCTAGGTTTTGAAGATGAGAGGGAAGCTTGCTCTCTGGATGTGTGTTATGAGAGAGAGAGAGAGAGAGAGAGAGAGAGAGGAAGAAGATGGAAGAACAAAGCATGAAATTGAAGGATTCCAAAGGGGATGCTTGCCTTCGATCGATTCTCATGGTTGCTGGGAGGCTTGCAGCAACCAAGGTGAGTTGTTTTGTTGGGTAGAAAGTGCCTCCTTTTATAGGCGCTGGAAACCCTTAATTTTGTCAAGCTTCCCTCCCATTTCTCTTCACTTTCTTCCATTTAATCTTGTTTGGTGAAACTTCCTTAGCCTGAAACCATAGGCACGCAGCTTTTTGGGGTTCCAAGGTCCTCAAGCAGTAGGACTTCTCCATGTGGGTGAGGAGCCACCCACTTTTCCTTCTTGTTCTCTCACCAAAGCTTGAAGAGGAAAGAATGGGTAAGGGTGTTGGTCAAAAAGTGATTTACTTTCATCAACACATGGGTTTGCTTGGTTTTGATGGTTTGGCTTTAATCTGGTTTTAACAAATATGTTGGATATTTTCCACGATGCTGGGCTGGGCTATTGGTATTTTATTTCCAGCAGCCTGTGAGTTTGCTCAAGCTGCTGGAAAACAACCTATTTGATCAAGGTGTTGGATATTTTGGCTGATGTTGGAATTTTCCAAGTGTTTGCAGGCCATTGGATATTTTCCTAAGCTATTGGGTTTTCTCTCTCATGCTTACCCATATGTTTGGGCTCAAGGAATGGGCTTGAGTTTTGGTGCTCCCAAGTAGCCCAAAACTTCCACTCCTTGGACCATCAATGGGCCTCGTGAATACTCGTAACCATCCATACCACAACCCGCTCAGCAAGCCCCAGGCATTCGCGTGGCTTGGGCCCACTTAAGCTTGTAGCGTGGTGTGTTGCTTATTTGCTTGGCGTGGCATGTGTGCAAGCGCATATGACGAACTTTCGCGTGCCCAAATCGGGTTTCTTCTCGATAAGGTATAGCATTGGGCCGAGATTATATTTGGGCCTAGCCTTGGATTTTTTGGGCCTCAACAGGTAGAAACCTACATCCACAATGAATCTCTTTTACGACAACAAGGCTGCTATAGTTATTGCATAGAATCCGGTTCAACATGATCGCACTAAACATGTTGAGGTGGATCGACACTTCATCAAACAAAAGCTTGAGGCTAAAGTGATTCAGTTTCCTTTCGAGAAGTCCGAGGATCAATTGGTGGATATTTTGACAAAAGTATTTCTAGTAGAGCGTTCCATAATTCACTGAATCAGTTGGGCATTAGCGACATCTATGCACCAATGTGAGTGGGAGTGTTTGCGTGACTTGTGGACCATTGACTTTCTTTCCTTACACACCAAGAATTCTCATTATAATTGTATTTGATTTACTTGGCCACTAAGGCTCCGTTGTATTATAAATATGACCTCCTACAAGGAGAGGAAGATACAGAAAACTCCCACAAACAAATATTCTCATATTGGGTTTCATATTTTAGCACATATGACTTCCAATGGCCCCTCCTCCTTATCCTTCTCCTTGAGCAAACTGGAACTGAATTGAAAACTAAATGGTATTTACTGTTGTTTGTTGGGTTTACATGAAGAGAGGGAGAGTAGAGGGGGAGAGAAAAATTGGAGGGAGAGGGAGAGAGGGGAGGTGGTGGGCGAGAAATAACAGAGGGAGAGTAGAGAGAGAGGGCAGAGGGGGATGGAAAAAAAAAAAGAGTTTTCAACTTTTTTCTTTAATTTATTTAAGGGCTAACATCAAAAGACCCCCTCTAGGTTTGGATCATTCTCAATATGGGCCATGGGGTATCAATTTCATCAATTTACACTCAAATGTTTTCAAACTTATCTAATTTTATTCTTCCAAGTTGACCGTGTGGTCAATCATTAACATGGCCGTCGTGGGACCCAACAATTTAAGATTCTTTAACTTAAAAAATAATTTAAAATTTTAGAAATTAATTATATAACCTAACAAAAAAAAACGTAAAATTGAAAAAAATAAAATAAAAGCAAACCTTACCCTGCCTCCACTTTCCCCAGCCGCATCAACCCCCACCGACCTCCATACCCACTGCCACCCATTCCAACCCTAGTCGTAGCAGGCCCCAACACCAACAATAGACACAATCTTCTCATCAGTAGCAGCAACGCAGCATCATCCCTCCCTCCCTCCCTCCCTCCCTCTTAGCCCTCTCCCTCCCTCTTCTCATCGTTGCTCCTCTCTCCTATCCCTTTCCCTCTCCCTCGATTGTAACCACCAAGCCAGCCTAGCAGTGAGAGGTAAAGAAGGAGAAGTCGTTCAACAGTAATGATCATGGGCATCAAAGCTGAATTGTTTAAGAGTTTGATTGCTAGAGGGATCAAAGCTGAAAAGTTGAAGACTTTTAAGAATTGGAGCATTTAAGAAGAGAAGCTAAAGGGTTTGGTGATTTCTAGGACACGACTGGAGTGGCTGAAATTGTGGGCGGTTCAAGCCATAACCTTGTTGCGACTGTGGGCTATAACTATGCAGCTGAAGGCATTGGGTGAGACCTTGTTGCCATGGATATCTAAAAGCTCTTTTCCACCTCAAAGTATGGTAGCCCTCTTTTCGTACCCAACCACCCCGACAATTACCACTTTTCCCTTTCTTTTCTTTCCCTCCTACCTCTGCCAATATTATATTGTTATTTGAATTTTTTATAGTTCTCCTCTCTGCCATTGTTTGCTTAATCAGAAAAGTTGCACTGCTTTCCCTTCTTGGGTCCTCTCTTTTGCTTTGAAAATCCCTTTGAAATTTGATTATGGGATTGACTTCATGCAATGATCCTTCTAGGGTTTTCTAAATCAATTGAGTTATGCTTTAAGAATTTTCTCCTTTGAAAAAAATTTGTGCGACACAGAGTGAGAGAGAAACAGGGACAAAGAGAGTTTGGGTCGTGGGTTGTGGGTAGGGATGGAGGTGGCTTGCGGGGACGAATGGGGTTCGGTATGGGGGCGGGTGGGACTAGTATAGGGCGAGTGGGGGCTGGGTATGAGGTGGCGGTGGTTAGGGGTTGGTGCGGCTGGGGAAAGTGAGGCTAGGTAGGGTTTGCTTTTATTTTTTTCAATTTTATGTTTTTTGGTTAGCTTGTAAAATTAATTTATAAATTTTAAATTATTTTTTAAGTTAAAAAAAATTAATTGTTGGGTCCCACGACAGCCACATCAGCACTTAACGAACTTAACAGAAGGATAAAATTGGACAAGTTTAAAAACATTGGGATGTAAATTGATGAAATTGATACATCGGTGCCCATATTGAGAATGACTCCAAACTTGGAGGGGTTCTTTTGAAGTTAGTCTTTTATTTTATGACTAGCCTCTCCGCACGCGCTTCCGCGCCTAAGAGAGGTTTTTTTTTTATAAAAAATTTAAATTTATTTTAGAATTAAAAAATATAACGGGTAGTTGTGTTCCATAAAAATAGTATCCATTATCTGATTTTTTTTTAATTTTAATTTTTTTTAATATGAAAGAGTGTGAATTTACCATATTATCCTCATTTAATTAATAATTTCAATTCTTAATGCTTGCATTAACCAAGAGTATTTTATGGTATTTTGAATGTTTCACCATTCTCTGCCTTTTGTTTTATATATATAAATTTTTAATTTTTAATTTTTTTTAAAAAAAATACTTTTTATCTTATCCATATGTCACGATGTCATTGAAGATATAGGTGCCACTTACCTTACATGTCAAAAATTTATCAGAGTTTTAAATGGTAGGGACTACTCTGATGTGTACAAGGTAACAACTATTAATGCCACACAAAAAAAAAAAACGAAAGGTGATAATTTCGCCAACCTCAAGAACCATTTGCAATAAAAAGTCATAAAAATAGAGAGATTATAAAATAATACGGTACTATCACGTCAGTGTACAGTATTCCCACTCAAATATGGCCATGTATATATATATATATATATAATTGTTATTTTACAGCTAGACTTTTTTACTTTATTAATTCTTAACTTTTGAAATAAAATTAGAAAACAGAAAACTTAAACGAAGAAAAACCATGGCAGCCACCCTTCTCTCTTCCTCTTCCTCCCCTCTCTCTTTCTATTCACCACTGCCATCGCCGCCCCTCATGAAGACCATCAACATCCAAACCCAATATCATCATCTTCCTTAATTCCCCTATATCTTTCTCTGAATTCGCTCATGACACTCTACACAATGTTAATTTCACCACCAGCTTCAACCCACTGCCACCTTGGAATATTTTCATACTCGGATCTAGACCCTCAAGAACGAACCAGTTTTTAATTATCAAGACTACTCCATTTCTTCATCATCAATACCAGTTTAATCCTCCTCCCCCTAAAACCCCATGTCTACAATTAGTATAGGGTAAATTACTCAAATGGTCCCTAAACTTGTACGCGATTTACATTTTGGGGCCTCAATTAAATTTTTCGTTCAAATGGTCCATGAATTCTATATTAATCGCTCAATTGGTCAACCGTTACATTCTGTCAATGTTGCTGTTAAATATTAGGGCAAATTGGTCATTTCGTACATTAAAAATAAATAAATATTAAAAAATGAAATAAAAACTCTCTCTCTCTCTCTCTCTCTCTCTCTCTCTCTCTCTCTCTCCGTTCCACCATGGCCACTGATCGGTGCATATTTACATATCATTTTGTACCCTTCTAATTTACGATTTGGTTATGTTTTTGAGTTAAACTTATGCTTTTAATAAGTTTTGTGTTTGTTTCAGTATTATAAGCTTGAGACTCACTAATTGCATTTTGGAGACAAGTTAGCTCAAAACGGTGTCTGCAGATCAGTCAACTTCACGGATTTGACTGTACTTGCTCAAGAAGAACCAGATGATGAGCCATACATCATTGGAAAGATACGGAAGTCTAGTTTCTGTAGAATTTTACGGTTCATGATTCCGAGTCTTCTAGAGAAAGTTATACATGTTTTGGCAACTTAAGATCAAATTCGGCAGCATCTGCGTTACTGGGCCAAAAATCACATTTGAAGGGCTTTCCGATTTTTCCTTGAGCTGGGCTGCATATGCTTGGAAAGATAAGACAAAGAGCTTCAAGATTCATATTTTTCCAGATTTTTCAGATTGAAGACACAAGCCCAAAACGAGCCCACAAGCTGGCTGCAATGCATTGTCATGCATGACATATGCATGATGAAGTGTTGTTGATTGTGGGAAAGTTTGGTGAAGCATATTCAATACCTATTTTTGAGTGGAATTTTGCAGCAGCCAAAAGATGATGAAGTGGGAGCTGAACACTAAGCCTAAAGACAAGAGGAATTGTTTTCAAATGCAATTGTGTGTTAGGTTAAGTTGGTGAATTAAGTGTTGTGTGTTAGGTGAAGTTAGTGTGTTTAGAAAATTCAATTGTATAATTCAGATTTTCACTTCCCCTAGGCCTATAAATAGGGAAGTTCTCTAAGCTTGTAATCACACCCCAAGGGGGGGGAGCTCTCAAACACTTCTCTAGAGCTCCCCTCCCTTCTCTCCCTCAAATTCTCTTAATTTTCCTTTCTAGTTCTCAATTCTAGCTTTCCTTTTGCTTCTTAGTTGTAGTTTATTTTTCTTTGTAATGTAAATTCTTTTCTTAAGTTTTCAAGTTGAATTAGTTTCCAAGTTTCAATTATGGTTTTTGTTCTTATTCATTATGCTTATAAGTTAATATGCTAGTTTGAATGATTGATCACCATTTAGGCTTGCATGTTAGCTATCTTGGTTTGAATTAAGAGTATACATCATGCTTTAATTCGAATTGAACTATGAATAGGAAGAGTATGTATGGACATTCGACAACAGGGATTAGATACATGCTTGGTTGTTTAAATTGTTCTTCTATGCTTAATGGGTTCCTAATGCTTAATTTTAGGTTAGACAACAAATGATCAAATTAGGGAATTAGGAACACAAGGTTATGACCACACACCATGGCTTAATCATACTTTAGCTAGAATCAATCCATTAATCTAATTGAACTTGGGAACTTATTTGCTTGAGTTAGTTATTTCTTCTTCCTTGTTTTATTTATTTCCTTTCTTTTTCATTTCTGTTTTGTGTAGGGAAACTAAATTGGATCATTCAATCACCAATCCCTGTGGAATCGACCTCGCACTTACATACGCTAAACTACCAACGGTTCGTGCACTTGCGAGTATCACAAGTTGAGGATGCAACTGAATCCATTTTGGTGCAGCTGTATCTACGCAACAGCCACCACCCTCAAGCTCCAACCCCCAAACCCATCCAACAACCACCGTTCTCTCCACCCAAACCCATCCAACAACCACCGTTCACCGTAGGCCCCATGAACCCAGAACCCAGCTCCTCCCCACCCTCCACCCGAGCCAGCAACTACAAAAAAAGAACCCACAAAACCCAGAAAAACGAATTAAACCAGAAATCCCAGAAAAACAAATTAATCAAACCCAGAAAAACAAAATAATGAAAGAAATAAATTAATGAAACCCATAAAAGAAAAAAAAATCCAGCTTGGGTTTGATTTCGAGGAGTTGAAGAAGAATGCCTAATGGGGTTTGAAAAAGGAATGCACAGCTTTGATCTCTTTCTCCATTTTTCCCCAATCCAACTTTGACCCCACTCTCCCTTTCTCCCTTGCTTAACCCACCCTCCACCCTCTGTCCCGTCAGCCTCCAGCCATTGCCTCCCAAACAATCGCACCTCACCTCAAGATCTCCTCGGCTCAACCCTAGAAAACAAATGCTAGATCGCTCCTCACCTCTGTGCGACTTCTCGGAGGCGAAATAGTGAATTAAGAGCTGTGTATGTCGAAATTGCTGCAAGGATTTTGGGGATTTATGCCTATATGGAGAGGTCTGTGGGGAATGGGGGAGAAGAAATCGAAGGGAGGGGTTTGGGTCTCATGATTTTTTTTCTCTTTTTCTTCCACTTTTTTTTCTTTCTAATTTTGTATTTATTTTAACCCTATTTTATTTGTTAATTATGAAAAGTCGTATTTACCCTAAAATTTGGTTAAATCTAACAGAAAATTAGACGGTAGGACCATTGGAGCGATAAATATAGAGTTTATGGACCATTTGAACGAAAAATTTAATTGAGGCCCCAAAATGTAAATCGCGTACAAGTTTAGGGATCATTTGAGTAATTTACTCATTAGTATAAGGGGTGAAGATTGTGGAAGGAGAGGGGTGGCCGTCACAGCAGGTAGTTGGGATTAGGTTTGTTGGGTTGGGAGATAGGTGGCTATTAGGAAATTCGTTTTTTAATTTTAATTTTTAAGTTTTTATTTTTCTAATTTTATTTCAAAAGAAAAGTTCAGCTGTGAAATGATAATTAATTTCTTTTTAAAATGGACATGTGGCTGTATTTGAATGGGCGAATCAGTCTATAATTTCTAAAACAATGGGCCGGACCATTCGAAAGGTCAAATGATTTTATTAATAGTCACAATTCTCGAACACTAAATTGTATTTTTCCGAAAGAGGGAAACAGGCAAGAAATGTCAATGCTGACATTAATGACGACCTTATCACATGTTACTCCTTTCGGTGAAGGGCGTGGGTATGCATTTGTTGAAATTCACCAACTGGGTCTCGCTCTTCTCTCTGGGTTTTGCTTTCTTGTACTTGTATTACGCCTACCAGTTCTCTTCTTCCCAAATTATGGCTGAAGAAAGTTCCAAATCAATATACGATTTCACAGTCAAGGTATTGGCTTTGCTTCATCTTTTTTTCTTCTTCTTATAGCTTTCTGATGTATTATGCTTGGTTGCTGGGAAAAGAAAGATTTGATATTTTGCAGTAATAAGTTTTATTGGTTTCAAAGTAACACAGAAGTGAATCCATTTAGTTGGACCCTTGATCCATAGTGGCGTTAAGCTTGGCTGGCTGAGTGGAAAAGTGTTGGTGTTTTTTTTTAAAGTGATTTGATATTTAGCTTTTAGTTGTAGCTTACTTATGTGGGTTTTCAACTTCCAATATTGTATATATTTTTCTTTGATCACTGATATAGGTGATGTGAGATACTTTTCTGTCAAGTTGTCTCTTCAGATAACATTCATGAGTGGCTTTTAAAAATTCCCCTAAATTTTTTCCAGCTTTCCCAATCTCCGCTAATTGTTCCTGATATTTATTTTTAAAGACTTAAAATTCAAAAGTCATTGGCCGTTCCGGCCAGATCAGGTTACTTGGGGTGGTACGTCTTTTGTTTTGTTTTCTGCTTCAAGTTTCTGGAGTTATTTTGCCATTATATTTGATGAAGTGATTTTGGAAATTTCCGATTGAAAGCTGAGTGAATACAGTGAAATTGATGACTATTTTATTTGATAACTCGATCTGAAATGGATTTGTATACCATTTGATTTAATTGCAGGATATTCATGGTAACGATGTAAAGCTGAGTGAATACGGTGGGAAGGTTCTCCTGATTGTAAATGTTGCTTCCCAATGGTAATTAACTTGATCTGTTGTGTGAATTATTTCTCTTCACTCTTAATCCATGTTAATTGTGGCTCAAACTGTGTGCTTCGTTCAATTAATTTCAGCTACTTGGAGTTAAATCGGGATGTTTGTTAAGGAAAATTATGATACAAATCTTGTGGTCTATAAAACCTTTTTTGACCAGTAGTTCAAGGAAGTTTACCATAGGTCTCGTTTGATAAATCTCAACAAATGTTTTCTAAAGTATGAATTTTATAAAGTGGAATGAAAATTTATGATGTATTCATTTTTTTTAAAGTCCATGGCATGCGTGTATATGTTTGTGACTTTTCTACTTGAATTGTAATTAAAAGTTTAAAAGCCATTGGACCATAATTAATATAAATGTATATCAAGGACCTGAATCTGAAAATTCCTTTTAAAATTGTACTCAATGTCTTACTGTTGGGTACTATGAATAGCTAGTCATGTAGTTATGTTCCCCAGATGGTCAGATTTCTGTGGATTGTTTCTTAAAAGGGAATTTTAGTTGTATTGCTCTCTATAGCAGTGTGGCAAGTTATAGAACCCCATGAAAAATCATTTTATCTGATACTTAGATGTTCATCCTTCAAGGTTCAGAGGCAACACTAATTATTTCTTTTCTTTTCTAAGATCTTGGCAGACCATTCTGTTTTTGGAGCATTTGGTGGTGATTCTACATGTTTTCTATGCTTGGTTGAACTTGTTGATTATATAAATTTGCTTGTGTCATAATGAATTAAGGCATTCAACCTGTATTACAACTCTATATCCTATGTTGCCTCTATTCTTACTTTTTAATTGTTTTTAATTTTTGTTGCAGTGGTTTAACGCAATCCAACTACAAGGACTTAAGTGTTTTGTATGAAAAATACAAAAACAAAGGTATGTGACTCCTATGAGCAATGCCAAAAATTTGTTGATTCATGTGTTTCATCCTTGTCCATGACATTTCATTCAATTTTGTGGCAGGTTTTGAGATCTTGGCATTTCCTTGCAACCAGTTTGGAGGACAAGAGCCGGGAAACAATGAGGAGATTCAAGAAGTTGCATGCACAAGGTTTAAAGCAGAATTCCCAATCTTTGACAAGGTAATCCTTATTATTGAAGAAAATAAAGAAATGAAAAGTTTCTCAGCAATCTATACGCAAAATTCTAATTAAAAATTTCTTTTCTTCTTGCTACTATTTAGTTGTGCTAGATTTTTCTGTGCACAAGACTCTGCGCTGTTCAAACTAATAAACATTCAGAGAACTGGTTCTACCTTAAATAATTCTTTGACTGATTTGACTTTGCTAATAATTTAGCAACTACTACACATAGATAAAGTGACTAAGATTAATTAATCCATGCACAAGTTATTAAATTTATATGTGGTCATTGTAGATTGAGGTGAATGGGAAGAATGAGGCGCCCCTTTACAAATTCCTGAAATTACAGAAAGGTGGGCTCTTTGGAAATGGCATCAAATGGAACTTTACCAAGTTTTTGGTTAACAAAGAAGGAAAAGTTGTGGAGAGATATGCTCCTGTGACATCACCTCTTAAAATTGAGGTCAGATTTTGTGGTTATTTGTTTGTTTGTATTTGGTGAACTAATTCAGTTCTGCTGACGACAACTGCTGATTTATCTTTCTTTGCTTTGTGCAGAAAGACATCCAGAGTCTGTTGGAATCTTCTTGAGTATCAAGGTCTGATATGTTTCTTTACGAAAGGATATGCATTATAGTCTGTTGCACTGGTGTAATGAGTTTTCATTTTCATCGAAAAAAACCTTCTTTTTTTTTGGTAAAGGACATTTGAATTCCAAATCCCATGGCCCTCTACATGTCATCACCTCCTTTGCTATGTTGGCATTTATTTTATGATAGAATGGTTCAGACGATTTTAAAGATCTTTAAGGGTGCTTTCACATGATGTACAATGCTACCTGTAAACTAGTTCATACTCTGTTTAGTTATTTATTCCTTTTAAGCTAACAGTTCTGCAAGGGAATTGAATCGGCGCCAGGATTAGAATTATCTAGTCTATTACAGATCTGGGTTTTATAGATACTTTCTCGATTGCCCTTCCATATAGATAAACAGGCACATAAGAGATCTGGTTTCTTTTTCTAATTAATGGATTGTAAGGTAAACTTTAGTTGAGAGTTTCAACCATGCTTATGTAATTCAAATACCACAATGTTGGTATCTTTGCTTTCGCCTTTGGCAAGTATTGCATCATTATTGCAGATCATAACTTGCACAAGAACGTCTTATGTGTGAATATGTATCTAACTCGACTCTGATACGAGGGCCTCAGTTGGAAGGATTTCTGAAAACCCAAATACAGTTTGGATTCAATTTTATTTTGTTTCTTCTGGAGATAGATTGGGTTTGAGAAACTTGCATCATCTGACGCTTATAATTTTCACTTTGATATTATTGCAGGACAACAAAAAGTGTATGCTTTGGCTTTTGCAGAGAATAAAACGTGTGGTAGATGGAGTAAATTGATCAAAGCATGATGGATGTGTAAAAGTATGATTATGACTCTAAACAAATACATGATTTGTTTATTAAAGAATAGATGGAAACTTGTTCAAGGTCTCTTTGTATTGTACAAGGGGAAAGCATATTCCCGATTAAAGCTGTATACCCACATAAATTATTTTATCATCATTATTTATTTAAATAGCTTGTTTTGTCCGCAGCTTAAAACATAGTTTGAGAGATAAGCATGCACAAATGGCTTCCATGGAACAAGATGATGGATTCTCCATCTTTGGAGAGCTTTCATATTAACAAGCAATGTGAAATGGGCAGTTAGAGCCAAGAATAATTTTCAACCAGAGGCAAAGAAACACCTTTCCTGATACAAGCGATAAGAGGGGAGAGGTAACTACTCACTTGAGCTACAAGCCATTTACCTCTCCATGAGATTTAAAATGTTCTGTTTTTTGGTTGAGTGCCATCATAGTGGAAGCCACGCGATTGACCTAATCCATTTTCTCACTACCCTTAACTCCACGGGCTTATATGGTACGGATTTGTTAATGACCATACAACTGATTAATTTTCAAGTATTTCCGCTGTGCTTTTCGCATTAATTTTCCAACTCTTGGATATATTACAAAAAGTCTAAAAACAACAGTTAGGCCAATACATTCAGATTCAAATGTGGGCACAAATGAAGATAACAAAAACATCTCTTAGCATCCCAATATTTGATAAGAAGCAGTTGACTACCACAGAGACGATGCTACAGTTAGGTGAGTGATTTACATCAATATATTAAAACTTTCGGTCGCACCGTCTTACGAGTGACTCCCATATTTATATTGACACATAGAAACACATACAGCAAAGATGCACACATAAATCAACAAAATGAGTGGGCCCACACGAATGGTTCGGATCATGAGATGACATTGTGGAGTGAGCTCAAACAAGTGTTAGCGTCGTATATACTTACTAAACAGTTAGAGCGTTTCTGTACAGTAAATAAGCACACATGAACCAACCAAGCATTGAAATTAAGGGACTATTTGATTGCCCCAGCACAGTATACACAGATGCTACATGTATGGAACCACATATATAAAAGAATTGTAACAAGAAATCGGTTAGAACTCACAACTCTTCAGTTAAAGGAGGAAAATATTTCTTGTTAATAGGTCATCAACAGCTAAGTTCTATCTATTTCATCTATCTTCTCTAGCAATTCCTGAGCTATTTTTGATTTTCCATACCTTCGGAACGCATTCTGAAAAGCATCCCTCACGTAAACTGGTGGGTAAAACCCCTTTTCAATCATTGTCTTTAGTTTCTCATATGCAGCTTCTAACTGGCCATCTTTACACAGCTTCTGCAACGTCAGGGTTTCCAACTTCCTTTCCAATTTAAGACACAAATCCATCTGCCCATTTTCCCTCAAAATTTTGTCAACTAACCTATAAGTGTGAAAATGTGGTGAGCAGCCCAACCCAAGCATTTCTATCAGTAAGCCATAAGCAGTTTCCCAATTTCCAGCTTCACAAAAAGCATGGATCAACGCAGAATAGGTCATACCATCTGGAAGACATCTATTCTTGTTCATTATCTTAAAGACCCTTTCAGCATCATCCACATTCCCTAATTTGCATAGCATAGTGATAACATGATTATAAACAGCCAACTTTGGTTTCATGGAGTGGGAGAGCATCCTCCCAAACAAATTGCTAGCTTCATCAACGTAACAGTGTTCACACAAAGCCTTCATCACAATGCAGTAGCCCTCTTCGACACAACTCAGCTTCTTACCCTCAATGGCCTTCAAGACCTTGACAGCCTCTTCCGCTTTTCCCAGTTGACAAAGCCCCGATATAAGCCGGATTATGACAAATGCACTAGGTAATAAACCCAATTTATAAACTTCCCAAAACACTCCAACTGCAGGCTGTATAGCATCACTGTTTCCACCCACTTTAGGAACTAAAATTGTAAAGGTTCTATAAGGATCTTTCACTCTTACTTTCTCAACAGCTCCTTCTTTCGCACTAAATGAACACAAATCGCCAATAAGAGCATTCACTGCAGACCGAGTAGGAACCAAGCCAGACTTACACATATCACCAAAAACTTCAACGGCAGTTTCAAATCTACCAAATTTACATAAACCAACGAGCATGTTACTATACGAATATGTATCAGGGGATTCGATTCTCCGAAAAACTGCAAGTGCAAAATCAATTAAATGCCCAGATGACTCCTTCTTACAAAGCACGTAGAGCATATTATTGTACACAAGATTATCAGGTTTACACCCAAATTTTGATTCCATTTCTTCAAACACGCAAAGGGCTTCTTTAATCCTCCCTTGCCTACCCAGAAACCTAATACAAATGGACACAGAACGACAGGAAACTCGACCCTTGTGCGAGGACACAGTCAAAAGAAGACACTTCATATCGTCAAAGAGCTTCCTCCTACCAAAGAAATCAGCCATGTACTCAACCACACAGTCATCAAACTGAAAACGCATTTGAAATCCAGCCCAAGAAAAGAACTGCAAGGTTTTACTCCTACCCAACTGCTTATAATTCATCAAAATTTGAAGCACAAGTTCTGAGCTCAACATTTCTTTGAAGTTTTTCAACAAACTATCAACGCTTGTGATTTCATGAGTATCTTTAGAGAGTAAAGAGCATACTGAATTGACAATAGAAGCACTTACTGTGTCTGGAACTCGTGGGACTGGTGCAGCGAGAGAAATGGGTCTTCTTGTAGTGGATTTTCTTGGGATTGTGGTAATGTGATTCTGGGTTGTGGATTTAGGATTGGATTTATAAGAAAATGGAGAAAATTGGGAAAAGGGTATGAGAATTTTGAAGAGAATTGAAGAATGTGTGAGAGCTCCATGTTTAGTTCTACTCAGGGAGAGCATTAAGGTGAAGTGTGAGAAGGTCCAGACGGGAAAGGGGTTTAGCAAAGGCAAGTGCGGGTCGGGTTTGCCATTTTCACTTCTGTAGGGTCTCTATAGGGTAAGCCCATCTCTTAACCGTCAGATCAAATTGATTAGCAATTCGATCAAATTGGTTAGTTTGATCGAACGGTTAGAAAATAGAGACTCGTCTAATAGCCTTAGATAAGGCCCACACTATAAAATAACTACCGCTTTCGGCCATCTCCAATGCACAAACACAAAACTCAAATTTAACTTTTTATCAACCCAAAATTCATATATCAGTTTGAGCTTAACTCAAAACCCAAAGAAAAAAAAAAAGCCAGGCTTATAGTGCTTAAGACCATGGTCTTAAATATCGGAGGTATCGGAAGTATCGGAAGTCAAAAAACACGGAAATATCGCAGGAAATATCGGGATATTATCGGTATCGGAAAAAATTGAATAAAAACCACGGAAATTGTAAGAAAAACTTGGAAATTTTTATTGAAACTTTGTAGGATGTTTATTTAGTCAATTATTTATTAGTTTATCACAAAAAATTGGAAGGAAATGCATTGCATGATGGATTTAATTGATTTAAGTTGATTATATAGCGAGCTGGCAAACACCGTAAGTGTAGAAATATGTAGTAATTAATGAAAGAAGATTAAACACACCATAATCATTTATATATAATGAATTACTACAATATTTTACACTTTATACATTGCATGGTAAGATACATGAGTGACTTAGTACCACATAGAGTTCCTATGAGGTTCAAAATTTTCACTATCTTCATCATCTCTATGTGTAGAGTAAGTATATTTTGAAGAGTAGTCATCAAATGATAAATCCCCAAAATAGTTTTCCATGTAATTGTTAACATGCCACCCATATGGATCCGAGATTGGTTGACGTTGTCCATAAGCAAAATCATTTGAAGATTGAGTCTCGGATTCTTTCCATGTGTCACTTGATTCCATCCCAACAGGAATGGGATATGAAGGGTAGGGAAATGGTTGGTTATGAGTATAACCATAGTTACTACTTCCTACTCCAACAGAGTCCGAAGTTATAGATAACGAGTCATCTTCTTGACTTGACAATGTCCCCTCGCCTCTTTCTCTACGAGTATAGTTCTTCCCTATGGCACCAATTCCTAGTCCTGCCCGCCTACTGCCATGGTAGGGTAAGTAAAAGCAGGTGAGTGGTTGAATGGTAGGGTAAGTAATGTAAGTTGAAAAAACGTTGGTGAGTTTTATATTTTATCCATTTTGTAAACCAAGCCAGGAATCCAAAGCTAAGTTTTATATTTTATCCATTTTGTAAAAGCATGTGAGCATTCTGTCGGCTAGACATGCTTTGTTTATTAGCTCAATGAGCTACTTTTGTATTACTCTAGGAGATATGCTTTCCGTAGAGTACCCAAATCAGTTCAATGAGCTACTTCAATTCTCTACATTTTTTGAGTTTCATATCGGGATATTATCGGGATATTATCGATAATATCTCGATATATTGACCAAATCATTCATAAAAGTGTTGAAAATATCTTTCCGATATTATCGGGATAATATCGGGATAATATCGATATATTGACGATAACTATATGGTTAGTTGTTAAAATATCGGACCCCCAAAAATCAGATATTATCGGAATAATATCGGGGATATTATCGATATTTAAGACCATGCTTAAGACTATTTATCTCTTTTGAGGTCCTAAGTTCAATTTTCTCTTTCCAATATTGCTTCGGTTGTATAAAAAAATAAAAATAAAAATAAAAACGCAAACATTTTAGTCGTGCAATGGAGCGAAAACGGCTAAAGAATTTGTATTTAGCATTGGAGATGATGTTAGAGCGATAGCATCTCTCAATAAAAACCAAAACCAGAAATGAAATATAAAGCAGAGAAAGATTCATATCCTTTCTGTAACCCCAAATAGGGTATAAATACATCATCAGATCTTAAGAGAGAAATGGGTTAAGGATGACCCTACACTTAGACAGGGATGGGCTAAAGCTGGACAGAACCCAATTCACTTATGGACTGATCTCAATAGCCCATTAGTGAAGGATCCTAACAAAATAACACGTTTTTTCATTAAAAAAAACTGCACATTCCTAACCTATGTAGCATAATAAATAATGAAGTGTGGGCGTTGGTGGCTGAACTGTGGGCGTTGTATCATGGTCTAAAGCTAGCTCAAAGTTTGCAAGTGACAAAGCTTATTGTTGAAACTGATTCTACTCTTGTTTTGCACCTTTTGAATGCTAAGGTGGAGCCATATCACCCCCTCCTTACTTTGCTAAACATGTGCAGAGTCTATTGGAAGAGTTCCTGGGACTGCAGCATCTTTCATGTTTTCAGGGAGGTTAACTTTGCTGCTAACTCTCTGGCTAAGACGGGGCATGAGATGGAATTGGGTTTTCATTGCTTTGCTTTGCCTCCTGGTGGTATTACTGGTGTCCTCCAAGAAGACAGGGATGGCCTTTTAAGGTCTAGGTTGATTTATGTTTAGTTGTTGTTTGGGCTTAGCCCTCTTTGGTACCAAAAAAATAAAATAAAATAAATAAATAAATAATAATAATAATAATAATAATAATAATAATAATAAAGTCTCTTTGGACGGCAACCGTAGCAAAGCTTGAGTTATCTCTTTTGATATACAAGGTTTTTTCAGCCAGAAGATCACAAATTCTCACACGCAGATTGTTCAGGATATAATCGAAGCTTTAACATCAAATAGTAGGATGATTCATTCTCAGCGTTTGACAAACAAAAATCACCTTGTTTTGCTCAATTTTATCCTCAACCATTTTTCCCGACTGCAAATTGGATGTTACAGCCTCTGAATCTTTAAGCCGAAGCTATGAAGAAGATAAAATCAAAATCAAACATAAAACAATCACACTTTGGTTTCAAATGATGGTGCCCTCTGGCTCTCAGCTACAAATTACTTTAGGCATTAGCAAATGCCAGCACTCATTTTACCATCACATGGCATTTGCAGTCACCTTGAGCTTGCTTGAAACACAACTTATTTTTGTTACAATTTCATCTGTATCCTCTTTCTTTCTCCTTTTGTGAATAAATTCGAACAAGGCAGCAGACATTCCTCGCATATTTATTGAACACAAGAATGCCACTTAGTGAATCGAACTCATGTCCTACCGCTCCTACTTGAAAAATGAAATCCACTTCACTATGATTCGAACATGACTCTAGAGGTTGTTGAGTAGTTTCATCATATTGGTTAGATACACTACAGCACACCCAGAGAACAAATAAATCAATATAAATGATAAATATAAAATCACTATCATTAATACGGTTCGATTTAAAAGTGAAGCAAAACAAAATAACAGCAGAAGTCCAAAGAATCTAAAATCTTGCCCAGGAAGTACAACAGAACAAAATAACTACGGAAGTCCAAGGAAGCTAAAAATTACATTACAAAGAAGACACTGTTTAACCGGCAAGCCATTCAAATATGGATTATCATCATGATCATTTCTAGGTTTATCGAAACAAACATTGTGTTTACCTATGTATTTATTGACTGACACTTAGATGACTAAAAGATTCCAGATCTTGTTGATTGTTGCATCGACATCCTTGAAGAGGAACTTAAGAATTGATGGCTCAGATCATTATACCACATTGTGGCATGGTCAAACTATGAGATCCCTACTTTTTCTAAAGGGTTAATTACAATTTTGGTCATTGGGGTTTGGCTCGAAATCAATTTTAGTCACCATGATTTCAATTTTCCCGATTTCGTCACCGATTTCGTCACTGTACTTGCAGTTGTTAACAAATCAGGTCCAATCCTTCATTTCCGTTAGTTTGGCAGGGGCTTTATTGTCCTTTCGTCCCAGCCCAGCTCTCTGTCTGTCTGTCTGTCTGTCTGTCTGTCTGTCTCTCTCTCTCTCTCTCTCTCTCTCTCTCTCTGTGTCTCTCCTTCTCTCGCACAGTCGCATCCTCGTTCATTCATCCAAACCCATAGCAAATCCCTCATCTTCTCTCTCTCTTCTCAATTCCCAATCAACAACTTCCACCCCCAGCCCAACTCTCAAAGAAATACCAAGAGAACCCCAACAAAGATCACTACCTCTCACTCACCCTACTCACACACTCACAGAACCCATCCAATTTTCAACCTTCAATTCACAAAACAATAAAAACTCATGTAACCAAATATGAAATTAAATACAAAAAAGATATAAAAAAAGCTTTGGATCTTGTTGCCCTTGCCGACCTCGTACATGCACCAAGAGAAGGCACCAAAGGCGCCAAAGAAAATGGCCACTGCACTGGGACCCTTGTTTGAGTGGCAGCGGTATCACTGAGGACGGAGAAGAGCTTGATCTGGACAGAGGAGAGAGAGAGAGAGAGAGAGAGAGAGAGAGAGAGAGAGAAAGCTGGGCTGGGAATGGAAATTGGGAATTGAGAAGAGAGAGAGAAGATGAGGGATTTGATCTGGGTTTGGATGAACGAACAAGGATGCGACTGTGCGAGAAAAGGAGAGAGAGAGAGAGCTGGGCTGGGACGAAAGGACAACAAAGCCCGTACCAAACTGACGGAAATGAAGGACTGGACCTGATTTGTTAACGATTGCAAGTACAGTGATGAAATCGGGAAAATTGAAATCACGGTGACCAAAATTAAATTCGACCCTAACCCAGGTGACCAAAATTGTAATTACCCCTTTTCTAGGCTAAACTAAGGTCATCCTTATAAGAGACTAATTTTATCTCATACCTGATGTACCTAATAAAACCAAGTACAGTATTTTGTTTGTGGATTAACTACTATCCTCAAGGTAAATGAAGTAGAAATAAATGCTTGCAGTACCACAACAAATCCCATACACTACTTTTCTGGCAACGCTAGCCGTTAAAAGGAAGTTTAACTTGAGCTCCTAGCATCTGTATAATGCCTGCTGTTTGAAATTTGATACCCTATGAGATCCTGTGGAGGAGATCCAGATAGCTCCAATCCAATCACATCATCCTTATCCTTATCTAATCAAATTCAATGTATAATTCATAAGCAATAATTGCTATAAGAAACAGGAACTACGCAAAATAAGTTCAAGCAGATACAGACTGAATCACATGCACACAAACAAACGAACAAAAAGAAAAAAAGAATGAGAAGAAATTGTGAATTCCTTTCTAAGGTTTTCTCCCTACCCTAGAAATTTCATCCTGCAAATATTCTGAAATGTAAATTACAAACTACCATGTATGTGCCTCTGTTTTTGTTTGCATGCATATCCCATCTATCAACAAAACTGCACAAGGAATAATTTAAAAACAACCCTACCTTGACATCATCAAGTGAAAAACGAAGACAGTTCCCACGAAATGAATTCCACAACACCTGCCAGCTTTGCACTCAACGAGCAACATCAGCGGTATGTGATAGAGCTGAACAATATCATACTTATCATGATCAAGTAGCAAAGAACACAGTGAATTTATCTGCACCTAGTAAATTAGTAAAAACAACGATATACTTAAAAACTACTGTCCGGAGGTATGAATAATAAGATCCTAAGTTCCTGACCTTGTGATGATTCATAATGGAAAGTGGTATTGGTCCTATTGGAGCCGTAAATAAATTCTAGCAGCTGTGACCTGCTTACACTCAAGGAGCATCATCTGTAAGCCTTGGTGCAGAATATAAAACCTATGCTGCATGCATACAGTTATAGAATTTGTGAGACGATACGACAATACCAAAAACCTCCAAAAACAAGATACAGGTACCACAACGGATACAACAATGAAATAAATTTTCTTTTTCTTATCTAACTTACTGTTTTTTGTTTTCATATTAACTCTTTTAACATCTTAAAATGACACTTAGATGCCCTTTTTCGGACACAACTCCAAAACCTTTTAAAATGACACTCTTACCTCCGTTTTTCCTATACTAATTTTACAAATAACCCCTTTTGTATCTATCTTGATCACTTTTGTGTACATCATGTATGCCTCACATATCCATGCCATATCCAAAAATCAAATTTTCCTAAAGGGAAACTGGATACAGACTTGGAGCATATGGTATCTGTCAAGCATGCCTTATCGGTATCAAATCCTCCATTCTGAAATTTTTGAAGTATCATGCTTAGGACATTTGAATAAGATTTACCTCCTTCGTATAGCAAGCAGAAATTTCTTCTAGCTTTCTTGCAATTTATAGCCACTTCGCAAGGTAAGAAAAACTGTAGGGTCACTCCATTAAGCAGGCAACTGTCATTCATATCCTCACAGTGCATATGCTTGCACAAAGACTCCCACACAAATACTTTTCCACTCCTCAAGAGAACCTTAGACCAGGGTCCAATGAGTCATCAGTGGCAAACCACAATAGTCCAGAAAACACACTACTTTCTGTCAGATGTCTCTTCCTGCAGAAGCCAATGGATGTCCTGCTCAATTAGTTGAGACTAGTACAATGAATATAAGGAATAATAATAAACAAAAATAAACAAAACATAATTAAATAAATAAACATGTCCAGTGAAAAACAGAGGCAACTTAGATATCAGCTGCACCAACCGTTTCAGATTATTGGTCCAAACTATCAAGTAAACTCATGCGAGGGTTAAGCTGGCCTCAAATTAGACGAGTCTTGGAGCTTCCAATACTTTGAAGTTTTCACAACACAAGCATAGATTACCCCCTTCTAAATGATAATAGTCTTTAAAAATTCCGCTTTCCTAGTTATAAATTAAAAAGACGAGCAAATGAAATAAACAAAACATATTATCTAAGTCATTAAACAAAATACTTGGGAGAAGGGAAAAAAGTCATTAAAGATTGAGTTTACACAAAAGCAAAAACAAAAACCCCATTCTAAGATCCACAAAGCAGAGCTGAGCAAAAGGTTAAAGCATGCCTATTCCTGGACTGAAAGTCTTGCAGCACAGTCCAACAAAGGCAATGTATGCTTTTTGATGAAATATCCTACTGGCTACTGCTGTGTTATTCTTGCTCATTCAATTGTAAAGATCTTGTCAAAATGAAACTACAATTCTTCCTAGTTCCTAGTGATCTCTACATGCTACGTCAAGGGTCCTCATAACCTAAAAACAAAGCACAAAAGACAGCTTAATATACAGCTTGAGGCAGCTCAATCACATAATGTAGTTATGATGGCTTCATCTACAACACATCAATCGGTACCGACATTTTTTCAGGGTAAGCAAATGCCAGTACGGCAAACTTGAGGGAAAAAAAACTGCCAAGTGCAAAATTCTCCAACTAACCAATGATCTTACACATGTAAAGAAAATTTTCTTTGCAATAAATGATGACGAACTACCAGACACTAGGTTGATCGCTTAACAGACAGGTCCACCCAACCATTTACTATCAGATTTACAGACAAACAATTGGTACAAGTAATTGTACAAGACTTTTAAGTTAAGTGCATTTCCTTAATCCAGTCCTTGGATAATAAATAATGGCTTAAAGGTCCATGCATACATGCAAAACGTATGACCACTCATAAAATTTACATGCATACACGGAGAGAAATAGACATGTAAGTGCACTTGCTTAAATGTGCATGTACTCACACCAAATACTAAATCCCTCACCTTAAATTCAATACTTTTCAAACAATATTTAAAGTTATTAACTTCAAAGAATTCTAGGAAATAAATAGTTTGACACACTATCTATGCAAATATTTTCAGTTAGAATTTAGATTTTCCTCATTTTCTAGGGCATATAGTGTATAACATTCACTCCTAAAAAATAGAACAATGAAATGAAATGGTTCATAGTATAAATAAAGAAAAAGATATATTTTTATGTAAAAGAAATTAGGTGAGTTGGAGAGACGAACCATCTGGCATATGCTATCCGATAGTTGAAGCGCTTCATCCCACTTATTAATTTTAATGAGCCCTTTAATAAGGTCAAACAATGTCATAAGCTCTGGAATACCACCTTGCCTTATCATGTCCGCAAACAGCTCCAGTGCCTTACCAACCTTATTTGCATGTAAAAGACTTTCAATCAATGAAGTATACATATTCTTGTTCACAGATGTAAAAGGTGAAGATGACGAAATCTCGTCATGCAGCTCAAGAGCAAATTCCAATCTTCCAGCCTTTACAAAATTATCAATCAAAACTCTGTATATGTGAATAATTGACACTGAACCACACTCACTCATCTCATCTAAAATCCCAAGAGAGTTCATGAACTCTCGGTTGTAACCTTCAATAACTTTATGGTAGCCTACCATATGCTTTGGCCAATATGTTTGTTTCATTTCATCCAAAAGCTTATGAGCTTCATCCAAAAGGCCAGTTGAACAGCAATGGTTTATCAAAACCCTGTACGTGACAAAATTTGGAGCACAACCTTTAGAGCTCATTTCTTTAAAGAGCTCAAGACATTTTTCGATTTTACCTGCTTTCCCAAAGCCATCTATCATTGCAGTATAAGTAACAACATTTGGATAACACCCTTTTTCTTCCATCATCAGCATAAGCTTATAGGCTTCATCTGTCTTCCCAACTTTGCAAAGACCATCAATCATCTCTGTGTAGATAACAACATTTGGTGCACAAGAGTTTTCTAGCATTTTAGACAAGACTTTTAAAGCGAGATCTAGTCTTTTATCCTTAAACAACCTATCAATCAAAGAGCTGTAAGTATACACATTTGGACTGTATCCTTTCTCTGACATCTTGGTAAACACCTCTTGCGCTTCATCTAGCTTCCCACACTTGCAAAATCCATCTATAAGAGCATCATACACAATATGGGTAGGTTCACAACCTTCTACCGACATAGCATCCAATAAGTCACGGGCCTCTTTGACCTTGTGTGCTTTGCATAAACCATCCACCAAAGCTCCATAAGTATAAACATTAGGTTCTTTCATACTCTGATCGTCAATTCTAAAATACATATCAACATCAGGGATTTCCACATTACCTCTCATCCTTTCATAAATCAGGCAGGCCTTTTCGATTCTACCAGCTTTACAATGACCGTCAATTAAAGCAGTATAAGTAACAACATTGGGAATGCAACCTTCAGTCAACATCATCTCAAAAAGTTGATTTGCATCAGACACCTTCTTTGCTTTAAGGTATGCATGTATAAGAGCAGTATAAGTCACCACATTAGGAGCACAGCCATTTCCTACCATTTCATTAAACCAGCTACGAGCCTGTTCAATAAGGCCAGCTTTAGAAAAACTATCAATTAAAATAGTATAGGTATAGACATCAGGAATAATACTATTCCTTTTCATTTCTTCAAACAACAAAAATGCTTGTTCTACCTTGGATGCATTACACAAAAAGCCAATAACTTTAGAGTATGTACTAGTGTCAGGCACAAAACCCTTGCTCATCATTTCACGGATAACATTATAGGCTTTCTCATATTTTCGGGTGTCACAAAGACATCGTGCAAAATTGCTCACATTGACCTTATTTAACACAACCCCTGCATCAAGCATCTCACCATAAGCTTTTTCAGCCAAATCTAACATATCTGAGCTAGGTAATTCCTCGTTTCCACATATACCACCAATCAAGATATTGTAAACCACATAGCCTGGGTGGCACCCGCATTTTACCATTTTCTTAAGCAACTTGTAAGCATAAAAGTAATCTCCTAACCTACAATAAGCATGTACAAGAGAATTAAATATCTTACGGCTTGGATAACAACCTTCTGTGATCATCATACTAAGAATCCTCTTGCACCTACCGAGCTGTCTTTTTTTTAAACACCCACAAAGCAAAATCCTATAGGTTACGACGTTAGGAATGCAAGAATCACACCGCATTCTGTTCAAGAAATCCATAGCTTCCTCAAAAAGTGAAGCTTCACACAACCCAGATATCATCTTTGTATAAAGAGCAGTATTGGGCACAAACTCTTCCTTCTCAATCAATGTGAGCGCTTCCTTCCACCTCCCAGCTTTGCAAAGGGCGTGAACAAAGCAACCAAGTGTATACTCATCCATCTTAAACCCCAAATCTGACATCTCCACATGAACCAAGTGTGCTGTATCCAACCTATCAGCCTTTAAAAACACTTGAACCAAAACATTGTAAGTTGCTCGAGTTGGCTTGTATCCGAAATCCTTAAGCCTTCCAAGCTCTTCCAAAGCTACATTCCACAAACCATTTCGGCAACACTTCCGTATCAACACATTAAGCAACTTCCCAAGCACCTCTCTATCATCACCCTTAATTTCTCGGAGAAAATGTTCTGGTACTCTATCATTACTACCACACTCCAATAACTCTAACAAGGCATCATACACAGGACCAGTGTGACTATACCCAATTTGTCTACCCGCCCATATGAAAAACTTCACACCTAATTCAGGATATCGAATAAGCTTCAGTACTTCCATCACCAGAGTTTCATTCAGATTATCCCTAAACTGCCTAAGAAACTTCTGGGTTTGGTCACCAAACGCATCATTATAATTCCTAATCTTATTCGAAATCAAAATGGCATTATTAGAAAACTTATCTGATTCAAATTTAGGCGTTGAAGACCCATCACCGGCACTGGTATCTAACACCGAATCGCGCAAAGAGGCGAATTCCTCTGCCGAAATAGACTCAACTCCAGAACTCCCAGGCATTGACAAGTCGTCAGGATCGACCAGACCATCGAGATTGTCAGGCGAAGAAGTGCAAAGGAATCTGGCCTGGCAAAGTTTGAGATTTTGGTGAAAGAATTTGGATGGAGAAGGGAAGGCTTGTGATTGACTTGTGGTGAAAAGGGGGTTGGATTTAAGAGGGGACGATGACATGGTGGAGATTGAGTGCAAGAGCAGAGTTTTCAAATGTCTTCGGCTCATTTTTGAGCTGCGAGAGTTTGAAGTGAGTAGTTCTTTCAGGGTTTATGATGGGGTTTTGTTTTCAGGCCAAAAAAAAAAAGGAAGAAAAAGGAAAAAAGGAAATAAATAGGGTTAACAAACAAAGTAAAAAATACGGGGTTGACCAAAAAAAACAAAACAAAGAAAGTAAAAAATACGGGAGATGTTCTCTGGTACGGACGCTTATTTGAGGACAACACTTTTAGTCGTTGGATCGAAATCAACGGCTGGGATGAAGACCCGAACGTGAATGCCCATTTTTTCTATTGTTTTTTTTTCTTTCTTTTCTTCTTCACAATCTAATCTATTGTCTTTTCTTCTTCACAAAAAATAATCAAACTCAAACACCCCAAATTAGTTTTTTTTTTATGAAGCTTGTTGTTCCACCAGTTTGGTTGATATTTTTACTACAGGAATTGAAACATATAAATGTTTCTTCTGTAGAGTATGAGTGGAATCAGTGAGTTGAAGTACATTCCTTATATATATCAAGTTGATTTGAGATCAACCGTTCTTGATTTAAGCAATTCTATTATTTACTTCTATATCTTCAACTATATTATAAAAGAAAACCTTAATTATACATAAATCAAAACTCAACGGTACAAGTGAATTTTATTGATAAGTAAGAAAATATACACATGATCAGAGGGAATGCAATGAACCTTACCCATCAAAATGCATACTTATACATAAGTAAACACTTAGATAAAAAATAACAATACATTAAATAAACATGCAATGCAAATACAATCTTAAACTACTTAAGTGGTACCCTACGAGTCTTCAAAGCATTAAATTGCAATATATATATATATTATCAACAAGTTTTCATTCTTTCTATGTAGAGAATCATCTCCAAGAAACTCATCCTCCATCTTGTTTTGAAGACAGGTTTTAATGAGTTTCATAGATGAAAAAGCTTGCTCAATTGTTGATGTAGAAATTGAAAGAGTTAGACGAATTAGTCTCTCAATCAAATGAAATGTCTTTCTTATTTAAACAAGTTCTTGGAATCATTGAGAAAGATACATATTCTGAAATTGTAAAAGATGAGAGAGCTCAAACTCATAATGTAGAAGCTTTTCTCTTAAAAGACGAATCTCATCATCTTTGAAATCTTCATGATAGAATTTCTTTGCCAACCCATTTATTTTGTCAATATGAAATGATTTGAATGCATCACAAGGGTCCAATGTTGAGCTAAGAGTAAGCAGTTCAATTGCGCTATTTCCAAATATGTTTTCTAACTCTATCAACTGAAAATCTATTACAACATTAAATATACTAGTATGAATGCTCAACCGTAATAAAATTTTGTTGATGGCAAGAACGACATGTACTCTTTATATGAGGAACACTCAAGTCTGGAATATCAATCCATTTCTTTTCACAAAATGATACCATACCCCCAATGAAAGCTTCCCAACCACTTTCCCTCAATATTGAAAAAAGAGACTTTGTGCTTAAAACCAAGTTCATAGCATTTACGATGAGATTGAAGTTGGAATTGTTTACAAAGAACATTAGTGATTGCCATAACCTCATCCATCAAATGCAAGTTAAATACAAATTCAAAAGACATCAAAGCTTTATAAGCACTCTTAGCTTCCTCATGTATTTTGTTGTTGAGTCCATTCATTCACATGTTTTGTGGAACTATACCAACATTGCTTAAACAAGACAATTAACCGCCTTATAGAACCAAAAATGAGAACTCCAATGAGTAGGTCTAGCTCATTGTAATGTACACATTTGATTAAACCTAAAATCAGTTTCAATTTCTTCATTTACAAGTTGGTTTGCAAGTTCAGCTTCTTGAGCACACTTTAAGTTTCCTTTTAAGAATCATCTATAAGTAGATTTATCCATCTTCTTATTTGGCCTACCTCGAGTCTTGGTATTCACAAATGGTTCCACAAGTCACGTAGTTTGTGATGCTACTAACTCCATAAGTTTCCTTTTAAGAATCATCTATGAAGTTGCATCAGATTTCATCCAACGCCTATGACATAACTCTATCCCTGCATTATAGGAACACTCCGAAGTTTTTCTTTTAAGTGGTCATGTCAAGGATTCCTCCAATGAGGATTAATGCACTCAAGTGGAATATGATTTACCGTCTTTCTTATATTTTACAATCTCATAGGCACATGGCAACCCATGAGTTTGTCGTAAGACACATCCATACGCCTCAGAGTCAACACCATTCAGGTTAGCTAGCTTGGTATCCTCGAGGACCATATACAATGCACTAATTGAGACAAAACCATGAAGTTCCTCAAAATCTTAACTTCTAAAATCATAATGCACCACTGTCAAACTTTTTTCGAACAAAACCTTAATTTCAGTGTGTTGCAAATCAAGCAAAGCATGTATATTTTCGCATGTTGTGGCAATGTTCCTTGGCTTGTTCCAAGTTGTCTTTTTAATTTTTCATATGAAATTTCAGCAATGTTGAAGTAAAAGTATAGTCGCATTAAAACAATTTGTATATACTACTATGATTCAAATAAAATAAAAAATATATAATTAGAACCTATAAGTCAAATAAAGTAAAACTCAAAGGTTATTTATCTCTTTTGCACCTATAAATCAAATAAAGTAAAAAAAATAGAAACATAATTGGCATTACCTATTTGAAGTTGTATTCCCAAAGTGCATGCATTTATCTATCCATGCGGCAACAAATCTGTCCTTTTATGGGTTCAATAAGTATCTGTCACATATTTAAGTAAATATGGATACTTATTAAACTCAGTGAGTAGTTCTCTTGTCTTCCTTATGAATTTGGCTTCAATAGGGGACACAACCATTGAATTTCATTTAACCAAAAACCTATCACAATCATCCTTACTTTTACATTTAACTATGCACTTGGCTAGCACCATTTTTTTTTTAAAATGTGCCTTTTACATAATAGATACTTAGCTGTACCAAACACAATGTTAATGGCTTTCATTAAAGCCAATTCTTTACATGTCACAATAACATCTGGCATAGCTATTTTCTCTATCACTCTCCGCAGTATACTTAGTGACCATACATAATTATCTTCTTGTTCCAAATAAAGATAGATAAAACTAACAAAAAATGTCATATAGGTTTATGTAACTCCAACAATATTTCTAACAATGGCATGCGGTACCTATTGGTCTTATAGGTAAAATTAATTATTAAAATACGTGGAAATGAACTTAACAAGTCCAAACAAGTATGATGAATCCAAAACAAGTCCAAAATAATATTTGTCTTGAGGAAACTCTTATGCCACTTAATGTAATTATGCTCAAATAACTTATTCCTCTATCGTTGCATTTGAGATCTTCCAATGTTGACGTGCATTATAGATAGTGTAGATGCATTATGCTCATCTCTTCATTTTAACGTAGTCAAAATTTCCTTTGTTCGCACCAAACTTTTTGACATATCAAGTAACAATAATGTCTCTTCAAACAATAATCTACCATCAACTAAATGACGCTCCAAATGTGTTGCTACTATATGATTATGCACTCCGGTAATTATTATCAACATCTAATAATCATCTATTTCTAGCTTCTTACCCTTTAATTGAAAAGAGCATCCACACTTTTTAAAACCCGCATGTCTTCTATCCTCATGTTTTATATCCTTTTTGGGAATTCGCTTTCTATATTCTTTATATCTCTCCAAATCGAAAGGAACTCTAGGTTTCTTATTTCCTTTTCCACCTTGATCAAATCTTAATGTCACAATAACAAAACCATTCGCCCTTCCAACTTCACGAGCCCATCTTGTTAATTCTTATCTATAGTTAAATATGTGTATCACTAATTCCATATTATACATAAATTTACAAGAGTGTAAGCAAAACAATTATTTATTCCAATCAAACCTAATTGTATACACTAAAATTGGAATTACCATGTTTACACTAACCTCATTTGTGATAAATTCACTAGTACAATTCACTATATGTTCAAAATCTACGTTTCAGTTATATGTGTATAGTAATTCTAATAAAAGTTGTTTTATCTTTATGTGAACAAGAGAAGAAAGCTATAATAATTCATACCATTCTTTTTGTTTATGGCCTCAACACTTTATTGCAGAGTTGGTACGCCTTTATTCTCCCTGCAATATTTGCTTCTCTTAGGTTCCGGATAGAGGAACCGTATCTAGTAAGTTCATATTCTTTATTTGTATTTTATGTCATGACCCATTAGAAAATATGCGTTTGCAAAAAAGCATGAGACCTTATTTGTTATTTTCTTTTTCTTCTTATATAATGTGTAAGTACTCATTTTATAATTGTAGGCTGATAGTTCACCATAGAACTAATCTTAATATATTAACATTTTCACTTGATCTTTACATGCACTATTTCAAAACTGCATTTTTACATAAAATTCTATTCTGACAACTGTTTTTCTGTTGTGCGAGGGGCTTTTTAAAGATTTATATATAATATGAGAGTTATACAAAGAGCTCTTTCACTTGCATCAATTTTCTATGTTTTTATTGGAGCTTTTATCATGCCGACTTTTGGGAGTAGGTAATGACAATAAATCTAATTATGTGTTACACAAAACACCTTCCATGACCTGCATATTGGTCAAATTAGACGTTAATTTTTAAAAAAAAATTAACTTGGTATTAATGTTGATTTGATGCATATTACTGAGCCAGCTCACCACAATACCTAGTTGGACTTGGCACATTCGTTTACGGGTTCTTTCATGTAATTATGTTGAACCCTTTTTGCTTCGGTGTACTAATCAATGAACCCCTGAAACCTACTTTCTTTTTTGACAAAATTAACCAAACCTAACTGGTCATTGACATGTTGTTGATATTAATTAAGTTTTGGGGACTTTCGTTGACTAAATTCATCCCTAAACCTTTACAATCTTTGTAAGTAAAGCGTCACAACAACATCTAAAGATCACCTTTGGATGGAGGCAAGGAGTCGCTTACTTACTTTTGTTGTAGTCAGTTCAAACACAAAAACGCAATCCACTTGCAGCCATGTTGATAAAAATGACTAAGTTTCATGACTTAACCAGTCACTCGCCCTTGTATTAGAAGATCATCTCACCTCATGGTCGATAGTCTATTCCCTTTAGTCATAGGTTTTAACCCTTTTTTAATGTAACTTCTTCTTACCTTTTGTTTTTAATGGATAACATTCTTTTTTGCTAATTAAATGGTGAAGCTAGGCATATGTGCTTTAGTCAGACTGACTACAATGACAATTCTATTTCATAACACATGTATATAGCACCATTTAACCATCATTTTCTTGTATTGAGCTTTAAATGGCTAATGCAACTGTGGATTGTGTTGTAGTTCCTCCCTTATATTGTATCTAAATCTAAAGAAGAACCATTTAATATATTCAGGTTTCTATGCCATTTAAGGGAAAAGCCAAATGAAATTCAACAATTTGCACATATATTTTTAGTACCCTTTGCATGGCCATTTGCAGTAGTTATGTCCCGTGTATATGGTCGTACTCATAGCAATTGAGCGTTCAACCATCTGGACATTTTAAGGGTGCTCATGGGTAAACTCTAACTTGAGCTTCTATATTTTTTATCTTATTGTAAGTTGTGGAAGTAGTATGATATTAACAATTGTGTATCACTAAATACATGTTATGGATCCCAAATCTGTTTAACTGGGGTTCTCGCACTCTTGATGTTTGAGATGCAATTGCGATGTTGGTGGCTGTTTTGGTTTCCATGGTTGAGGTAAGATAATATTATGCTAATGTAATTTAAGATATAACATCCTTTTTTAAGAGTAATATTTCAGTTGCATTGATTTAGTTTTCTCCCTGTCATTTTTAACTGCAATTGATGGGGACGTACTTGTCAGGTAGGCATCAAATACTTATATGCCTTCATTATTCTTGTTAGAGCATCTACATTGTTGGGGTGTAAAAGAAAGTGTATCCTATTTTTACATCCCTAGCCATTGGAAAACACTCCAATTCTGAGGTGTATATGGATGTATATATACACAAATGACCGAATATGGGAAAATTGATCCACATTTACATCAATTTTTACAATCCAAAACAATGAACTCCACAGAAGAAAATGATGAGATGTGAAAGCTAGTAGGGTAAAAACTGAGGAAAAAGAGAAAGTCACTCCTAAACGCGCATATGCTAGGTTACTTGATACACAAAGCTAGCGGTGCAAGGTCCATTTCATTCACAAAATCAACTTTACATCCACAAAATCAACTTTATAAAAGATATGAAAATTTAACATCTATCTCATTGGATGAAAAACTACATTTACATATTCTAGATGTGTAAATTAGATGTACATGTGGCTTTACACCTCCAATTTACACCCATCGTAATGAAAATACTCTAATGCTTCTAGGGCATAAACACCTTACTAGATAGAGTTCTTGGCACAAGGACTAGCTCCACGACATTAGTGTAATCATTTAACTTTTATAGTCTTGATATCTCAAATCTTTATTACAAGTGCCCACTTGTTGTCTAATTGGTTGTAATCTTATTTAGGTGTAGGCCATGTAGCGCACTCTAATTTTGTTTGTTTTTATTATGGTTGTCAATGTAAATATATATTTACATATGTAATGACAATATTATATTTTTTTTAGTGAAAATGTCGAGCTATTATGATTGATTTGGCATGGAAGCATACGAGCTGTATAAGTTGCTGTTTCGTTTACGATTGGATTCTCTATATTAGGTATGGAGTTTAAACTTATATGTTAAATGGTAAGAGTTGCTCATGTTTTTGCAGAGTCAGTCACAAATTAACTTGATCATTAGAGTTGCTCATGTTTTTGCAGAGTCAGTCACAAATTAACTTGATCATTCATAGAAAAGGTTGCGACATTTCTTTCTACTCATATGTGGCATTCCCGAGATAACAATTGTTGTTTCCACCCAAGCACCTTTACCAATCTCTCTTTTATTTAAACAAGAGCCTCCTACTTTGCTCTCCCTCATATTGTGGGAAGGCTAAGGTAATTCCCAAGATTACTGACTTCTGACATACCTAAAATCTCACAAATATTAAGGCACAAATCCTCGAATGAGTTCGGGTTTTTAAAAAAAACCCAAATTGACTTGTTAACTTGAGGCGTGACAAAATGGATCAAGTAATAGAACCATGTTGCGGCAATTCTGCGAACATAAGATGCGTGAGAACTGAGCGGCTTGATCCCAACTTAATACTTAGTAAAAAGTTTGTTGATTATTGCATTGTTGTGAATGAGCATAGAGAGAACCTCACTTACAATAAAAAAAAATAAAATAAGTCTGGTAACATTGGTTCACCCTACGTAAGGCCCCTCATAGGCTTGAATTTGCAACAGGGCTAGCCATTGATGAACACATCGAATTTCATTCCTAACATAATCCATGATTAAGCTGACCCAAGTACTGGCAAAACCCCATCTTTAGTATCACAGTTTTCAGGAAGTCCCACTTCACCCTATCATATCCTTTATTCATGTCCAACTTCACACATATTTCAATTTTTTTTTTAGATTTCAAAAGCTCAAGGTAGTGGAACGTCTAATGGACTCTAATAATATTGTAATGAATTTGCCTTTCAGGAATAAAGGCATTCTGGCTATGGGAAATAATTTTGATAAGATGAGGCTTTAATATGCTGGACAATAAGACAATATGGGTGAGATTAAGAGTATGAGAGGATAAGACACCATTAAGGAAGTCAACAGTTGTACCATGCACATCAGCACACAAAGTGTCCAAATATGACTGGTAGAAAACACGCTCGAAGCCGTCGGGTCCTAGGGCTTTCATATTTTCCATTTGAAAGACATCCTCATGAACCTCCTCTTTAGAGATTAGGCAAGTTAAGACTTGGTTGATGGAGTGATCGATCAGCGGATTGAAAAATGAGGTGTTAGAGTCCCATTCAGTAAGCCAATTGATATGAGATATTTGCTTCCAATAACACTCATTCTCCTATAAAGCATTCAACTTGTGAATTATAGGTTACATAACATCCTGTTTCGCTTCCCAATCATCCCGTAAAACATTAAGTTAAGACATTAAATTTCATTACGACTATTTTGAGGCTTCGTTTTGCACCAACCCCTCAGCTGGTCCCTACATTTGTTAAGTTTTTTCCTCCATCCTAACCAGCCCTAGGTTCACTCAAACATCTCTAAACAATGCTTAGGTAGTCTTCCTCCTTCACCCACTTCGCCTTGAACTTAAAAGTACGTTTGTTCCTCTTGAACCTTGGGCAACACTTAACAAGAAAAGGACAATGGTTGACCCCTGTTTGTACCATATCTGACCCTCCACTCATTCAGTGACACGTGGATTAATGAGACTCCCCAACTGCCCAAGGGTCCTAACAATCGGTGTCGGCTACCGATGATATGGCTTCAAAGCAGCGAACGGTCGATGCCACCTAAGCAAAGTCCACAATCGGTACCCCCTACCGATTCTACAGAATCAACCTCGAAGGGCCCGCCCAAAATATCTAAAGACTCGTGTCAACCTCATAGGGCCCTCCCACGAGTCCCACATCGAAATTAAGTACTAAGAGCGTACCAAATGCCCTCTATAAATAGGCCCCTTCACTACAATACAAGGGTAAGACTTTTCAGCTTGACTTTTATGCTAAATATATTGTCAGCAGCAAAAGCTCTTAGAAAACAAACTTACTTTGGCATCGGAGGGTCTTAGGCTAGTTCCACACCGGTTTCATAGACCTTACGAGTCTCGACTTCCTTCTATTCAGGATCAGCATCCAAGGACAGGAAGAATCAGCGTCTAGCACTCAATCGATCTCTAGATCGTCCACATCATTTGTAAGTTGCACTCATCTCTATCTGTTCAGTTTTAGTGCCAACAACCCCACAATAGCTTTATGCGTAACCTTAGGAAAGACAGTTGCCAATCAACACCTAACTGTGGCCCTTCTTATCTCCTTCCTTGGACTTCTCTAGTACCTGATATCCCGCCAACTTTTGGCACCATTTTCATATGTCGTTCACTTTTGCCTCCATATTACGCACTATCTTGGCATCCTTCAAAGGTCCCTCCCAACTAAAGCTATCGAACCACACCTTCACGGCTGCTTTGATATTGATTTCTATCATTATTTATGTGTGTTTGTAAGCCATAAGGCATTGAATTGCATTAGTTTATCACTTCATTCATATTTCATGAATTTCATAAGTTGTATTGATTATAATTACATAGATTCTATTGATCATAATGCTTGAATGTTGCTGAATTAGCTCATGTTGGATTGAATATGTAGATTGAAGTGGATGAATTGATGCAAATTTTGCTATTATTTGCAAGCAACAATCGTAGTATCGAAATGGTAATGTATCATATTGAAGAAGCCGGTCGACTCCAGTATAGTTCAGACACTAACCTTAAAATGTCAATCCCACATTGTACCGCACCGTTTTCAAATTTCTGTACTGGGAGCATAATGGCCTAGTGAAACGTAATTAATGCACCTAGTCAACTTCATGGTCCGACCTCTATCACAGCGCTCCTCCACCCAACTGCCATGCCATGTCATACCTCTCCATGTGTAAACATGCCCCACAAACCCCAAATCCAAAAGCTCCATTCTTGACATAAAGTTCTGTAGAAATTGAGGCCTGGTGTGGGTAGAACCATTCCCTCATTCTTTTTCATGGCTCCATAGATATTTGTTAAAATCGCCGCCACAAAACCACAGTTGCCAAGTTGGTGAAAGCAAGTTCTTCTCTTCCCTATATGGTGTGTCATAGACCTAGGTAGTGTGAACAACATTATCTGTTCCCACAATAATAAATAAAGCATCCATGAGATTTTGTTATGAAAATCTTCACCCCAAGACTGTCATCCCATCATAAACTTAGGTCAACAGCCATACATATAGGATCCACATTAAACCCATTAACAAAACCCAACCTTCTTCTTATTCCACTAATCTTGCCGCTTTTCATTTTTGTCTCCATTATGAAGACGACATAGGGTCTCCGCTTACGAATGAGTCCATGAAGTTGTTAGGTTTGACTTAAGTTCCAGAGGAGGTAGATCATGATGGCCTTGCGCTCAACATTTGCACCACATTTCAAGCCCAAAGTATTAAACAACTTGCCCATATTTGTAGGCTGCCTAACGTTGACTAACTGAGAAGGTAGCCCAGGTGGATCCACCATCTGTAATTCAAATTGCTGAGGTGGTCCATTGCGTACCATGGGATCCCGATCCCCAAGACATGTGGACCGGCCCAATTAGGAGAATGCATGTAACTCATCCACATGGAGATTATTTTGTTGGCCCAAGTCATAGAGGCCAAATACCTAAATAGGGGCCTGCAAACTATGCTTAGTCTCACTAATATAGACGGGAACTATTAATATTCGTTTGATCATATAAATTACATTGGTTGGTAATTGCACATTATCTAGAATATGAGCAACTTTCATGAAGGCATTGATATGCCACTAGTTAACTAAAAAACTAGGCATTTGAACTCATTAAAGGATAAAATATCATTAAATGGATACATTTTACTGTAAAATGTCGACATGTTTCCAAGGAGGATATTGGAAAGAAACCTTAGTGTTTACTAGAATAATGACCCAATTTTACTTCCACAAGGTCCATACTTACCATTTTCTTGTAATGTGATCCCTATTGCTGTGACTACCGGACTGCAATATTATGTGTTGGGGTGAACTATAACGTAAATTCATGTGCAAAATTTCATAAATAGGCAACCAAAGTTTGTAATTTACAAGTTTAGAAATCTTATTTACGACATTATAGTACCCTTGTATTTAAAACCTTGTAACACCATTTTTGGACTCTTGTATTTTTGTCATTCAAGGTTAGTTGGACATTTTGAGTAAATTACAATTATCAAATAGAGTGATGGTAATTGGAAAATGCAAAACTAGAATTGCATTCAATATGCTAAATTGTCACCCGGTTTGCCAATTGCATATTACTTAGAACATGAAGGCTTTGGTATTTTGTAGTTATACATTGTTTTGGATTGTAGCATTCCCTAATAGAAGGTAAATTTTGTACATACTTCATTCGTATTCATATTGGAGACGATCCGAGCATGTTTATTTTTATTTTATCCTTGTAAAATTACCCATCAAGATTAATTTGTTTATTGTTATTGAAGGAATTTTTTAAATTTACATGTTAAGGTAGGGGTGTATCTTGGAGATTTTATATTGAATGCCCTAATTTTTGCTATAGCACAACCATGTCAAGTTGGTAATTGACAAACAGACACTCATTAATTGCGATTCCAATTTGCAAAAACCGAATGCCTCGTTGATAATTTCCAAACGAACTCTCTCATTTGATATTTCTCTTTTTCCATGATTTAAGTACCTAAAAGTAAAACAATGGATTTTATTGTACTTAACCATTCTAATCACACAAACCATAAGGGAAATATTATTAATATATATACACATGTCATTGCCAAATCTCGGAATGCAAGATTATGGAACGCCTTTGTCCATAATAGTGTAATAATAGTCCTTAATGTTGTGAAAATACCTGTAGGATGACTAAAAATGCCTAGATGGGGGGTGAATATGCCAATTTAATATTATAATCAATAAACAAAAATTAAACTTTGGTAGCAAGATTGATATGGCTTATCAATCCTGAAACGTGCCGGGCATAAAATAAAAGAACACGTAGAGAATTATTTTACGTGGTAAAACCCCACCTCTGGGGAAAATCCACGGGACTTCTCAGTCCAACACAAATCCACTATAGAATGATGATTACAAGAAGTACTCACACACTTATCCTAGACACATTCTAGATAATGTTTACCGATTTCTTCGTAACTCAACTTCTGTCACGGGATGATCTTCGACACTCCTTATGTTGAACGCAATATTGGTCACGATTGCTTCAAGCTCGCCGGAGGAAAACTGCCACCACGGTCTTGGTGCACTCAACCATATGAGTCACCGACATGCATATTTATGCAATATGAATGATGAATAAATTCGATAAGTCACCAAGAAACAAAGGAGCACTTGATGAATTACCAAAGAGAAATAAGCACGACAGACTTTTGCTCAAAGATTCAATATGCTCAAAGATGTAATTGCAAAAAAGCCTTGATTGAAAAAGAAACAACAATGCCTTTATGCAAAGCAGGTTTCTCTCACTAGAGAGCAAACCACGAGACTACACTTCCAAAGCAACTATGACTCTAAGACCCATTCAGACTACAACTCCTTTTTGCAAGAGAAAAGCACAAGGCCACGTGCTCACTCTCTTGCCATTTAACATATTTCATTCTCTTAGATTCCTATTGTAATTTCGTCAGCTTTTGTATTATAAAATATGGTTTTCCAACAATCAATTGTTATCCAATGAAACAATGTTTATCAGCATGTAAACAACAAAGCCAAATAAGATATTCATTGAAACATGCTTTCCAAGTCCAAGATAATGAAAACATAATATTTTAACTTAAATTAAAATAGAGTCCAACTAGGAAAGTAATCTCAAGAGATAAAATCTAATCCTATTAAGAATAAGATTAACATAAAAACACTTGAGTGAAAATAACTCAAACTAGGAATCCTATAATGAATGCATGATTATGTCATGATTTACCTGTTGTCAAGTTTCTCATATGGTCAAGTCGTGCCTCGGAAGTATGTGGTTGAATGAGTTGTGCCAAAACGTCCAGTAACAATTCTTCACACACTAATTTTCAACCTATGCTAGAGTCTAGGAAATGACAATACAATTTTCATACTAACATGTTGTAAACCATTGTGTTTACAAGCATAAGGGCCCAATTTTACTTCTTCAAGATCCACTTACCTTAGCATTGTACTAGGGTTCCATTTCTTTATAAATTAGGGTATTGCAATATTAAGGATTAGGGTGGACCTTAAAGTTGTAACAGAGGTACACACTCTTGTAAATGCGAACCCAAATGCTGTAATTTATAAACTTAAAGATATGGTTTAGAATATTATGGAACACCTTCTTCCATAATAGTATAATAGTGATCCTTAATTTTGTGAACCCTTGTGTTTAAAAGCCTAAGGATCCATTTTTACTCCTTCAATGTCTACTTACTTTAGCATTGTACTAAGGGTCCTTTTCTTTGTAAATTAGGGTACTACAATATTAAGGATTAGGGTGGACCTTAACGTTGTAACATAGGTGGAAAGTCTCGTAAATGCGTACCCAAATGTTGTAATTTACAAACTTAAGGATCCATTTTACAAGTTTATGAAATGCTTACGTCCAAATTATTTTAATACGAATCCTTAATGTTGTAAACCATTGTGTTTACAAAAATAAGGACCAAGTTTACATCTTCAAGGTCCACTCTTGCCATAACCTTGTAATTGAGATCCCTTCGGATGTAAATTACGATATTACCAGTATATGGATACACTGTATCAGTTTATGGAACATTGATGTCCAAAAGATTGTAAATGGTATCTATAATCTTGTAATAGGAGGAATTTACAAATTAAGGACTCATATTACAGTGTTTGCACATAACTATTCCATAACATTATAATGTCTATCTTTAATCTTGTAGATTACAAGATTTGGGTTCGAATTTATGCATTTTTGCACCTTGATTACAACATTAAGATTTACTTGAATCTATAATATTGTAATAGCCTAATTTACTATTAAAATGATCTCGATTACAATATTTTTGTCTGGTGGACCTTAAACAATTATTGTTTATTCTTGTAAAAACTAGAATTTACAATATTAAACACTCATGCTACAATATTTGGGACTTGAGAGTTCCATAACATTGTAAATGTTATCTCTAATCTTGTAAAAACAAGGGTTTACACCATTAAGCAATCATATTATAGTGTTTGGGACATGAGACATCCATAACATTATAAATTGCATCCGTAATCTTGTAATAACATGGGTGTACAACATTATGGACTTATGTTACAATGTTTGGCACATGAAAGTTCCATACCATTGTAAAGTAGATCCTTAATCTTGTAGATTACAATATTTGGGTTCAAATTTACGAGATTTTACATCGTGATTACAACGTTAAGGTTCATGTTAAGCCATAATATTGTAATAGCCTAATTTATAATGAAAAATATCTCAATTACAATATTAAGGTAAGGGCGGTCCTTGAAGAAGTAAAATTGGGTTCTTATTCTTGTAAAAACCAAGGTTTACTATGTAAGGACTCATGTTACACAGTTTTGGACATGAGAATTCCATAAACTTATAAAGTGTATCCCTAATATTGTAAAAACAGGGGTTTACAATATCAAGGACTCATATTACAGTGTTGGGCACATCAGTATTTCATAACATTGTAATGTTTATCCATAAACTTGTAGATTACAAAATTCAGGTTCGAATGTACAAGCTTTGGCATTGTTATTACAACGTTAAGGTTCACTTTGATCGATAATATTGTAATAGCCTAATTTACATTGAAAAGGATCTCAATTACAATATTCAAGAATTGTTGGACCTTGAATAAGTAAAATTGCTCCTTATTCTTGTAAAAACAAGGGTTTACAACATTATAGACCCATGTTACATCGTTTGGGACATGAGCGTTCCCAAACATTGTAAAGTTTATCCCCAATCTTGTAAAACCATGAGTTTCGAAATTGCCAATCAGGTAGTTGGTTTTCGAAAATTGGAATTGCAATTACGTGTTGTATGCTTGTCGATTGCCAACTTGATGGGGCTAAGCGAAAGAAAAATAGGCAATTGATGGGTATCGATTTGACAATTGATGAGTATCGATTCGGCAATTGATGGTAAAGCATACTTTTTTGTATCAAAGGCAATTGCCAACTTGTGAAAATCTAATGCTTTGTAACTTTATTTATGTCGATTCGTATGACTTAATACTTTCTATTTTTTATAACTTGTATTTATTTTACCCTTAATCAATTCAAATGTTTCTTTTAGTAAAATCAACTTGTATATATAATATTTTAAACTAAAAATCAACTTGTTAAAATCCATGTTCTTAGATTTTACATTATTTGGTGAAATAACGTTTATATTTATATTTTTGTACTTTATGCACAGAAAATTGTCAATGAATGGTAATCAAAATAAAGATAAGATGTTATCTTGATTACTTAAACTTGAAATATAATATCACTACAAATAAATAAAAAGTTGACATGTAAATAAAAAACTAATGTTTCATTAACTACTTTTTGAAGCTTTGGATGATTCTATTATTTTTCTCGATTTTGATGCACAACCATCTTCGATCTCATCTCATCCCAAGAAGGATGTCTTACTGCAATATATTCTAATCTTGGACCCCATCTCATCACAGATTTAAGATCCACTGAACCCCCACCCTCTAGCAACAATCAGTTTCCTTGATTTTGTTTCATATTTCCTTTTTATTCTCTTCCATTTCTTATTTCTTGGGTTTTATTTTCTACAGGGTTTTAGTTGAATTTTTTTTGGCATTCCAAGTTTACTCTATTATTAGTTGAATTAACTCTCCAGATCCTTTTGGTATGCAATTTTAGATTTAAATTTCATTTTTTGGTGGGTGAGTTTGAAGTTCTAGAAATTTATGTTGCACCAATACGTATATGGGTTAGGCGATACGATACGATACGTTGATACGGTAAATTTTCAAAAACTAGGATATGGGTACAGCACCAATACAGCAATTAAAATAATATATATTAAAAATAATATAAATATAAAAATTGTAAACATATATTACATATGTAAAATTATAATTTTGGATATTTTTTTGTAGTTCTTGAGGTTTTTCTAGGTCATATATGACTTATTTCAGTTCTTGGGCTTGGGCCCAAATGAATGCGTCAGACATAAAAAGTTATAAAACACCTTTTTAACATAGGCTACCTAACATGCAACTAAAACGGTTTGTATTGTAAGTAAGTTATTTTCTTCTTCGTTCTTCATTCTTCCTCCTCCTTTTTTGGGTTGCCGCTAAAATCACCCCAAAATTTTTAAAATATTTTTACTTTTATCACTTTACATATCTGGACCGTATCGCGAGAGTATCGTGACCGTATCGATAGAGTATTGGAGCCGTATCGTAAAGTCAACATCTTGAAAAAGCCTGCGATACATCAGGTAGCGTATCGATGCCGTATTGTATTGGAGCCGTATCTGATACGCGCATACCCTAAAAAGTGCCGTATCGGTGCAGCAGAGCTAGAAATTGTTTCTTTATTGTGATAAATTTATCATTCATGAATTTCGAACTTTATGCTACACAGCAACAAAATACAGAGAGCAAACAAAGCAGCCATGGATTTCTCTCTCCTATCAGAGGCCTTGACCTCCAAATCGTATGAAAAGGTCGCCGATACCTGTGACGAACACATGCTTCAGGTTTGATTTGGGTTTCAATCCATAAATAAAAAGTTCAAAATTTTCTGTTTATATTCTCACTCGCTGCTCTCTGTCTCTGTCTCTGTCTCTGTCTCTGATCGTACAGGTCGCAGCCGAGGGCGTTGCTTTTCAGGACGACTGGCCCTACGCCATTCATCTTCTCGGTCACATTTACGCTGGTGATATGTGTGTTTTTTTTCCTTTCTATTTTTGTTTCATTTTAAATATTATGATTTACTCTTTTTTAATTCTTCTTGCTCCCCAACCCTATACCTCTATTTTAGCTTAATCTGCTATATCTTTTTTCCTGATGATGGCTTGAAGAGTAAAATATTGCTTTGCCATTCTGGGTTTTGATTGCATGTTGTATTGCAATTTTGCATTATATTGTCAATGTTGTTTTGCTATTTGGGGCATCCTGTGTCAAATCTGATTTCGTTATTTTTGTTCTACATCTATTTAGAATTTGATCTGTCGGGTGGTAAATATGCAGTAATAGTATGCGGTTTCTTTGGAAATCAATGCCTGCCACTCTCAAAGAGGGCAATCCAGAAGTCATTGCTGCTTGGAAAATTGGCCAGAAGTTGTGGATGCGAGACTACGGGGGTGTGTATGAAGCTATTCGTGGATATGATTGGAGTCAGGAAGCTCAAGGTCTTGTTGCAGCCTTTTCAGGCAAGTTTTTCTAGATCACAAAACAGTATTGTCTATGTTTTGTACATGTATGATAATATGGTTTTTAGATTTATGAAAATAATATCCACCCCAGTCAAAAGAGTGATATTGTTCAATAGTCAAAGAATGCTGAAGAATTGATTGTTATAGAAAGTACACCATAGATCATTGGTAAACATTACTTAACATTAAACATGAGTCTTTTATGCCTAGGCAATTCACAATGTTCTAAATTTGTTTATTTATTTCATTTATCTTGGAAGTACTGAAAAAAAGCGTAGGGCTAGGCCACTAAAGTGGGTTTAATAAGCTGATTTATAGCTAGCATGTTTTTGCAAGCTTTACAAAGTTGAAATACGTCAATACCTATCATGCCCAAGTATTTGTAGGCGGTCCAAGGATTTGTTGAGAAGGAGCAAGGCTCAACATTTATTCATTAAGGTCAAGAGCTCCTAAAAGTCTATCATACTGTAAATTGATATATGAGTTATGAGCTTTAGGTTCACCTCCATTAGAAGAGGGTCACTATTTCTTTAATCTTTTTACAATGCGTGCCCTGTTGAAGAAAGCTTGAGGATAAGTAGTAGGAAACTTTAAAGCTAGATTAGAAGGGAAATCTTGAAATTTTAGGTGCACACAGTTGAGGATCATGCCAGTCATAATACTGTCGTGTCTATGTGCCAGTTATAATACTGGAAATTTAGTGGTACTGTGCCTCTCTGCTTTGTGGGGGGTTGGTGAGATACTTTAATCCTATACAAGGACTTAACATATCTGGCTGGCATGCTCTCAAATACAGGTATTTGATTTTGATTGGATGGCCATTTAGTTTTAATGATTTATTCCCAGTCTCCCAATAAAAAATCATTCAAGAACAAGGCGGTAACTTATTTCCCTTTCTTAGTCAATCTTGTCCCTGCTGTCTGTCTCCTCTCTGTCGCTCTCTTTTCTCTGTCACTCTCTGTATTCTTTGTTACTCTTTCTCTTTCTCTGTCTCTGCCGCCGCCACTTCTCTCTCTCTCTCTCTCTCTCTCTCTCTCTCTCTCTCTCGCTCTCTCTATTCCCCTTTATTCTTCCGCTTTCTTTTCCCTCTATTCGTCCCGGTTTCACCGCGAAACCAACTGAACGGAGCTGATTTCTCAGTGAACTTCACCCTTCAGTTGTTGTGAACGTATTGGTCGTTGCATATAATGATTCTAAAAAGGAAATACTGAAGAACAAGCTCAATGTATGTTTAATCATCAAAAGACTGATAACCGAAATTTTTGCTAGTTTTATTCAAATTGACGAAGATGTTAGCAAATTGAGTTCTACTAGACTGTAGACAAGTGATTAACAATCGCAATCTGACTTAAGACACAAGTTGTCAAATTAAAGATTTCAAAAGACAATAATTAGTGTTTTATTGTGCTACCTAACAGGAGATAGAAAAGTCTACTGAATTGTGCGTTTCTGTTGGTTTGTGTAAGGGCTTCATTGCTTTAGTCTTACTTTTTTGGTATCCTGTCATGTGGTTCTTTGGTAGGAATCATAGTTTAGTAAATTGTACCACCCAAGCCCATAGTCTGACTTCAAATATCATTGGTTGTCTGTCTTGTCTTTCAACTTTTATACATATTGACAGCTGGTGCGGCCAAGATTGGATTATCTTCTGTTTTGCTAAACTTGCGCAATTAAGGGGATGGTCTCCTGATTGCACATAAAAAGTATGAGTATATTAGTGATTGCCTACTGAGAGGTGTTTATTTACAAACTTCTCTCTATATTTTTCAACTCACTAAGAGTTCCTTTTATCCATTATCTAGCACTTCGTTAATTGAATTGTCATATGCCAAGCCTTTCATGTCTTCAATGTTACTAGAATTAGTTAGGTGATATCATTGTTGCCTGTTCTAGTTCCTTCTGTAAGGTTCTTTCCAAAGCACAACGTTGTTGATGCTTAATAAAGTTCTATCTTCCAAGATGAAGACCTTCATGCTGTCTTTAGTATTTTTTTTAAATTTTTTATTTGGGATGATGATTTAGCTGTTCAAGCCATCTGACAGTCAGGGTGAGGTTTATTTCATTGTGTCTTTATACAGTTCCTTTATTGATCTAGGAGTGGGAAGTGACAATATTTACTCTTGTTTCAGTGGAGAAATATGTCTAAGTACTTTCCAATCTGGACACAATTGTCCAGTTCAATATATCATGTCATGCTTATAAGTTCTAAGCGGATGACTTGCATAACATAATCTACACTTGAATCTTTAGCTGAATTGAAAATATAAACATCTCTATAGTTTTGTGATAATTGTTGATTAGGGGATCAACACTCAAATAACTCTGTTTCCTTATTTTTCTGGTGTTTAAGGGAGCTTGTAGAGTACTAATTCTTATGTTTTATGCACTTCTTTCCATCATTAATTGTCTTCTGAACTTCTTGCAGATCTTTACACAAAGAATATGTTTCAGCTCCTGCAGTCTGCCTATTCTACAATAAGCATCCAAGACACAGCTCTCTTCCTTGGAATGAGCGAGGATGATGCCACAACTTGTAAGCTTCTGTTTTCACTATTGTCTATGTTCCAAATTGCTCTGGGGGTTAAGTTTCTTTTCTGAAAAAATAAAAAACAAAAATCTTAATGCTTTGTCCAGATACCCTATTTTGTTGCTGCACATTAAGAAGATAGTGAATTGCCAAAAAAATCGAAAAACCAAAATCTTTTTTATCTATGAGAAAATATAGTAGATGTATCATTGGGAAATTAACCATGTTACAGTTGGAGGTATGGCCTTTTTGAAGTATATTCTTCCTGAATAAGTAGATTCTCTGTAAAAAGGTTCCGCTGCTTTAGGAGGGGTAATTTTTGAGATTTACAAAGATAGGAATTTATATATCAAGTATGATAAACCAGTTGAAAAGTCACTGAGAAGCGTCAATGGATGATTGGAAAAAGATTAAAGGCAGTGGCAGAGTTGGCTTTGGTATAATTTTGTTCCTACCTAGCTGTCATATTAGAGTGGCAAGTAAATGTCTATGTTATGGTGGATTTGGGTGTTCTGTTCATACTGTTGGTCCAATTAAAATATAAGAAGAAAGGTGTACCTGCCTACATTTCGGAGAATTTGGATGTAAAATCTGGCAGAACTTTAGGAACCTTGATTACCTACAGTTTTTCCTTGCTTTTTCTTATATTCCCTTTATAAAACAGTTCATTTTGCTTTAAAGGTTACCAAGTCTTCGATGACTGGACTTGATGACGACACTGCTTATCATCAATAATGACTTATTTCCTTAATATAAAAGAAAATAATATTTTATTATTTTTTCCATTAATTGCATACTTATGCTTTTAGGCCTGTTATCATTTATGTTGCAAATTCTTTAGATTTGGTTGTCATATGCAGTTGTACAACAGCAAGGTTGGGCTGTGGACCCTGCTTCTCAAATGCTTACTGTGAAGAAGCAGCCCATTGTTACAGAGCAGAAACTGGATGCCAGTAAATTGCAGAACTTGACAGAATATGTATTCCATCTAGAGCATTGAAGGAGCTTTTAAGAACCTGAAGCTGTGAATTGTCTTTTTAATCAGCTGCATACTTAGATCATGTTTAGAAGAGTAAACAGGATCTCAGATTTTGTATTTACGCAACACTTAGGTTCCGAAAAAGTAAATTGCACAAACAAGTTGAGAACATCATCATGTTATCTTTGTGTAGCCAAACCCTGATTGCATGCATCTCTTACAAGTTAAAGTCTTTTGTAGTCTAGAGGGGAGGAAACCTGTTTTAGCAAGTAAAGATTTCATGTAGAGTATGCTTTCACACCTGCCCTCAAATTTACTACTTTTTAGACATGTTATCTTTTATTTTGCACGACGGAGACTGTGTTCACCGATTACTCGGATACCTGGGATTGGTACCGAATGGCTAACTTGCATGGTGTTATGCCGTAAAAGAAGTTGCAACTCTTTGAGGAGGAAAGTGCGATGTGTGCATTACCATTGTCATGTGAACTTTAACAAAATTGCAGTAATTGGCAGAATTCACAGCGTGATTGTAGAACGGATTGGTTCATCGTTTACGCTATTATATTGCCTTTTGATCCAATTCAACACGCCTGCCTGCCTGCTTGCTTGGGGAGATTTACAATTCTTTCCAACACGGTTTGGTAATTACGAGCATGCCACGTGGCATGTTTTAACTGGACAACATATAACTCAGGATGCCACGTTGCATTGCACTTCAAACCCATTCACACAACCGCCCGCCCGGAGCTTTAAAAAGGTTTAATTGCTTCCCAAGAAAGAAAGTTCCCTTTATGATACGAATACTAATCACATATCATTAACTTAACAGCTGAGGTTAATTACAATAATAATTAATTAGTCTAACAACAACAGGAAGTTAAATTGATCAGATGCTCCTCTTCCTCTTTCTCTTATTTTCCTTTGCTGCAACAATAACAAGATTGAGAGGCTCTATCAACTTGTACAGTTCCGAAATTGACCGGAACCTTTTCTTCCTCGGTCCGAAACTCACTTCGTCTTCTTCTTCGTCTTCAGCGAATAATGTAGGAGGAGCTGCTCTGCTTTTGACATCGCTTTCTTCTTCAGTGCTGCCGCCATTGCAGCACGACGATCCGCTGAGTTGTACGAGAAGCTCTATTGCGTTTACTTCCAACTCTGAGAAGATATTATTTGAATTTGGGATCATCAATGGCTTCTCTCTGCTTGCTGCTGCTGCGCCCATTTTTTATATTAATTTGTGTATTTATAATTTAGTTTCTTAATGATAATAAATTAGTTGATAATCAAGGATCGATGATGAGCGATGAGAAGAAATTGCAGGTGCCGTTTGCTTTATATAGACACACACACACACGCATAGGCAGAGTAAGTCGGCGTTTATTTGTAGCGTTTGAATTAGGATTTCCTAGTTGCACAAGGAAAAATGCGAAATGACCATTTTGGCCTTGGGCTATTTCGGTCCATAACACTTATCGGACCAATAAAATGCCTTGTTCAATCAATCAAAGGTGGCGGTTCGTCTCAAGGCCAAGTCCGTCGGTTAAGGGATAAGAAAATGTTTTTGGGGTTATGTTAGGTCAATTCTTACCAGCGGCTGAGGGACAACAAAATGTTTCTGTTTTTTGGGAGATACACAACATAATGGGGAAATTTTGGAAAGTACCCGAATTAATGTTAAAAGAGTTAGATTTTTTTAGATTTTTAACAACTTGAGGGGACTTCACACCTTTTTTTTAGGGCTTCGAGCAATCGAAAGCCCTCGAGAAGGTTCGAGCAAGCATGCGTCAAGTAACTATATTTCTAAATCTTGAAAAAAGTTGGTTAAAAGTGGGGAAGGTGTTAGAGAAAAGGTCAATTTCTCAACCAAAATATTTCTCAAGTGTAAATATCACATACTTGTAATATTGGATTGAAAGAGCTAACTTGTATGGTATTCTACCATGAATGAATTTGTAACTTTTTGAGGAGGAATTGTGATGTGTGCACTACCATTTATGTTAAGTACGTAAAATTCAACAAAATGCACTAAATGAGATAATTCACTCAAATATGATTTTCAAGTAAGTTTGGAATGAGTACTTCCAAGAGAGTGAGCCAAGTATTATATCCTACAATTGTTTTTGCCTTCTGACTCAACATGTAGGGGTGGGCACAATTTCGGGTTAATCGAATCGAACCGTCCAACCCGATCATAGTAGGTTGGGTTGGCCTAAAAATAAACTGGTCTTGGATTCAAAAATCGTTATTGTCAAATTGGAGACTGTGTTGAGAAGAATGTTTCTCTATGTATTGATAGAGCCAGAAGGCTAAGTATTTATAGAAAGATTTACAAACCCTACAAGGAATCCTAGGTTTACTTGGAGACTACTTCTAAATCAATTACAATCAATTACAGAAAAGGAAATAAAGAAACTTCCTAATTTCTAACACTCCCCCTCAAGTTGGAGCATGGATATCAAAAATGCCCAACTTGCGTACAAGATTGTGAAAAGCATTATTTCCAAGGGCTTTGTGAACAAATCTGCTAATTGTGACGCGGATGGAACAAAAGAAGCGGTAGAGCGGTCGGATAGTTCGCGATCGCATGATCGAATGGTTATCGTTTATGCAAACTTTGAGTCATTGAATTTGAGCATCCGGGACTCCGATTCTCGATCCACAAATTCGTACACGATCCTAGAGGTACCTAGATCAACATATTTGGAAATGGAGTCGATCCAACGGTCTGAACATATCAAACCCGGATAACGCCTAATATGTGTAAATCCGATCAACCGTCAAACAATAACCAAAATCAAATCTGAGCACACCGTCGTGTTCAAGATGACATGGGGAACATTTTAGGACCAAATGGGCCATCCAAACATGACCCACGCACAGCCACACACGACAGCAGCGCGTGGGTGTCTTGAGAAAATTTCAGCGACTGGAAAATCCTCGAAACACCCAACAATACATATACCTGCATGATCAGGACAACTAGTGGAGCAACTTTTGTTCTTGGTCCATGGCCAAAAAGTGACCGAAACTTGCCGAAAACTCAAGTCGAAAACCAGCTGAAACTTTGAGTTATAAAACGGGTTTCACAACTTCATAATCAATCCTAATCGACCTAACCATCAGGTAGAACACGTTGAAAGGATGAGAAAGCATACCTTGATTGACAAAAATGGTGGCTGAAATTGTTGGAACGAACGTTGGAAAGTTTACGTAAAATCCAGCCTCTATTTTAGGATTTTTGGCAACGGTGGCTGCGGGTTTCATCGAAGATGGGGTGGGTCGGGAAGAGGAAGTCGCGGTGGTCGTTTTAGTACCAATCTCATGGCCAATGGTGGCTGGACGTGGTGGTTGTCGCCTGTCTTGGACTAGCATTGACAAATCTGGTTTTTTAAAAACTGGACTTTGAAATATTTACGGTTGTGCCACTACACTTCCATTGATCATAACTTTTCGTTACAACTCCGATTTGAGCCCAATACGTGTCTATGAACTCGTATCAATGCGCTCTACGCAAAGGTGTAAATTATTTCACCAAAATCCTACCGGATTTAAAAGTGACTAAAATGACCCTACCCCAAGGGCAAAATTGTAATTTCACAATTAAATAACCAAACGGGATTTTGTGGTTTTGAACTCTAAATATGTTTTTGAGTTTATAAAATTGGATCCAAGTAGGATAACATATAGGCCTTAATGTTTCGTATTTGGAGAATGACGACGACACATGATCATCATGATAAGGAGGAGGAGCTGCACTTAGGGGTGGGCATTCAAACTGGCAAACCGGAAATCCGAGCCAAACCGCACCGAAAAAAAGGGGAAAAACCGAGTTGACAAAAAAGTCAACAACCGGTCAAAAACCGAATTGGACAGGTTTGGACCGATTTTGGATTCGGTTCTATGTCTTCAAAAATCAGACCGAGACGAACCGACCCTGTCAAATTAAAAAATATATAATTTCAATATTTATTTATATTCAATGCTATATTTTTAATCTCATAACTAATATTTATCCAAGTTCAATTTCCAAACATCTCTCTTTTCTAGCTTTAATATTTATTTTATATGAAATTAAATAATTTATTAATTTTCAAGTCAAAAAAATAAAATTTCAACTGAAATTTGTATTAAAAAATAATTTGAAAAAAATAATTTTAATAATCCGGTTCAAAATCGAATTGGACCAGAACTAAACCAGAATCAGTTCAACCCAAACCGGACAATTTTTGAATTTTTTTTGTTAAAACCGAGCCGAACCAAATTGGATGAATAGTACCAAATACAGTTCTAATTTGAGGCAAAAACCGATTCAAACCGAACCGTTCCCACCCCTAACTGCACTGTTTTTGCTTTCTTCTTCAGTGTTGTCATTGCAGCATGATGATTTGCTGAATTGTATAAGAAGCTCTATTGCATTTACTTCCAACTCTGAGAAGAAATTAATTGAATTTGGGATCGTCAATGGCTTCTCTCTACTCTTGCTGCTACTTTTGCTGCAGCTTGCTCCTGTTGTTGCTGCTGTTGTTTTTTATTTCGCCGTTTTTAACAATCAATGACATATATTTGTTAATTAATTAATTATTTATTTATTTATGTGTTTGAATTTTTTTTCTTGCTTGTAGTTCGATTAGGATTTGGTACTGAGGAGGCACTAGCAATGAAACCCTACTTTTCAACGAAGAAAAAAAAAAAAAAAGGAAACCTTGTTAGTCCTCAATCTGAAATGACCATTTTGACCCTCACCAATTTGGGCCCACAAGAGCTTATTGGACCAAGGCCTTTTTTCAATGGTGGTTGTTCTGTGGGCCAAGTCCATGCATACTTGAAAGCATTTTTGGGCTCATGTTAATTTGACAACAAAAAATTTCTTGGGGTTAATTTCGATTTAGTATCCTGAACTCTTACCCTTAGGCCCCATTTGGTTCACATAAATTGGGAAATGCAAGATTCATTTTTCATGTTTGGTAATGTTAGGAAACCAAGGCCTTTGTAAAAAAATGATTTTACCAAAGCCTTGGTTTCTTAAAAAATAAAAATAAAAAACAAAGAAAACAAGCCCAAAAGTGTAATGATGGAGCTGACTTTTGGGTCAGCTTTTGGCAACAAATAGGGCCTATTCGGGCTCTAATGCTCTAGCATGGTCTTTATATTTAGGGCAAACTCTGGTGGGCTTTAGGATTTAGAGACCCAAATGCATCCCATTGGTGTTGCCTTTTTTGCATTGGGCACTATATATAAGGCTCCTATGATGGTGGAGTCCTTTTTAGAGACCCCATCGGGGAAGCCCTTAGGCAACCATTTTCCATGCTTGGACTTACCAAACATAGGAACGCAATTGATTTCCCATCCCCAAGCCTCATTTCCCCTAAACTAAATGGGGTCTTAAGGAGTGTTGCCCCCACACTATCAATTTTAACGATTATATACTCTAAGCTTTTAAAGTTTTTGCAATTTGGTTTAGGCGTTAACTTTAACATCAAAATTTCCACTAATTGTTTGCATGGTAGACATGGGTCTCACCTATTCGCTTATTTCGATGTGAAACTCGTGGGGCATTGTCATAAAAGACAAACTGTTTCAAAGGCAACTGGGGGGGTACTCCCGTGGTGGATTTGAAAACCATATTCCGAAACTTATCATAAATTTTTCCAAAATCAGCTCTCAACTACACTTAAAATATGTACCTCATTCTGTTAAGAAATAGTGTCCATGATTCATCATTTTCAAGCCACTGAGTATATATATTAATTTTAAACATATAATAAGACATTTAATTAATATCTCGTCCACACCAAAATCCAGTTAATAAGCAGTTCTGATCAGTGCATATTTATATATCATTTTGTACCCTACTAACTTATGATTTGATTATGTTTTTGAGTTAAACTTGTGCTTTTAATAAATTTTGTGTTTGTTTCAGTGTAATAAGCTTGAGACTCATTAAATGCATTTTGGAGACAAGTTAGCTCAAAACGGTGTCTGCAGATCAGTCAACTTCACGAATTGGACTGTACTTTCTCAAGAAGAACCAGATGATGAGCCATATATCATTGGAAAGATGCGGAAGTCTAGTTTCTGGAGAATTTTACGGTTCATGATTCCGAGTCTTCTAGAGGAAGTTATCCAAGTTTTGGCAGCTTAAGGTCAAATTCAGCAGCATTTGCGTTACTGGGCCAAAAATGACATTTGAAGGTCTTTCCGATTTTTTCTTGAGTTGGGCTGCATATGCTTGGAAAGATAATTCAAAGGGTTTGAAGATCCAGATTTTTCCAGATTTTGAAGGAGGGAAGATCAAACCCAAAACAAGCCCACAAGCTGACTGCAATGCATTGTCAATTCCAGTCTATTTTCGGCAGTCAACTTGCAAGGCCCAAAACGTACACTTTTACTGCTCATATGGGAATACATTCTTGATAAAAGTTGTTCCAATGGGTGTCTATTATGACATATCCAAATTTGAGCCCCATTGGATACATATTGAAACATCAGGCCTTCCTACACCAAGTCTGGTTCAGAAGAATCATTTCTTTTCAGCAATCAAAAGAAAACCACATGGGTTGGCAGCAAAATGCAGCCACAATTGAACACCTTTGAAAACCCATGTGAAGAAAGCTTCAAGAGCAGCAAAAGAAGTATGGGATGGAATTGATTCCAACCACACTAACATAGACAAGATGAAGTGAGAGTTATGGGTTGTATTAAAAGAGGAATGGTGGTGTTGGAATTCATCATGATGTTCCTCCCTCTTAGCCCTATAAATAGAGAAGTCTTCAAGCTTCAAAACACACCCCCAAGGGGGGGAGCTCTCAAACACTTCTCTAGGGCTCCCCTCCCTTCTCTCCCTCAAATTCTCTTAGTTTCTCTTTGTAGTTTTCAATTGTGGTAATGAAATCTTTGTGCTGAAATTCTCCTTAAGTTTTTCTTAGTTTCACTTTACTTTTCATTGTTATGTAAATTCTTTTCTTTAGTTTCAAGTTTGATTAGTTCCAAGTTTCAATTATGGTTTTTGTTTTTATTCATTATGCTTATAAGTTAATATGCTAGTTTGAATGATTGATCACCATTTAGGCTTGCATGTTAGCTATCTTGGTTTGAATTAAGAGTAGACACCATGCTTTAATTCGAATTGAACTATGAATAGGAAGAGTATGTATGGACATTCGACAACAGGGATTAGATACATACTTGGTTGTTCAAAATGTTCTTCTTTGCTTAATGGATTCCTAATGCTTAGCTTAGGTTAGACAACAGATGATCAAATTAGGGAATTAGGAATACAAGGTTAGGACCAAACACCATAGCTTAATCATACTTTAGCTAGAATCAATCCGTTAATCTAATTGAACTTGGGAACTTATCTGCTTGAGTTATTTTCTTTTCTTTCTTTCTTGTTTTATTTATTTTCTTTCTTGTTTTTTTATTTTGTGTAGGAAAACTGAATTGGATTATTCAATCACCAATCCCTGTGGAATCGACCTCGCACTTACATATGCTATACTACCGAACGGCTCGTGCACTTGCGAGTATCACAAGTTGAGGATGCAGCTGAATTGACGCAACAAGTTCCCAACTTTATCCATCCAAACATAATATAATACCCTTAGAAAGTAAAAGCGATTACCTAATAACCCATAAACATTTGAATAATCCAATATCACCCAAGAATATCATCAAACACTAAAACATAAACTCAAAATCCAAACATAATCAAAATAGTTCACAAATAGTCAAACCTCATTTACACGGTCGTTCTAGCACTACTCGAAGGGTGAAACTACTTCGGAAGACTCACGGTCAACCGAGGGTCAAACTTTCTACATTAGGTCAACTGGGCCCGCGAGGCCCAGAACCTCCCATTTCCGATCCGAGAGTTCCTACGGGTTCAACAAGGTTTACTATACCTGTCCTGCAAGTTTGGTCCGAATCGAACGAGCGGATCGCTCATGATCGCATGATCGGGCAATTATCGTTTATCTAAACTTTGAATTATTGAACTGGAGTATCCGGGACTCCAATTCTCGATCTGCAAATTTCTACACGATCCTAGAGGTGCCTAGATCAACATATTTGAAAATGAAGTCGATCCAACGGTTCGAACATATCGAACCTGGATAACGCCTAATATGCGATATCCGTTCGACAGTCAAACGTTAGCCAAATTGAAATATGAGCATACCGTCGTGCTCGAGACGACGTGAGGATCATTCTAGGACTAAAATCCAACCTTGACACCCCACCGACGAGCCACCACGCTCTGCCACTGCCAGCGGGTGTCTAGAGCAATTTTCCGGCGATCAGAAAACTCCAAACCGCCGGCCAATAATCATACCTACAGATCAAGCACATTAAGGGGAGTAATTTTATACCTTGGCTAGAAGATCAATTCCACCTTTAAAGCCCTCGAACGAACGATTTTGTCTTTGAAAAACCTAAAAAGTTTTGGGTTGGGATTTGACAATTTCTACTTGAAATTGGGTCGGGTCCTTGAGGGAAATTACAAAGGGAAGGTAGTGGAGTGTTTTGGAAGTGATTTGTTGGCGGGTGGTGGCCGGAGTTGGCCAGAAATGGCGTTGGTGGCCACTATTTCGAAACAGCCAAATTTTGGCTCGAATTTCTGGTTTAATCGCTTGGAATCAAGGCTAGATATGGGTATGTATAGAAAGAGGAGTGAGAGATGAAGAGTTTGCAAGTTGTAGCGTCAGAATTGGTGGCTAGACGGAGGAGAAATCAACGTCTGAAGTTGGCTGCTCGTGGAGGACGCGAGAGAGAAGAAGAATCTGCTGGGTTTTAAAAACTAAACTTCGAAATATTTACGGTTATGCCATTGAGCTTTGGTAGATCATAACTTCTTCATTATAACTCCGATTTGAGTCCACTACATGTCTACGGACTCATCTTGACGTGCTCTACAGAATGGTACAACTAAAATCCATAAATTCCTTCCCGAACAAAAAGTCAACTTTTAGACCATTAAAATTGTCTTTTACTTGAATAAATTAATAATTAATAATTAATTTAGAATCGGGTTATTACAATAGCAATATTAGACCATCAAATAATCCATCAATGGAGTTATCAGGGGGAGTAGTTCTTTAGGAGGAGCATTTAACAATGTTGTAATATTGATTCACGAAAACAGTACCAAATATGACATTCAAAGAGATAGTAAATTTTGGGGTCTTTTTCCGTCGGAAGGCTCATTCAAGCTTGTTGATTCTCGGACTACCATAGGGTGGTGAATCAAGCCTTCGTGGCCCCTTTTTTTTGAGTTAGCGAGAACTAGGCCCAAAACATCTCGAGGGAGAAGCAAGTCTCGGGGGAGTACTCTGTTCTTCTTCCAGCGGCTGCATGTTTTATGCTGATGTTTCTAGCAGTTTGACGAAGAGTTGAAAATGACTTGCTGATGTTTCCGACAGCTTGACGAAGAGTTGAATATGACTTGTTGATGTTGATATGAGATTATATGAGCTTGGCATGAGAGTTTGGCGTGTGGGAACTAAAGACCCAAAAGTTTAGCAAATGAAAATGCTTGTGCTTGACTTAGTGTTTAATATGCTTAAGTTTGGGTGTTGAGAACTTATTGTTTGAAGCTATGGCTATGGTGGTTTGATTGTTTGGCTGGGATGGTTGTTGGGATGCTTATAGCAGTCAAATAAATGGGGTTTCAAAGAGCACGACTGAGGAAAGAAAAGTTTAAGACTTTGAAGGCTATGGTGTTTGTGACTATGATTCTAGAGAGATTTATGAGTTCTAGGGTGAGAGGATGGAAGGAAAAGCTTGAGGCTTGAAGGCTCGGAAAGGTATGAGGAGGAAGGAAAAGCTTGGAGTTATGCTTGGTGAGGCTTTATAGGAAAGATGGAGGATTTCAAGGGTGAGAAAGTAGGAAACATGGTCGAGATGGTTGAGGTATGGCTAGGATGGCCGCTGGTATGCTTGCAGCAGCCAAAAGGAAGAAGGAAAGTGGTTTGATGGTTGCTGGGGTGCTTGAGCAACCAAGAGATGTTGGTCGATGGCTGCTGGGATGTTTGTAGCAGCCAAAGAATGGAGGTTGATGGTTGGGATGGCCGCTGAAATGCTTGCAGCAGCTGAAAGGAGGAAGGAAGATGAGTTCTCATAGTTGTTGGGAGGCTTGCAGCAACCAAGAGATGTCCATTTTGCGTAGCAAATGCCTCCCAATTTATAGAGGATGAGGGTTTTCCTTTATTTCCAATATGTAAAAGGAGATGCTGGAACCAACCTATTTCCAATGGTTAAAGAGGAGCACTGGAGCATGCTATTTTCCAGCAGGTAAAGCTAGGCATTGGAAAATAACTATTTCCTATGGATAAAATGGAGTGTTGGAATTGGCTTCTTTCCAGCGGGTAATAGGGAGCATTGGGACATTCTTATTTCCAGCGGGTAGATTTGGAATATGACTATTTCCTATAGGTAAAAGGAAATGCTTGAAAAATATCTCATTTGCTCACCTATATTGGAGAACTCTAAGTAATGGGCTTGGACTTTGGTGCTCCCAAGTAGCTAGCCCAAAGTCTCCATTATCCAAGAACTTCTGTGGCCTTGTGGACCTCCATAACCTTCCACACCACAATCCCTCGCGCAAGCCTCGTAAACCACATGACTTAAGTTCATGTAAGCTTGATAGGTAATTGTCATATGAAAAATGTATTATTGGCTTCGCATGGCATGGACACTATTATTTATTTAATGAATTAATTCCCAAAATACAGCTTGGATTAACGCATGACCAACATTATATGTTATATTGGGCTTTAAATGTCTTTGGGCTTCTTGTGACTTTTTTGGGCCTCAACAGAAAACAATGTGGCTTAAAGATATTTTGCCAAGCATCAGGGGGAGCGTGCTGTCAATAAAGATCTTCACACATTGTACTCTTTTTCCTTTGTCTAGATTTTTATCCCACTGAATTTTTCCTGGCAAGGTTTTAAAGAGACAGTGTCGAACGCATGTCAGTATTATATACATAGAATTTTATGTTACATGTGGTTATGTACTCTTTTTCCATTCGACCAGTTTTTGTCCCACTGGATTTTATTGACAAGGTTTTTAATTAGGCATATTCTATGCATGGTGGACATCCAAGAGGGAGTATTGTAAATCCATGATAAGATGGATGTCCACCATATACCCACCATACTTACTTCTCCCACTATACCTTTGTGATGTGATTGAGACCTACCACTTATATAATAAACCATGTATTTCTTATGCCTATAAATAGGCACCAAAAATGAATGAAAAACACAAGAAATTAGATGACTAGGAACTCATAGTTGAGCTCTTGGAATTGTTCTTCCATTGTTTTCTCTTCTTCCAAATTTCTCTCCAAAATCTTCTTACTTTTATAACATTTACAACCCTATTCCCAGCACCCAACTATGTTTTTTCTTTTGAAAAAAAAAAAAAAACAACTATGATTCAATTGCACACTCAACGTCAACCATCAACAACCAACTCCAAAAAGAAGCTTTCTGTCCATTCTTTTGTCATGAATTTTCAATTTTGGGGAAATGCAACTTTTCCTTTATGCCCCACTATGGACCACGGCCACGGACAAGCGCATCTTCAGGGTCAAAAAGGAGGCTTTTTCTCCAATCCTCCTCTCCGGTCGTCCTCTAGTTTATGGGGGGCCCCACAGTTTACATACATAATAATGCATGCTTTTTAGTCGACATCACACATCAAACTATTTTAATTATACTCATTTATTTATACAAGACACTGTAACTGTTCGTCAGCTTGGTGGAGCTAGTCAAACATAAAAAGCAAGCGCAATGTGCGTGCGCCAAAAGAATTCTAGACATTCAAATCTATCTTAGCTTTTGCTCTCTATTGTTTTGACAAAACTTGCCTTTTAATATAAGAATGTTTTAAAAATTATTAAAATATTTAGTAGTTTAATACAATATCATTAATTCTTTTGATTTCATAATGTGTTTGAAACTTGAGTGCCACGAGGAGAAAGGGGGAATCCACCACCACTGTGGTGGGAACCCATTGACTCATGATGTCAAAGAAAGAATAAATTAGATAAATGGAACGCTTGAGCTACAAGACTATTGCTCAATTCTAGTCATTAAAGATTCTGAGTTTCAATCATGTACTTTTTAATAAAAATAAATAAAATAAAAAAACTTCTATAACACATAATCTTATCTCGTAATATAATTTGTTCAATCTTAAAAAATTATTCAATTATAAATCCTCTTATCAGTTGCCAACTTGCCACTATATTCAGTGCATATGATTGTGAAGCAAAAGTTAAACGACAAATACTTGGAAACAAAAGGACAAAATGAAAGACTTAAAAAAATGTTTTTTTTTTGGTTTGAAATGAAAATTATTTACGAATCAAAATTGCCAGGCATTCCCCAAAATTCGACGGCTGGAAACACCGTCACAAGTGCAATGTAGAATTTGGGAACTCAGCTGAGCCGTTGGTTCAATATGGATTGCAGCTAAACCTCGATTTCACAGTCCCTTTCATTCATTCCACCATCTTCCTAAGGCCTTTTGAGTTCTTGGGTCATACGCAAACATCAAAACTGCTATTGGGTGCTTGAAATTTGAGCAAATTCTATCCCTTTGGACCTCACCAACACTCGAGAGTGTAGTTCCTATAAATGGGTCTTTGAGTTTTTGGCTTTTCACCGTTTTGTTCGGCATATCTAGCCTTTCACACTTTTGGGTTCTTGCAAAACCTTTGAACTTTGGGTTGTTCTTGGATTTTTGTTTATTTATTTAACGAATATGATGAGGTTCAAAGAGTTTTGGGTAAAGAAGACATTGGTAGGTATCGGGTTGGGCCAATTTCTCTCGCTTTTGATCACTTCCACTGGCTTTTCATCCTCTGAGCTAGCCAAAAGAGGTTTGATTGTCTTATTATTTGTTTTTGCGCTGTATAGACTTTTATGTTTATGGATGATTGCAGTATGTAATTTTAAACTTCTGTAAATGCGAATAAGTAGTTGTGTGTGCAATGAGTGTAACAATATGATCAGTGTATGATTGCTAATGAGTAAAGGTTCATGTTGTGGAATTATCTTGTTTCTATATTTTAAATTCTAGTGAAACTCTTCTTATTGTGATGCATATAAGGTTGTCGTATCATGTACTCTTCTTTTCACTAAATTGTTTGTTGTGTTCCTTGTTCATTCAAAATATGAGGTGTTTTGAAGAGGATTCTGATTTGATAATTCATTTGGTGCTTTTTGTAGGAATTAATGCACCTACTTCGCAGTCTTTTCTGAACTATGTGCTCTTGGCAATTGTCTATGGAGCTATAATGCTTTACCGATCGAAACCACTTAAGGTTGTCTTTTGTGCCTCTATATGTTTGCCTTTTCTCGTTATATGTTGATATGATTTCCTTTTCTCTTTATGCAGTCGAATGGATACAATTTGATTCGAGAGACCTATATCTGACTAAGTTTTAGTATTCTTAAATTTTATTGTATAGTAGTTTGTTAAGCAGCAGACTCAGAAAATGAATGTAGTAAATATCAGTGTTTTAAAAAACACACCTCACCAGTGAAGCGTTGAGTTTTTGCCCCAAGGTGCATTTGTTTAGCAGTTTACGCAAAAAGCGTATGCTTTTTGGCCAAGGGGATTTGTTAGACCCTGTAACTTTGACTCCTTTGAAGGGGATTTGTTAGAATTAGTGATTGTGGATAGTGCAGGTATATTAACCAAATGATGATTCTTGGTAGTAGTAAATGAAATTACCAAAAAATAGTGATAGAACCTGCCCATTGGGATGATTTTCCATGCATCGATGATTGTCCAAAATGATGCATCAGGAGCATATAAAACTTGTTTGTTTCCTGGTCCAGTGACACATGAGAAACTTGACTGATTTTGGTTGGTGGACGTTATGATTATGATGTCTATCAATTGGTTCTGGGTTTTGATCTGAACACTGATATTATTGGTTTAATTTAAGAAAGAGCTAATTCAGCTTGCTCAAAAGTCTAAAAAATGAACCTTTAAGTATTATTTTATGGCAGAATTATGAATGTAACCAACCAACATGTTCTTAAATCATAATAAAAAAATGTATAAACGCTTGTTCTTTATCTTATTTTGGAATATGTGCAGGCTAAATGGTATTACTATGTGCTTCTGGGAATGGTAGATGTGGAGGCCAATTTTCTAGGTATGTATTTAACTACTCGTATTTTGGAAATGTGTCTTATGATTTTGAGTGAACTTATATCTTTTTGTTTTATCATTTTAAATTGGACTGGTATTTTGCAACTTGTGGAATCCTGAGGATGTGTTCCTTACGTTGGAAAATTGCATTGGTCTTTGGTTCTATGTAATACCCTTTTTTAAAAATGATATTTATATTAGCAGTAATCTCACCCCCACCCCCCAGATTAAAACTATAAAAAAAGAAGATGAATTCCTGGCTCTCGTCACTGCACTTTATTATGACTGCCATTGGACAGATTACTTGAAAATGAAGAAATTCAGTAGTGAAAGATCTGGAAAACAAAACAACATCATATAAACAGAAAGCACCAATGCAACCACTGAATTAGAAGTACAGTGATAGTGTAGTCAATCCTAACATGCGTTCTGCTTATTGAATTAAGAAACTGGATATCTGCCATTTCTTTAATCTTTACCTATAAGAAGAGTGTCTGTTTGCTTTTTCTTGGTGCTAATTTGAAGATAAATTTGTTTGCTACAACAATTTCATTTTTAATAATTGATATCATTTGTTCTGCAGTGGTGAAGGCTTATCAATATACATCTATAACAAGTGTAATGCTGCTGGATTGTTGGTCTATCCCATCCGTTATGCTTCTTACGTGGGTTTTCTTAAAAACAAAATATAGATTCAGAAAGATATCCGGGGTGGTGGTTTGTGTTGCTGGCCTTGTCATGGTTGTTTTTTCAGATGTTCATGCAGGTGACAGAGCAGGTAAACAACATATGTCTAGTCAAACGTAGCTTTTTATATTTATCTTTGTTTGGTTGGTTTAAAACTTTTAACAGTAGATAACTAAGTTGTTGGTAGAGTATCATATGTACGTCTTTGTTTAGTGGTTTTCTGATGTTATACGCATCATTATGGCTTGTAGGAGGGAGCAACCCCCGTTTAGGTGATGTACTAGTAATTGCTGGTTCTACGCTCTATGCTATTAGTAATGTCAGTGAGGTAAGTAAACATACAATCTTTCTGGTTTCCAGGAATGACAAAAAATGTCTTATTATGACAATGAGGATGAAGCTTGTGCTTATTTCCATTATCATGGATCATGATGTGATATCTACTAAACAAAGGGTTAACAAGGGGAAAGTCTTCATATAGGTGCTACTTCGCGTTTGCATAGTTAATTCTTGATTCCCATTTCTTATGCAGGAGTTTCTAGTAAAGAATGCCGACAGAGTTGAACTCATGGCCATGCTGGGCTTTTTTGGTGCCATTGTCAGTGCTATCCAAATGTATCCTTTGGTTTTGGACCTAGGCATCTAATTTTTACAGGAACTATGACTTCTCGGTGAACGAACTTGTGGACATCTGTGATTTTTTTAAGTTGATTATGTTGATTGTTTTCAAGGTGATTCTGTGGCTGGAGAAATTGCCTATGTGGGGTTTTATTTGATCATTTATATTTGCAGCTTTTAATGAATTACTTTACACCTTGATTTCCATAAATTGTGCTTTGAATGTCATAACACAAAGAAGTTATCAATTGCAAAGTGGTATTGAGTGTTTTATATCTGCGATTCTGTTTTCAAGTTGTAGCCCTTAATGATTTCTATAGAAGCATACTGGAGCGCAATGAGCTCAAATCCATTCACTGGTCAGCTGGGGCAGTATGTCTCTCTCTCTCTCTCTCTCTCTCTCTCTCTCTCTCTCTCTGTCTCTCTCTCTGGGTGCTTTTCTACAAATTGTAGGTTTCTAATCTCTGTGGTTGATTTTCTACAAATGGTTCAAGTCTATCCCTTTGGCAGAGACAATTTTCAATTGAAGTTCTCTCTCTCTCTCTCTCTCTCTCACTTAATGTGATAGATCCTGAGAAACTCATTGTTGATGGAAGAACTTCACTTGGTTGAAGGTCTTCGTCAATGGGAACATTATGGACTACCTGCAAGAACATAAGGGGGGAAGGTTTCTGGAGGGGATACCAATGTGGTGCCTGCCAAATTGGCACTGATGGCTAAGTTAGTCTAGCTGGTGTATAGAGTAGTTTTTGCAGAGTATATATGATAGGCAAACTGTGTATTTCCTCTTGGTTTTGAATCCCTTGGATTTATATAGAGGCAGAATGGTTGACCATGTGGGAGGCCATTGTTGGTATGGGGACCAGGAGTACACCGCTGTTGTCTGACACAACTGTGTGATGTACATTCACTTTTTTATGAGGGGGCACATGGCCCCCAACCATGAAGTAGGGGTCAATCAGCTGATCTTGGACCAGTACAGTCACCTCGGATTGTCACAAGCTGGTTCTCGATAGCCGATAGTGCAGGAGACATTCTGCATTTTCCTCCACTGGTTAGATTGCACTGATCTGACCTAGCAGAGTAGGACCCATTGGTCAAATCTTAGAGTTTGGTATGGGCTGTCCCTGGGCTTGTTGAGGGATTTGTGGGTTGCTCAGACTACCAATAACACATATGATAGGTTCTGATATCATATCTCTACAATCCAGCCAAAATGTACTCAGTAGATTAATGAAACCATGTATGACGGAATTTATTCCAGAGGACAAATACTAATAGTTTCCTTCACCTTGGATTACATAAAGCAGTGGTTTTTTTTTTTTTTTTATATAATAAAAAACAAATTTTTTTTATAAATAAGAAATTTGAACATTGATGATGACTTACAGATAGTTATGCTTGCATATTGACATTATTTTGTCCATGTTAATGCCAGGCACTTCCTTTTGTTGGATTTTCAGTGGCCATGTTCCTGTTTTACTCATTTGTCCCAGTCTTACTAAAGGTACGAGGTTTCTAACAGTTGATGTGTGCCCCTATTTGTGTGAGGGCACTCATGGGATGAGTTGTCAGAAGCTTGGTGTATGTGAACATTAATCTTTATTTGCTTTTCGAATCTAATGAAAATTCATTTATAAGTTTTTTAGAATAAAAAAAAACGATAATTCATTGTAAGTATGAATTCTCAGTTTGATAGCAGTTGTGTCCTCTTTCTTCCATGTACTATTTTCTCAGTAAAATTTGTACCCGGGTAGTTTCTCTCACTCTTTTTAATTGTAATAGCAGAGAACAATGTTTGAAAAGACTTGTTCATGTAACCCCCGAGGACAGAGACATTTTTATGAACTTCATGCTTGCTTACAGCGGTGTGCTTGCTGATTACCAGCCCTGCACCTCTGCACAGCAGTTTAAGAATTGGCTAATTTAATTTCAATCATGGGAACAAGTTTTCCTAACAAAACAAAGCAAAGAAAATGAATATGCTGTTATGTACTATTGGTTTAGAACTTTATGTACTGAATTTTGTTTGTCCTTGCAGACTAATGGGTCCACAATGTTAAACCTCTCATTGCTGACCTCAGACATGTGGGCAGTCTTAATTCGCATTTTTGCTTACCATGAGAAGGTCCGTAAGCTAATTGTATTGGCATCATTATTTTTCATCATGAAAATCCGTTGTGAAAAATTCAGTCATCCGTAAGTTCTTTATATAAAATGTGCAATTGCCTTTCTAAGCCAAGAATTGTCTCAGGTTGATTGGATGTACTTTGTGGCCTTCGCTGGTGTTTGTGTTGGGCTTGTTATTTATTCAGGGTACGTAGCTTTTATTCTCTTTGGAGTTTCTTTTTCTATCTCGTGGCTTGTGAATGAACCTCCTAAATGCAAATAGCTCGAGCTTGTTTTTTACTTTCGAGCATGTCGACTTGCACAAACAACCTCACACTTGACATAATTACTACTGCTTACATAATTGATCTAGGAAGTAACTAGGCGGAAAGAGATTTGTGAAAGGATGTTGTATTATGTTGACTAAATAGGTAGAAGCCTAGTAATTACACTAGACCTCAGCTTTTTTTTTAAAAAAAAAAAAAAAGATTGCTGCTTGCTACTTGTTTGGTGCTGTGATTCATAGTTTTTGTTGAACATAAGTATTTTTCTTTTTAATCTCCCTCTTATGCAAGCAGACAGTAATGTATGCTTCATTATGCATGGTCCTTTACATTTGGTACAGGGGTGACAAAGAAGAGGATCAACAGCGTGCTGATGTTGCGGACGAAGGTGCAGAGCGAAGTAAACATTTTGACGAGGAAGCTGCTTCAGTAAGTCAAGGAACAACAGTGGCCGGGAGCTCAAAAACAGGGGATAGCAGCAAGCATGAGATTGTTCCTGCTAGCACTACAGAAGGAGAAGTCTCTGACAACAAGAGCATAGGAAAAGATGTTCAAGGGAGGAAATCATGATTAAGAATTTGCATGTTGAAAATTCAGGGGCCTATATCTACGTTCCTGACTAGAGAAGATGGTCACTGCGGTAAGGAGGTAATGTTGGCTACATGGCATTGTTATTTGAACAAAAATTTAAATGATGGCTGTTTTGAGGCATGAAAATTGTAAATGCACAATTTATTTTTCCCTCAAAATTTGTTATTTTTAAGGTTTTGGGATATAGTTATTATTTGGTAGGTAGCTAGCTTCAATCACGGATCCTTCACTTGGGAAACACGTTTATAGGGCCAATTTTCATGTCTTAATTCATAGATATCTTTGCAAAAAATCACCCAAATCCGAAAATGTTTGAACTATTTGATTAGAAGGTAGTCATTGAAGTGTTTCTTGAAAAATTGTCTATTTATTTCCACGTAACTAAATGTCTTAACAAGTAGACGGCTTCGATCATTGAAATTGAAATGGAGCGGCCTCAAAACCATATATGTGCAAGCCCATTCTATCTGAGTTCAATTTTCCTGTATGCAAAAACTAACAATTGAAGAAAAAGAAAAATACCCAACAGCCATCAGAACTCACGCCCACCCAATTCCGTCAACCACCCCATCCCGCCGGCGCAACGCAACCCCTCTCTTCTTTGTCGTCGGCAAACCTCTTCTCTCTGTTTCCCTTCCCTTTTTCTATCTATATCGTTCTCCCCTTTGATTCTAGATCCAGATCTATTTCATTCCCTCCCGATCCACCTCTCTATTTCAAAATGATTATAGAAGTCGCTTGGGCCAATTAGAGAGTGAAATCCCAAATGTTTGTTTTATTATTCAATTGGATTTAACCGTCGTTATATTTTTGTTAAATATGAAGACAGGTGGCGAAATATTAAGAAAGAAACGGGAGGGCACAGGAAAATTGAACTCATTCTATCTATTATTTGAACATACACGCTAAAGAACACTAAAGAAAACAATATAATATCAGGGGCGGGGGGAACATTAAAATGCATCAATTAAACGATATTTGAACATTTTAGAAAAAATACAAACGACAACCCACTTTTCAATACAATTTTCTTATAAAAGTCAGTTTTTCCAAATGAAAAAAAAAAAAAAAAAAAAAAAAAAGGAGGGGGGGGAGGGGGGGCGGAATTGGAGCTGTCAGGGGCTAGTTTATTATTATGTTGTAAAAAGAAAAACGTGCAAAACCAGTGAAACATGACACAACAATGAATTTGAGTTCGTATATTTACAATAACATTAACCAGTTAACAGAAGTTGATGGAGAGGGCACATTAACACCCAAACTAAAGTATGTGTGTCAAATTGCCAAATTATTTTCATTGGCGGTATTTGTGCAATTTTCCCTAAAGTATGTACAAATAAGCAAACAATTTATTTTCTCAAACCGAAACGATACAAGGCAGCTTTTGTTAATAATAGCATCACAAAAATTGTGAAATTAAAAGTACATTTCCAGGTCAAAGGAGCTACAGATTATCATGTTCTTATTTCCTATCACCAAACACATTCTAGCAGAAAGAAGATTCTCTCCTATCAAGCTAGCAAGCTTATTGTTTCTTTCCAAAACTGTTTAAAACAACAAAGAGAAAAAGAAAAATGATCATCTGTACAGGATCAAGGCTAACGTACAAATAAGTAAATGCCCCCTCATTCAAGCCCGATGTTTATTCTGAAAATATTCCTTCCCGGTAGCACAGTGAGAGAATTAGTATAACTCGACGCCCCTAAAATTATGCCCCTGACTTTTCAACTTTTTACGGCGAGAACGTGGGAACAAAAGTTGCTGAATCTGTTTTTCAGCTGCAACTTCGGATGTAGCCTACATGTACACAAAATTCTTTAGTTATCTGTGAACCTAAGTTGGCTACTTTCAACATCAACCAGGACTATAACCCACTGCTTGATGCACACGACTAATTCTATGCACTTCTGTCTGTATCTCTTAAAAAAAAAAATCAGATAATGTATATGAATGCACATGCCTCCCTCGAGTAGAGACAAAACATCGCACACAAAGTAAGGACAAAACAGCATTCTCTCATCCCACACAGCTATGATCAAGTGGATGTATGAAATCACAACTGTTAAAGTCTACTGCATTAGTCCATGTTTAGAAAAATAGCCTGACTTGGCATGCTTTTTAAATTCACAGAAAATAAATGCTTTTTAAACTGCTTACCCGGACTTTGAAGGGAAAACGATGAGTATGTACTTCCAACCCTGAGAAGACTCTAACATCCATTCCAAGACTGTCAACCCCAATCAAATGAGCTCCCTATGAGAGAGATATTACAAGACCAGCTCAATTCAATTCAATTCTTTTAACTTCTTTAGAGGGTTGATATATATACATGATAAATCAACAGAACGAGAACAAAAAAAAAAAGACTTAATATTTCAAATGCAGGTTAATCAAATTTCACTACACTAATAAGACAATTTGATTGGTCATTCCTATCATAAATACTGTATTAGAGAATAACTATTTATATAGGGTAACGTCTTCTTAACAGATATATGGCCTTATGACATGTAATGTTGTCAAGGAATTCTTAGATCATCCTCTGGTTCGCCTGTAAAGTAACAGCAATAGACGAAATGTCTACCATTGTGGCTGCTTGCAGCTACTGCAATTCAGAAGGAAAACTCAGACACATTAGTTTAGAGGCCAAAAGACTTAGAATCCCTTACTAGAGCCTTGAACAAAGAAATTTATGGCAAGAAGATAGGTTGTTGAAGGAATAATAGAAGAATGGAAGCATCCACTTTTCATTCGCCTTCACGTAAGGTAGATCCAGTCTGGTAAAGATGGATTATACATCATTAGTCATTCTAGCATATGTCAACTGACATCTCAGTTTACTTCCCCACATGATGAGGACAATGGAAGCAAAGTCAAAATCCTGAGGAAATGAATTATCTGACATGACGTCCAGTATGAATGGTCTCAGCCATAATTTTCTGAGTATCGGTCAGATTTACAACCAAGGTTATAGATTCTGCTTCGCCGAGAGCAGTTGCAAGATTCATAATCAAAGAGAGAACTTCAACATCAACCACTGCTACATTCTCTTCAGCTGGACCTCGGCTTCTATTAAATATATGTGCTTTGGATTGCTAAAAAATATCTGCACTGAGCTCAAAGAAAGTTCTATGCTGTCAAATGCTCAAGGATTCCTTTCAAGCCACATGCTACGAAAGACAGAGGTACTGCCTTCGATGTGTCACATATCTGCTTGCTAGCAAGCAAAAACTGTTTCCAGCCAGTTAACTCATTCATATCACTCTTAGGCAACTCAGCTGACCTATAATGGTATACTTGATCCAAAAGATTCATCAAAGTCCAAACTCATGATGTTGTAGGCTTATGATATAAGGACTTAATTCCCTACATACTTAAACCCTACACAGTGAGAGACATGACTTCACAGCACAAAAGAGAGACATCCTAAACTTTAGAAATGAGTATGGACATAAAGGAGCTGCATATAACTTTAAGCATACAAAATAAATAATCAATTAGTTACCTCAACATGAAGTCCTTTCCTTTTGCATAAAGCTTTAAGAGCAACATCACACCTAATACCTCTTTCATTGAAGCGATCTACAATTTCCGAGGTAGCGTTTACAAGAACATCAGGTTCTGCATCTTGAAAATCTTCCAAACTAATTGTAGACTGCAAATATCAGAAAAAATAAAAATTATATAAAAATTAAAGAATTGCGACATTTTATTTCTTATTAAAAAAAAAAATTAAGTAGAAAGTTTGTAAGGAAAAGGCATGTATTTGTGCACAATTGCCTGCATAAAATATAAGAAACATTTTCTGGACCCTTACTTTTAAAGACTTCAATATAGGCAATACTCTTAACACAATTGTTCCATTTAAAAGCACTTAAATTAGAGGTCAATAAGGAAAAAAAAAAGGGGGAAAAGTTAAATAGATGGCAGTAGAAAGAACATGCCTGAACACCATATACAGAGAACAACTCTATTCTCATTATCTCCAACCTGTAGAGAGTAGAGCAAGTCTTGCTTCGATCACTTTTGGAACTAAGGCCCAAACTTTTTCCATCTAAACAAAAAGTTAATTTTAGGTCAACTAGAAATAGCCAACATGCATATAACCAGTAATGTCAATTACAAAAATAACTAGGTTAGGGCAGTAACAAGATCTTCCCCTCATTGGATTTCATCAGCTGACTGATTGACTATTATAAATGAAAATTGACTTGACTAATAATACAGAAATTAATGAGCATGTATATCCAATATATGTCAGAAATCGAAAGGAACATACAAACTTGCATGGTTAAAAAGGGGGGGTAATATTACCACCAACCAAGTTGCTTGCCAGCATGATCCAGTTTGTCAATCTCAATTAGTTAAGCATCCCAGGATGAAACACAAAATACCTTTCCAGTCCGAGTTGTATCCATCGCTATCTTCATAATGAAATAGTCTTCTTACATAGAATTCTTCATCAGCAAAAGCAGGTCTGAGGCATCCTAAAATAGAGACGCCATTTGATGGATGATCCATTTTTTTATGGTATTCGATGTTGATGACCTGCAACAGAACATGCCTAAAATAAATCTTTCCATAATATTAGATTAATATCCAAAAGATCCACATATTAGAATTTTTGTTCCCATTCCTATATCCTATGTTTTTGCTTTTGATCAGAAAATCCTATACCGTATATGGACATATGTTTCCAACATCGAAGTTTTTAACTTTAGTTCCAAATAGCCAACTTGGCCCAGCTTCTGAAAAAGCTTCCCCCACCATAGTAACATTTATGCAGTCATTCTTCTTTAAAAAAATAAAAAAATAAATGAGCTACAGCATATGGATCTTAAAGCAAGATATAGAAATTACTAATTTTATTATCAGAAAACCACTTCCTAAATTTATACACAAGTGACCACCCGACATACATGGCTCATTACCAAAGTTATTAACTTTAGAACAGTATGCCAATGCCCTTTGGGCCTAGTGGCACCTCCAACTTAAGATTAAAGGTGAAGGCTGAGTTTGAGGTAATGCCTCCACACTGTAAAAGATGATTGAGTTAAATGCATAAGACTGGCTATTAAAAGCAGTGATCAATATCATGCAATATAAATTTATTCTAACCCCTCCCTCAGAGATAGCAGGGTACTCACACTCATGATTAAAAAAAGCTTCAAAAATAAAAGTTACATACATCAAATAATCACCTTTGTCAAGCACTTCGCGAAATAAATAGGATGAATCGAGCTAGAAGTATCTGGCAACCCCCAGTCTAGAACATCAGAAACTTCAGATTCTACAACCTATTTTAACCAAAAGAGGCACGTCAACTTGAACATGGATAATTACGAAGGTAATGAGAAAAGTCTAGGATGAAAGATGGTGGGACGGGAGAGGACATTAAATAGGGAAAAGAAAAGAAAAGAAATCTACAATGTACAATGTCAGAATATGTGACCAAGAGATAGTAATCCAGAAAATAAAACTTCTAAGTCATCAAAGGAAAAACGTGGTTTATAAGTGGGGAAAAGTTAGCCATCCAGTCTTATTAGAATTTATATGGTCTTTGGCAGGATACAATGTCTACCCACTTCCCTCTTATCTATATAAACATCGAATTGATAGTGAAATGGAAACTCTAAAGTATTTAAAAGTTTACTTAGCGTTTATTTTCTCCTAGCGGGAAAGGATTTCCTTGCTAATAATTTCGAGCCCAAGGCCTCTCAGAAGCATCAAGATGAGGCTAGGAATTTCTTTTGCATATTTTTCATATTTTTTACCATCTTCTTTGTCTATTTCTGGTCTGCAGACCAACAAAGTAATAAAATCTAATATCTTTTCTTTAACCTAATCACTGTTATTCCATCTATGTTTGTTGAACCTCCAAATCCAATCTTAAATAAAAGAGAGACTGTCATATTCTTCTAGAAAACAAAATTGCCTTTACTGACCTCGAGATAATCATCATCAAAAGGGATTTCATCACTATTTCCACCACCTAGAATGTTGAACTCACCAGCTATTCTTCCATCATCATATGTAGGGATATCCATCCCAAACAAAGCATTCTGAGGGCAAACACTCATATTAGAAATCAATTTTGCAATTAGCACAAAAGCATAATAAAAGAAAAAGGAGATAAAATGAAAAAATAAGTAAACAATATCAATTACACTAAAGTCTTAACTGTCTAAGCTGATATAGATGTCAACATACAAATGTTCCCACACTACTGTACTGCTTTGCTGCAGTCTAAAGTGCTAAATACATCCATGAACGCATTAAAATATAAATATTGAAATCCAAATCTCATAATGTCATAGGATTAGCTCATTTTCATGCAATTGCCTATAGCAGTCAACAGAAAATTAAAAAAATTACTTTGATTGCATGCAAACTACGTTATTTGAAAGCCGAAACGAGCAAATGAGCTATACACACACAGAGAGAGTAAATATTAATTTGTTGGAAACTTATTAACAAGTACCACAACAGAAAGAAAGAAAGAGCAAGAGAGAGAGACAGAGAGAGGTTGGAGGATATGGCACCAAAAATGGGCACCCATGAAAAGTTCATAAAATCACATAATCCTTTTTCCCCTTTCCAGTGTAATTGAGGGCATTGCTTCTAAACTTAAACATCTGGAATTAAAATGAATGGAAAGAAAAAGTATTAAAGCAACCAAATCCTCACCACAGGGTTACTTGCTGCAGGATCCTCTAACAAGTTTGCATCATCAAAAATTTCAAAATATAAATCTACAGAAATAATTAGAATAACAAGATGGAATCAGAATCAAGAATAAAGTACACATAAAAACATTGACTTATGCACTTCAAGATAAACATCAAAAGACCTCCATAGTCGTCGATAACATATTCAAAATCAGCCCAGGAAATTTGTTCATGTGGTTCACAGTGTATCTTCCCCGGGAACACCAGCAAAGCACTGCAGTTCGCCTAAGGCAGAAAGGAAACTTTTAACCATGCATGGTAATAACACCAAGTACTTCAATTGTGGATGCTAGCTAATTAGTCCCTCAAAACGATACTTGCAGGTCATCATCCATATGCCAACTGACTGACTTTTTTGGTACTCAAATTTTAAAATTAATAGAACAGCTGTATCAAAAACAGAGACCTCAACTGTTGTTCGTGCTATTTCAGCAGAAGTGAGTTTGGTGTCCCGGACCATTTTGCAGACTTTCACTTCTTCAAGAGGATGATAACCTTGGTTAGTAATATAACTAGAGGAATCAGGAACAGAATCTGAGTAATCTGCAGCAACCAAAACTTTGGAAAGGCAAAGGTCATGTCCAATAGACAGCCAGTGGAATTGGGTTGATCCAAGTAATGGATTCCTGCAATTAAAACTATAATAGAAAAAATAAACTTTTGACCTAACAGAACATAAATTTTGTAAAATAAACTTTGAATTCAATCTAAAATTAATAGCTAAAAAAAGGGGGAAAGTGAAGGTAATGGTTGGAAAAGAAAAAAAAAATCCCCCGTCAAGTTACCACCCACACATCTTTCTCATAATTCCATAATTTTTTTTTGACGAAAAAAAAATTTCTATAATTTTTATTTAGAACATTAAATTCCTCATGTCTTGTCTGTAAACATCATATCTGAGTGCAGTGATCACATGAAGGAAAGGAGAAGAAAAGAAAGCTGAGAAACTCTACATTCACCCCAATAAGAATTGTATGTGCACCCAAAGTTCAAAGCAAAATATAATCATGTTTCTTGGTCGGTGCAAAAGGTTACTCACGTTCATTCAAGCAGAACTATTTTCATCTGAAGGAAGGTATTCTTTCCTTTCCCTCCCTTACTCAGGCAACCGCTAATAGTTATCCTATTAAAGGCATATCATACTCAGCACAGACTAAACCCAAATATTCCACATATTTTGTAGAAATAATAATGCCACCATATATATTGATAAGATCAATCAATTTTAAACTAAAGTACACCTTACGCCTGGAAGATCAAGGGCTCTTCGACCATCAGAAGGAGGTTTCATCCAACTGTTTGAGATCCCATGTGTTGTAGAACAACAAACCCTTTCTGCATGGCACGAATGGCAATGAGAAGAACCTGAAAAATCCATTTTAAAAATTTTCAAAAGAAAAAAAATGTCACGAGCGCTGCAAAATTGAAGCTTCCAAGCAGGAGAAGCTAATGGAAACAAAAACCCAAGAGGCTAAAAGACAAAAATTAAATAAATCAATAGTCCAACATAAGATTAAAACTAATTGCCAAGAAATTTAAAGGAAAACTAGAGGAAATCAGCAAGAAATCGAAATTTCAATAATAAAAACTTATTCTTCATTAAAATCTGAATATTACAATTATCTTTCTTTTCTTTTATCTTTTTGTTTTTGCTTGTATATGCTCACAGCAAGGGTGAAATATGATAACCAAACCAAGAATCAACTCATATTCTCATCAATTCTCAGTCCCAGTAAACTAGCACTTGCAATCAATCATTTTTTTGCATGTGGGTATTTCTTCAACAACTATGATCCTTCAATAGAAAGCTGATACAACCACTCAAGCCAAGCTTTTTCTACGAAAATTGTGACAAAAATCCAAATGGGTTTCTGCCAAGGCATGCAAATCAAACTGGGTATTTCCCATATTGCCGTTTCATCGACTCTCAGCTCCCAGTAAGGCGTGATCCTACTAAATTAAAATAAAAACAGAAACCCAAATGTAAAGAAAGTCATATGATCGTGATTTACCGAAGGGAAGAGAAGCAGCAGCTGCAATTGCCATTAGAGATGGAGAGCTGAGTGATGGAGGATGTCGTATGATGAGTATCGATGTCGTTGTACATTGGGGTGCTTTACTTTACGGTGTGATTAGGCCCTCCACATGTTTCTGCTAAGCATTTTAACTAGCCTCTCATCTCAATAGGTATTTTCTTCTGAAAACATAAAGGGGAGTTTATCGTCTATTCCTGCATATTCAAAGGGAGACATTAGGCAAAAGACGCGTAAATTTTGACATTAAAAACTTCTTGAATTACATAAAATGCCACGGGTATCAAATACATGTGAGCTAGGCCTGGTATGAATTGGTTCAAAACGGTAGAGGGCTCTTCCATTAACCGTACTGAAAACTTCGATAGGCTAATTTCTCTTTTGTTAACCGAATATTAGGACCTTTAATCATTTGGATCGGTTAACTAAATATTTGATTTGGGTTGGTTCGGTAGGCCAATAGCACCGTTTAACAAAAAACATACTAATTATGTGGAACATAAGTTTCTGAACAAATACTTCAAATTCTCCATGTAGAAGATTATAAAAAAAAAACAATAGTCTAATTCATCCAAGTATGAAATCAAATAACTTGGTATAAAAATTACAAAGAAACATGAAAAATACATAATAAAATAGCAAATAATGTTACAAAATAACATAAAATTAGTTTAAATTGAGATGTCTTACATGTAGTATTTAAATGATACTACAAGGAAGAAGTGCCATTATGAGAGTCACACATCCATAATTTAGCTTACAACATCTGCACCTAGGTTCAAACCAACAACATAAACTAAATGAATTAAACAAAATCTAAACCAGAAAAAGTATGATGGTCTATAACAATTATTTGGAGTAATTATGTTCAATATCATTTCCATATCACAGAAACCCATGCGAGTATGAATTTTCTAAATAAAGCACAGACAAACACATACACAAGGAAACCCATATTATGTATTGCAAACACATAACCTTCATATCCATCCACTAATAAGTTGACACACATATTAGTATTTAAATAATAAATTAATTATAAATATCGGTTTAGTATGGATTTTCATCGGGTTAGGGATATTTTTACCCAATCTTTTAACTAAATGTTTCAGTATAGATCATATCAGAAGAATTAAAAATAAAAACATAATAATTTAACCAATGATACATGAATTTTTCAGATCAGATACCCACCCCTAATGTGAGCATAGTGGAGTGGTGATTGAACCCGAAACACCATCTGACACACACTTGGATTATTTAATCTTTTGTTCTAGGAAAACCCATAGCATATTAAAAAAACCAAAGGATCTCAGCTACAATTTAAAAAGGCTTTTTTATTTCAGATAATCTCTAAGGTTCGCGAAACTATCATCTTTTGTCCTTAAGCTTTTTTTGTTAAATTAATGGTCCCTAAGGTTATTCTCTCCAGTTTGATGAAGATTCATCGAATTGTATTTGAAAGAGTTATGCAGAAAGACAAGCAAGTCAGAGGATAACATAGGTTCCTCTCCATACGAATCTGAGCTATTAGACATGTCAGGTCCAATCACAAACCCATCAAAGCACACTTCTCGACCATGTCCAGGGCAAAGGTCATCCGTTACCCATCCAATCAAAAGGCCTAGACTTGTCCCAAATACTGGGTTGAGTTCGGATCATGCAAGAGCCCTTTAGTTTCATCTCTAGTTTGATCTCGTCCCGGCACCCGTAACCATGTTGGATCACTATCCACTTCTTCTTCGATTGCTACCACTAAGGATGTCGACCTTGATAATGAGTCCATTCGTTCTAGCGACATCGAGATTTGGAGGCTTGCCTTCGTAGGTCGAACTACAAGCACCTTACAACGAGTGAAGGGCTATTGCACGATCCTGAGGCATGTGACGTCGTTCTAGGTTGCCTTCTCCATCCTAGTGACATTAGGGAATGGAAAGACTTGGATGATCGTGACGTTGCATTACTACAGGGTCACCACTTAATTTCGTTATGCTCATCTTCATCTATTTTTTACTTTAACTTCGTTTGACTTGTTTTCTAATATATGAAAATATTTTGCTGATGATTGAATTTCGCTTGGTTGAGTTGTCTAAGGCATAATGGTGCAAGGATGAACTTGACCACATGATCGAGTCTCACAAGCAATTAGAGCAATGAATTAGAGCGAGACTAAATCGATCAAAGGGAAGGATGAGATTTCTCACCATTTGGAGATCTACAAACCTGAGATCAATTTTATGTTATTCTATTTTGTTGTATAATTGATTTTATGTTGTAAATTTTTTTATTATTAATTTTATTGTGAAATTACTGTAAATTACTATATTAACCCTGCCACGTTATTAAAATTAACGGAATTATGGATAAAGATGATGGTATGGGCAAACTTGGTCAAGGAGCAATGTGAGCCACTTTGACTTGCTGGAGGGATGTAGAATTTGACTATAGTTTCAGGGATTCTATTCAGCCCTCCACCGTGGATTTACCGGCTAAAACGGAGACGCACTTATGTTTTACATAGTAAAAAAAATATTAATATATACAACCCCCCAATTTTGTTTACGTTTATATATAACCACCCAAACCCAAAACCCAAAACCCTAAATACAACGCTCTCACAGCTCACAACCAAAGCCCCGAATTCAGAGAGAAGATGAATCACATAGCAGCAATGGAAGAACAATTGGTATCAGAAAGAATAAAACAAAAGCTAAACCAAGTAAATCTTGCTGCCCAAACCCATCTCTCTCCCGTCCAAGACCATGTCAATTTCACCCTTCAGGTATATATATTTGATGAGCATGTAATCTTTGTTTTTTTTTATATTGGTTTTTCGATGGATTTTATTATAAAAGTGTCCTTTATATGTTATGGATTCGACGTTATTACTCCATTATCAGCTTTCTGGTAACACTAAAAAGATGGTTATGGTTTTGTTATTGAGCTGCGTTTGGTTGCTGAGAAAACATAGTAGGAAAATTAATAGATTCAGTTTGCTAATTTGATTACTGATGCTAGAGGAAACAGAAAATCATTCAAGTTTGCGGTCTGGGGCTTCCTTTTTTTTTTTCTTCTTTTAATTTTATTAGATTTTATCACTCTTTGTTGTATCCAAATATCAAAAGCTGAATCAAAGAAACCCAATATTTGATTCTTAGTTTATAATATACTAAGCATTAATATGGTTTGCTGATTTTCTGCTAAGACTTGGGATGCGAACTTGGTGATACATTGCCTCTGTGATCACTGGTACTATTTTTCCACTCACATTTTAGTTGATGAATTTTTGCAGCAAGCCTACTTCAAATGCGCATATGAGTGTTTTGATAGGAGAAGAAGTCAACAAGAGATTAGCAATTGTGTCGAAAATTGCAGTGTTCCTGTTGTGACTGCTCAACAGAGAGTTGAGGGTGAGATGGCCAAGTTTCAAGTAAGTACATTTTTTTCCTGCATCTCTCAGTGGTGAAACTCCTTCCATTTTCTAGCTTATTATGTTTTGAAGTAATGCATGCTATAGGAGGTCTCTGTCTAAGATCTTAGGATGATACTTGACGGATAAATGAATTTGAAGGAGAGGAGTATATTTATGTGCATGTGAGTGTGCATGGAACATTATGATTTGATTTCTGATTCAATGAGATATTATCTTGTTTGTTTTTTATTTATGCAACCCCATCTATATGTTCTTATTGTTTCTCAATCCTCTTGATATAAGCAAAAGCAGAAACAAACTTTATGAAATGATGTCCCAGCAACAGTGTACTGTATTCCTTTCTTTATAAAACCTTTAAATATCGACTACTAGATTGCAAATGTTACTTACATTCACCCGCATCTCAAAGCTAATTAGGAAATCAAACAAAATGCGTAAGAAAAGTAAAAGTTATAAAGCATAGATTTGCTGAACTTTATGGGTGAAAATCTTAAAGAAAATATTTCAATGAATCAACATCAGGATTGTGAGAATCTTTATACAAACAGTAGGAGGATCCTTAATCTAATTATTGGCTAAAGAGCTACCTTTCCCCCCCTATAACTAACTCTTCAGGGTGATAAGCAGTGTTTTCAAAGGCATGCTTTGATATTTATCAATCAGCATGGTGCAGGTCATTGAACTCTTTCGTTATTTTTTTAGTTTAGTGCTGAATTTCTTAGTGTCATCAAATTCACTGAAAGTGCAATGAAAAAGTTCAGTGCAATATTTAAAATGTTGTCAATGCCCTCATCAATTACAGAAGTTTTTCTTTTTCAGCTCTGAACTAAGTTATCAATCTTGCCCTTAGTTTTATGACCCTTAATACTGCTGCTGAGTGTGTGGAGAACGTAATCTGTTACATAGCATGTGTAATATTATCAATTTTAATTTCAAAGTTCAGAGGTGATTATGATGATAATCTCACATCCACTCATAAGCTTTTCTACATTTGTGTTCACTTTATTTTCCTGAATATTTGTGCTGCAATTTTTTTTTTCTTAATACTTGGTGATGCGTAAACCAGATACAATTATGCACACTGAAGTATGTTTTCAGGTTGTCATTCTAGCAAACTACTTCTTGCTCATGAAAATTCTATGTTGGATGCAGGAGAGGTTGAGCAGGGCACTGATGGTCTGTCAAGACAAGCATGATGTAGCTAAGCAACAAAAGGCCACAAATACACTGAACAATTTGGAGTCATGCGTTGAAGAGGCAACCCAAGATAGCATAAAGACACTGCCACATCTTGCCGAAACATTGAAGGCTTCCTTGTCGATCAACAGTTCAGTGAGTAATAATTAACGTATCAGCCCGTGAGAATTGATAACGGATATCAAATTTTTTCGCAATTTATCTTTTGTAATGGGGAGGCAACCCTTGAGACCCGTCTTGTCGATCATGAAATGCGATGTGCGTAAAGGGAAGTGAAAATAACTAGGAACTCGGTTCATCTCAAAATTGGTTTGGTAGAGCGCATTTGCACCTCTAGATTACTGATTTAGTTTTTCTGCATGCTGATTTATGTAACAAGTAAGAGTAAGCTGGCACTCTCTTAAGCAAGCAAGACCAGGTCACCAGTATAACATAAATGAGAAAATTTTGGTGTCCATGTTGGTGAATTTATGCCTCTAGCAATTGAAATTCCCGTAAAATACTATAATATGATCACCCACTAACTACAGTATTAAAGGGATAATTGGTTGGAATGATTCCAAGGGATGTCAATATCGTTAAAATTTCCCAGTTGGACATGGCATGCTCTGTTTTATATTTCTTTATTTACAAGGGGGCTAAACCAAAAAAAATTCCGAATATGTGGTATGCTGACGTGGTTTGTTGAATTCGCTCATTGTAATACGTGTACAATTGTGTATCTGATACATCATGTGGTTTTTTTTTTGAGAGAAATAAACAGATTCATTCAGATCCAAACACTGCAGAGGCAATACAAAAGATACATGAAGAACACTGCCCCAGAAGAGGGTTCTTGCAAACAATAAACCATACAAATTAACAAGAACATTTCAATCCCATCCTTGGTGTGATGTTGAAGAGCCACTGCTTAAATCTAGCACAAACTCTTCAGGCAACCTCACGCTCGTCCTCAGGATGACCAACACTGGTATCAATCCAAAACAAAAGCTGGTGAAGACTTTCTGGGAGCAAGATCTTTAAAGATATCCAGTATAAGGCAACACATAGGTAAGTATGAATAAAATCACTACAAGAGAAGAGAGTGAATACTGTAGAAAACAAGGACATGGTACAAATGAAGAAACATCACACAACATGTTCGGTTTGGAGTTGGACACCAAAATAGCAATGACAGCAAAAGAGGCAACAACGTTATTGTGTGGATTGGATTAGAAAATGAGATAGTTTTTGTTTGCAACGTGTAGAATAAGATAGTTTTTTTTTTTTTTTTAAAAAAAAGGAAAAGCATATATATATATATTTGTAAGTATAGTTGGTTTTCTTTTTGCCAAAAATAGGAAAAAAAAGTAACAATTTCATTATCATGTCTTTTTTAGTTATTATTGTTGGGGTCTTTTTCTTCCAGCAGCCAGACGAATGGGCTTGGGATGCTGTAAAGGATGAGCGGAGGAGGTTGCCCTTGTTTCTGAGTTCAAAGACCAGGCTCCAAGAGAGTTTTGAAAGGAGTAGTGACAACCTTAGAAAACACCTTGAATTCTTTCACCAATCAACCAAATAAACGTGACAAATTAGCAATGGAATGGCTTGGCATGAGGAGCTTGTGGCATGGGAGTTAAGCTTTCACAAGTTTAGCAATTTGAGAGAGAGAAAAGCATGAGTTTAGCATAAACAGAGAGAAGGCTGTGAATTCCTATGAGGAACAGGGGTTCTAAGGAAAGGGAAGTGATTCTAAGAAGGTTGGCTAAGGGGGGAGAGAGATGAGGAGGAACGATGGGTGGTTTAAGTAATTTCCAGCAGCTTGACGAAAAGTCTGTCAAGATCTGGAAAAGCTTGCCAGAAGAGAAAATTGGAGGAGATGGGGAGTTGTGGCTCGAAATTGAAGGGTTCCAGAGGTGAGAGATGATGCTTGCTCTCTGGGTCTGGTTTGCTTGCCTTCGATTGAGTTCCTTTCAATGGGTAGAAGACACTCCCTTTTATAGCCGATGGAAGCTCCCCCTTCCCAAGAAACCCTAAAAGCTTTTCTCCAATTTTCCCAAGTCTCCCCTTCCCTTTTCCTTCTCTCCTTTCGATTCATCCTCTTTTATGCAATTTTCCTCAGTCCAAACACACCAAGACAAGGTTTTTGGGAGCTCTAAAGCCTTCCTGCAGCTATTCCAGCATTGAACTCCTATTTTTGGTTATCATCTCACCTTCTTTCCTTCCCTCTTCTATGGCCATACCTGGTGGGAGAAAGAAATTGGTAAGGGCGCTGGTCTGAATGGTGTTTTGCTCAAGTATCCTTTGGTTTTTTGGATGGTTTGTGTTGGGATTTGTCTTTGGCCATGTGCTGGAGGCTCCCAGCAGTCCACTCACATGGGTAGCTTTGGTTTTGTTGTTGTTTTTGTTTCCAGCTAAGTGCTCGAGAGATGGCAGATATTTTTCTTGGTTACTTGGGCCTCTCTAAGGTGATGGGTTAGCCTATTAAGGGGATGAGCTAATTTCCTAAAGTGATGGGCTACTTTATTAAGGTGAAGGGCTAATTTTTCTAGAGTATTGGGCTTCCTTTTCTCTCTCTTTTATGCTTACCCACATATTTGGGCTCAAGAAATTGGCTTGAGTTTTGGGCTCCCAAGAAACCCCAAACTTCAATTTCTCGGCTCATCAATGGGCCTTATGAAAGCTTGTTACCATCCATACCACAACCCACTCAGCAAGCCCTGAGCATTTGCGTGGCTTGGGCCCACTTAAGCTTGTAGCGTGGCTAGGTATAAAATAATGATCTTTCGCTTGGCATGACATGTCGCTTGGCGTGCTTGAATTTTGTCGTCTTTGAAAAGAGACATAATGCTTGACAAAATAATTAGCATGAGCTTGTAGAGCCAATGCCTTTTATAGGCTCATTTTAATTCCTAGCATGATAAATTGTATATTTATTTGGCATGGCACGTGATCGTGGCTTGTGAAAGCGTGCATGACGAATTCCGCATGCTCTGAATCGGGTTTCTTCTTAATAAGTTGTCGCACTGGGTCGGGAATTTATTTGGGCCCAACCCTTGATTTTTTGGGCCTCAACAATTATATACACTAAAAGCACTTCTGATAAAGCTTCACTAAACACTTTGACTACTTAAAGCACAGCAGAAAGAGTTTTTTTTTAAAAATCACATTAATACCAAACTAGCCCAAAGGGCTTGTTTAGGACTGCTTCTTTAGGAAGTGCTTTTGTTCAAAAGCGCTTATAATAAAAGCGCTTTCATTGGAAAAATCTTAAATTTTCATAAAAAAATCCCAGTGCTTCCTAGAAAAGCACTTGGGAGTGCTTCTCTAGAAAGCGCTTTTATGACCCAGAAGCGCTTCTAAACTTTCTGTTAAGTAAAATAACACGTGTAAAAAAAATAAATAAATAAAGAGGGTGGGTATAGGGGAAATGGAAACATGGATTATCGAAAAAAAAATAATTGGTGTGGAGTTTCAATTTCATCAATTTACAACTGAATGTTTCAAGATTTAATCAAATTTTTAATTCCATCATCTAATTTTGTGTTAAATTGATGATGTGGCGAGTGAGGGACCACTTTTGAGATAATGTGTCAATAAAATAATAAAATATGATATATATATTTTTTTCATATAACAAAATAACTTTTTAAAAAGATTATTAAAACAACGATACCCGCCGAAACCATCCTCCACCTCCTCCCACACCTTCCAGCCACCATTCCCAACGATACCCGATCACTTCTCCGACACATACCAAAATCAAGCTTAACAAAGCTATTGGGGACGTGAGATCCAGCTGGTCTTGAAGCCACAGGAGGCGCAAATGTCGAAATTGGGGACGAACTCGGAGGGTAGGGCTTGGTAGGCGGCCCAGCAGGACTCGGAGGCGTTGCGTGGGGGGTTCATATGGCAGCCGTCACATTGAATGCATTCAGAAGTAGTCTTCTTCTCCAAATTTTTTTTGTCTCTGGTTGTTGCGGGTTTCTTTCAAAGGTTAGTTTCTTCTTTTTCTTAGTCTTTCATGCATTATTATTGGGTTTGATTGTCGTTTGCAATGGCAACAAATAAAAATTCATCTGGTATGTAGTGAACTGTTGGGTCGATTAATAATTTGATTGTTGTATAATCTATTTCTTCCTGAATGTTTGCTGTTGTATTTCGTCCTTTTAGTCAGCACCAGCATAACTATAGCTTTATATCATTTTCGACTGTAAGATGTTCGATAAAATGTCTAGCTCAGATTGTGTTCTAGAGCAATGCCATTTTTGTTGTTTTTCAAGCAAATAATTCGGGAAGCTAATTGCTAAGGTCGTTTCTCTTTTCTTTGTTTTTTTTAAGGCTGAGGAAAGATGGAATTCTGTTCCAATTGTGGCATCATTAGACATAAATCAATATTTCTTATTAAAAAAAAGAAAGAAATTGTCATTCCCCGGTCCCAGAATTACTTACTTCATTAAGTTCATGTATTTGATGGCTTCCTTTCTTCTCATATGACAATGACAATAGTTGTTTTGTGGGAATGTTTTGTTGTTTATTCAAGTGTTGATTTTTCCTTTTGCAGTTGTACTGTTTGGCCACAAAGTCTTGCCCTTTAGGCTACCAAAACACACAATGTAATGAAATGTAAGAATGCTGCTCTCATCTATATTTACCAAGAAGGATCATGGTCCGGTTTTTTCTATTTGTTAAAGTTGGTGGGTTTGGTTTCCTCCGCGGGTGTCAGCACGGATTTAATTACCAGCACAAGTGTGGTCTTGTGAATGTGAAGTTGAAATGGGTGAAAGATAGGGGATTGGATGCTGTTGTGACTGCTGAGAGGGATCTCAAAGCTGCCTGTATTCTTGTTTCCATTATCTCATCCTCACCTCAGTGCTGCCTCCCCATATACCGTCTCTCTTGCCATCGTGGACAACTCAGTCTTCCTTGTGATCTGAAGCTCTCTACTTTTATTAGGAAATTTCCTTCTGTTTTTGTTGAGTCCCACACATTTTGGAGTGGAGGTGCTCGTGTCCCATGCTTTAGCTTGACTCCTGAAGCTATACAACTCTACCATGAGGAACTCAATGTCCTTCAGCAGAATCAGATGGATCTCATTAATAGGCTTCAAAAACTGCTCATGCTTACCCAGGGTTGGACCCTTCCTTTACAAACCCTCGACCAACTGAAATGGGACCTGGGCTTGCCATATGATTACCAGCACTCAGTCATTCCACATCACCCTGACCTATTCTCTTTCATCCGCCTACCCGATGACCGTGTTGGCTTGAAGCTCTTATCCTGGGATGAGGACCTTGCTGTCTCCCAATTGCAAAAGAATTCTGCTAGACAACAGAAGGAAGAAGATGCAAGAAGTGGCTGTTTAGCTTTTCCTGTTGGATTTACGAGGGGTTTTGGATTGAAGAGAAAATGCATGGAGTGGTTGAAAGAGTGGCAGACCCTCCCTTATACTTCGCCGTACTCTGATGCCTCTCATTTAGATCCTCGTACAGATGTATCAGAGAAGAGGATTGTAGGGGTTTTTCATGAGCTTCTTCAACTAACTATACACAAGAAAACTGAGCGTAAGAATGTGAGCAACCTTCGTAAACCTTTGGCCCTACCCCAGAAGTTCACTAAAGTGTTTGAGCGCCATCCAGGAATTTTCTACATTTCAAAAAAGTGTGCCACTCAAACTGTCATTCTAAGGGAAGCCTATGACCATCAACAACTCTTGCAAAAACACCCCACTGTAGATTTGAGGGAAAGATTTGCAAGGCTGTTGAGAAAAGGGCTCCTGGATAGGAGCAAAGGTTTATACAAGAAGAGTAAAGGTGATGGTGTAGAAGTGGATCCATATGTTGATGATATTGGTAATAACCAATCCAGTTCCGAAGAGGAGTCAGTTAACAATTTGTTTTATGAGTACGACTCTGATGAACCAGACGAACCTAGGATTCAGTTGTGAAGAGGGTTGGGTCCAGAGAGGACTAATATCTTCTGGACACCATATCTTGGATTAATCTCATGATCATCAGCAAGCTGAGAAGATGGGTAGCGGTGGATTCTATGGTTTAGTTGAATGTACAAAGAACGTAATTGTACAGTTGATTCTGAAACCGAATTATGAAGATCACAATTAGGTTGATGAGTAAGAGGATGAGGATGAGGATGGTGGTGTAGTTGGTTGATAATACCATTGGTGGGATTGAAGATGAGTTTGGTAATACTGGTAGCAGATGTGAGTAAAAGTAAAAGGAAGATCACCATCAAATCTTCTAGCCTTATCCCTGTTTTCAAGGGCCCAACAAACCAGACCTGAGAGACAAATCAACACTTAATTAGAAATGAAGAAATTTGAATTGAACAAGAAAGTTGTGTGATCGTTCGAAATAGTATTTCTGTGAAGTGGATATTGGCCAAGAAGCAACAACAACACGGTATATTTAAGGTCTTCTTACAACAGCTTAGGGTAGTCAAGAGTTGAATGAGTGATTAAGGATTTGTATGAGATGTGTGAAAGTGAGGTTAGAGGTATAATATATGGGATTTGGTTTTACAGTGGTTATATTTTCCATTATTATTTCTTTTCTCTTTGCTGCCACACCAAGTTGATTTTTATTTTATTTTTGTAAAAAATATCATGTTTAACATGACCATGGAATGTTGGAGACAGCAGTAACATCCCTCTTGAATTGTATCCTTTCTGCCATTCATCCTTTAACTCTCATATTATGTTTGGCTGCATGCTTTTCCTTTTATCTTCTTTTGCTAACGTGGTATCATTTCTGCAGCATTCTTGCTATGCTTTAATAGCTATACATATGCAAAATATGCCCACTTATTCGTTCTCCTTTAGGCTAGGCTTATTTGATCTTTTTATGAATGATTCTCTTTATGGTAAAAATACGAGTTATTTAATTACTTTGTACACTAGTTTTGAACTGATATGATTATACTCTGTCTGTTTTTGCGGTCCAGATATTTCTTATTTTGTCTAGCCGGTGGTCTTCTGCTGTATTGGTAGTCATTAGAAATGTAAAGCACCTGCATCTAATTTTGATTTTCCTGGTCATTACTTCAAGTGCCACCACCATGTGAAAATTGAAATCAAGACATACCAATTCATTAGTGCCTATAGAGCCTCTAAAGAAAGGATTTATGCATGCACTCATTACTGCCATGGCAGAAAATAATGTTGATAACTTAAATGCTGGGGAAATCAGTTATATATGCACTGGTGATTTCCACTATTTTTGTTTCCTGATAGCTGTTTATATTCCATTTTTATGCTCTACTGTATTGAAAAAAGAGCAAAGCTATCATTTTTCTTTTCAAGATTGAGAGAATTGATTTTAATAGGAGTTACTGCTAAAGTATAAATAAATGGTTGATTATCATGCTTCGGTTCTTTAAGGTTTTGAAGATATAGATTGATTATACTTCATATGCACTCTGCAAATTCGTATCCTATCAAGTGTAGGCTAAAATCTACTACATGCCTTGGAATCGGAAATTTAGTTTAATTCAATGTCATTGTCCTGTGTGGTGCTGTCGTAAACTCTTCAGATAGTTGTTATTCGATTAGACATTTACTGCAGAATGCAAAATTTTGTGCTAGCTTAACATTAGATTTGGAGAAGTGATTATAATCCTCCATAAAAAATTCATGGAGAGAGAAGGACCATGATGCCATTTTCGTGTTGCCATGAACCTTTTTTTTTTTTCGGTCTGGCTGACAGGTTTTTTTGGTTTATTTTCAATCACAAGGAGAGTACTGTGCAGAACATAGTAGTTGATAGTTACACTAAACTGTGTGCTCCCTTTAGGACAGATGTATAGTTTCAACCTGGTTTGTTATATACCAGCATTCAGTCATTCCACAATTTCACTGAAATGGGACCCGTTGTCTTCTTGCTCACCATAATGCGAAGTTCATTGGCAAGGTACGATTTAAATTGAAATTTTCTATTGGTTATAGTTTAAATGGCTCTGCTGATAACATGTTTGGTATAGTGTCTAGCTCAGGTTCTGTTCCAGAACAATGTCATTTTCATCATTTTCCAAGTACAACATTGCGGAAAGCTATCTGTTAATTATTTTTGTTTGTTAATTTGTTTCAGACCTGAGGAAACCATAGGAATCTGTTTCAGTTGTGGTATAATTACAAACTAGGCGTAGAAGGCCATGTAAGAGGTTTGCAACTGGTAATTCAAGAGCGAAAAGTACTATTAGAAGTGGATGGGCCTTCTCAGAACTCAAACTACGGATTTTAATTTTAGATAGAAGTTGCTTTCACTGAAGCTTTGATTCTCATTGCTTTGCTAAGATAGTGGCATTCAAGACTGCTGTATGAAAGTCCTATGCAAGAACTGGGTTTTGTTCACTGTTATTCCCCCTTTGTTTATTGCCTGGCTGAACTCCAAATTCTGCTGTAAAATGTTAACAACCTGTTTGATTTTGGATAAGTTATAGATACAGTCGATCTACATTAAAGGCTCTGTTTTAATCAATTCTTCATTGTAATTCCAAATATATCCTCACTCATAGCTCTTTGGTAATTTAGCTCATATTGAGACGCAATCTAGCATGTTAGATTTTAACTCAAGTTGCATGTACTTTCTCTTCCTGATGATGTTAACTATATTTATTAAGTATCTTCTAAACTACAAATAGAGGACTATCTTTCTAAACTACAAATAAGCTATTGCCTTCTCTTGAGTGGTTTTTCTGGGTTGTCTTGATTTCCTTTTGGTAGCGTGTAAAGCTAGCTGAAAATTAGTGTGTTGCTGGCTGATTAATAGCTGTTAGTTGATTTTGTTTATATTTTCCTATTTTGTGATTTCCTATCCTGCCAATTTATTGATGATATAAATAAGCTCATTCAAGGGACACTTTGTGGGCCTATTCTGCATTTTATTTCAAGGAGTCGAATTGTATATTTTTCAAGTCTTCATTCATAGATTATTCTTTAAATTTTTTTGACAAATCGTAAACTATCGAGACATCTAAGTGTGATGAAAAAACATTAGGCGAATGTGAATGGATGACAAGCAACTCTATAAAAAACAATAGTTTGTGAATATCCTACTATACAATTTTTAGATGTCTCAAACGATATTTCAAAAAAATAAAGTCTCCCTAGTAGGTATACTCCACCGTGAATAGATGACAAGCAACTGTATAACAAACTATGAATAACCTACTATACAAAATTGTAGTGTAGTACCGTAGTACAATCACGTGTTATAGCTTGTCTACATGTTATAATATAATATAAGTGGATATTTATTGATACTATTTCCTAAAAGGGGAAACATCAACAATGTCGTTCACTCATATTATAACATGAAAAAAGAATTAACACGATATTTTCTAGTTACTTTTCCACTGTTACCAAACATGGAAAATGAATCTTCTATTTTTCATCTCTAAAAAAAGACATGAAAAATTGAGTTTCCATCCATTCCTTTATGTGAACTAAACATGGCCGAGGAGGAAAGTGCCATAGGCATGTTTGGAATGAGAAAGATATCAATGTCAGTGTTCAAACCAAAGACCATCTACATCTACATGGTCAAAGAAATCACCCCTACCACAAATATAATACGTGGATCGAGCCCCAAACCTTTCTCCATAGTTGAATTCGATATATAGTAAAGTGATCATCATCTGAAACCAAATTCAATACAGATATACTTTGGTTAGAAGAAAAAAATAAGAGTAGAGTCAATGTGGACACAAAACTTGCACATGAGAGGACCACCAATATTTATTCCCTAATAAACCCAAGACACAAAGAATTAAAAGCCAAATAGTAGGAAAGTACCCCAAAGATCCCCTAAATCACTATCATTTGCATTAATTATGAATAACTTGGAGAGAATGAAAGCCTTTTTTTTTGGGTCTTTTTATTTGGTGCCAATCTCATGGAGTAGGTTTAAGTGTTGAACTTGGAAATAAAGAAGCATAGCTTTATCATTTGAGTGGGATTTTGCCTCAGTTAAGAGCATCCATAGGGGGTGGGTGTAAAGCCACTTTTACATCCCCTTTAATTATCCGGAGAGTGTAAATACGTTTTTTGCTCCAATGGGAAAAGATGTAAATCTAAGATGTATAATTGTTTTGTTTATCTTAATTCGTTTTTGTGTTAAATTTGTATTTTTGTTTACTTTATAAAATTAATTTTTTTTTGCATTAGGTTAATTTTATTTTTTCAAACAAATAGATCTAAAAATATTTAAATTCGGAGAAGCTGCTGATTCTTCATAATAAAAAAAGCTGCTGATTCTTTATAAATAAAAAAAAGCTGCTGCCTGGTTAGATTCTTCATAAATAAAAAAAAAGCTGCTGCTTAATTCTTCATAAAAAAAAAAAAGCTGCTGGCTGCTGCAAATTCAATTGGCTGTTGCAAACTAGCCGTTGGGGGGGGGGAACATGACAACCAAAAAATTGCCCCGCATGTGAATTTTTTTTTCCAGCAATTACTGTAGCCGGCGGGTCCCAGCCTTTTATGCAGACTTTTCTTCATTTTTCTTCTCTTTTCTCGGGTGGGTCCCGCCTGCAAAAGATGTAAAAATAGATGTAAATGTACATTTTATTTTACATCTCCATGGTGGTGATGTATATTTACAACTCTTTACATCTCCCCATTGGAGACGATTCCAATGACAAGGGGTGTATGTTTAACATACACCCCCATATACATCCTCCCATTGTGGATGCTCTAAGTAGTAGATGGTTTAAAGTGGTGTATTTTCTCGCAGACATGGACTTAGCCAAGTTGGTTAGAGCGGATGTGCTCCCCACTCTGCACCCGAGAGTTTGAATCCCCATCTCCATAGTTTAAATTAGATTAAAGTAGAATATCATTTGTATAAAAAAAAAAATGCTTATGAATAAAGTCAAAATGCAGAATAGTATCATTTACGACTATTATATGTCAAGAACAAATATATGTTTTCTAGTAACCTTCAGCTGTCCAAACTTAAAAGAACCATCCGTAATACCTTGTCCATAGACTACTACCATATGTTATTACCTTATCCATGGTCTTGTAGATTCTTTAACTTCCCGCTTATTCTAGTTCTTCTCTAATTTTAATAAGTAGTAATTAACATGTTTTTTTTTAAAGTTTAAATCAATACGAATACGATGGTATATATATCATATGACTTATAATTTTTTGATCACAGAGTGGGTTTTGAACCCCTCCCCCACTTTATTGCTGGGTATTCCAGCCTCCACTAGAGCAAGCAAGTTTCTTTGTAAATAGTGATGTAATAAGTTTATTTAACCACTTTTTAGTAGAATAAATATTATAAAAAAAATGTTGGGATCTCTGTTTTTTTTTTTCCGCACCACTTCTCTCTCTCTCTCTCTTTTTGGACGACTTCTTCTTTTTCCCTTTCTTTCTCTTCTTTCTTCTTCCTCCCTCTGTTTCTATTCTGTCACAGCTTTTCCATTTTCTTCTTCCTCCCTTTGTAAACACTGAAGTCATCGAGCCCAGATCCCGTAGGCTCCGTCTCAGTTCTCTCGCAACCTCCATCTCAGTTCCTTCGCAGCTACCGGTTAATCACCAAAATCGAGAAAACCAAACCGTTTGACCGGTTAACCGGAGTTGGTGGTTCAGCTCCGGTGCCAGAAATCTCTCCACCGAAAGCTCAGCTCTAGTTGAACATAAGAACTCTACAGAGGATAAAAAAAACTTTCTTTTCAGCTTTCATCAATGGCAGGTATGTAAATTTATTTGATTCAAGATCTTCTCCTTGATGTGATTCTATTTGTGTATGCCTAAGGAATTTATGTAATTATTTTACAATATTAACTTACATTTATTGAAAGATTTTGGAGTATTTCCCCAAAGTCTACTTATTTGAAGATTCTTTTGCATATATATAAGATGGATCTCGAACTGAAGCTGAACAACTGAACAAGAGCAACCAGGAGAATTCTGAAGAAAGAAATGAACAAGAGCTTCCGCAAAACGAAAATAGTGAGACCCGGAAGATTCATAGGAATGAAATCAGCTCATCTGAAGGCACAGACGTTGGGGTTTTCAACTTCGACAACGAATATCGTGCAGGCTGTATTGATGGTCTTGAAGCAAGGAGGGGTCGAAACTACAACATTGAGGGCAATAGAATCCATTCAGACAAAGGCCAGCGGGTTGGGATCGGCAATTTTGGCAACAACTACTCCATGTCCAACTTATCATTTTTTCTTGGTGGGCTTATTATTCTAGCTTTTGCTATATATTATATATATAGCGAAGCTAGCGGTACGAACAACAAGAAGGAAATATAAATAAGATAAAAAGGAAAGGGGCTGTTGAATTAATAGGCTTGAATTTCCAAGAAGAAAAAAAACAAGAGATGTATGGTTTGGAAATTTATGGCCACCAGAGCTCCTACACTCGAACTTTTCTCTGAATCTGAATGTTATTTCTCTTATATTTATGTATTTCTTTTCTTCTTCTTCTTCTACATGCCATCAATATATTATATTAATGCTGAGGTTTCCATGCTTCCATTAGTATTTTCAGTGGTTCTTGGTAGTGGATGCGTAATTTTAGCATCATTTTCATTTGTAGAGGGACGAATAGGTCTTCTTGTTGTCATCTCCTTGTGTAGTTGTTCAGGTTCATTTGGAGACCCATCTTATAACAGATAGGGTTCATCATTGCGCTGGGCTAGGCTGACCCAACCCTAAATTTTCGAGTTTGGACTGAGCTAGAGTTGTGCCAATAGAGTAATGAGTGTGATGATGAAAGTTTTGTTCCAGCCTTGGAGGCTTTTGGATTGTCCCAGATCTTTTTTGAGTTTTTATCAAAAATAGCCAAAATTTACCCCATATTTTCATAAATGTCAGTTTTTATAAAACCTTTCAAAAATAGCAAAAAACTCACCTAAAAATACTCAAATGCCCTCAAAACTAAAATCCACAAAAACCTAAAAAAGCAAAACATGGAAACATGCAATCTCTGTTTTCATTTGTATTGGAAGTCACATCGGGTAAGGACTCTTACCCGGTGTATAACTTGGTGTACTGGTGTAGTGTATATACCTTGTTGTTGTGCACGGCTGCTATCTCTGTTGGTAACTGTGATCAGTCCCTAAATTAAGAGAAGCTGTGTTAGCTGTCTTCCTTGTTATTATCAATAGATTAGGCGTGATTCAAGGAGAGATTGAAGGGAGCATTTTTGCTCACCACTTTAATCATAGGTGTACCCTCACCACCATCATCAATACTTGACACGTGTCCATAGATATAACCATAGTTAACTTTTGCTTTATATTTATGGAACTATGGTTATGTCTATGGACACGTGTCAAGCATTGATGATGGTGGTGAGGGTACACCTATGGTTAAAGTGGTGAGCAAAAATGCACCCAGAGATTGAAGCCTGTTTCTTCTTTCCTTGTGTATATATATGTTTAAGTCTTTGTAAAGTGTGTTATGATATATACAAGAAACCTTCTACAAAGTGTTTCTCCTATCAAATTTCCACAATATGAATGGTTAGTATATGTTGTCTCTGTTACTGGGCTCGAAGCTTTGGTAGTATCTGTTGTCGTCAACCATGCTGATGCTATCACAATTGGAGGCGACGCACAACTCTTTGTCAGCCATATATGGGCTTCAAAGTTGCTAATTAGATTCCAATATGAACTTCTACATTGCGGAGATGGATCAATAAGTATGAGTGCCTTGTTAAATATATAATACATATATATGACTTATTAGAGATAATTAAGTAATTAGATAATGGAGATGAAGGAGATCATAGAACAAAAGCTTTGCTTCAACTAATTGTTGGGTGGATGCAGTACGCGTAGTACCTTTGTTTTTATGTTTAAAATCAAATTGAAAACAGAGGTTGCAAATTTTCTTTTTAGGTTTTCGTGGGTTTTTACTTCTGAGGGTGTTTGAGTATTTTTAGGTGAGTTTTTTGCTATTTTGAAAGTTTTTATAAAAATTGACATTTATGAAAGTATGGGGTAAATTTTGGCTATTTTTGATTAAAAACTCATCTTTTTCCTCTCAAAAGCATCATTTGATGCTCCGTGTCCCATCTTCATCATGAGAGAGAGAGAGAGAGGGGTGGGGACTATTAATTGAAATTGAAAACAAAGAGAGTGTTCTTTCATATTTGGTCATAATCTGGCGCCCATTCTTGATCAGAAGCTAACTGGTTGCTTTTGTGCCTTGGGGGACTAGGGCAGATACTATTCACGTAAATAGTGGCTGCCTTTACAAAAAGCGATGTGTGTTTTCATCAGTTGCCATGACAAAGGGCAAATACTATTCATTTTTCGTTTTTTTTAATACCTAAACAATTAATTTGGATAATATTTTTGGATTAGATTTTCGGGTTTATTATAAAATTCATATCTCATAACTCGAATGAATTTTTCAGATAAGATTTTCGATTTCAAATTTCAGATAAATTTCAACTTTCAAATAAGATTTTCACCCTCTAAAATCATGCCACGTGTCATCTCTATCTACCTAAATCTTTCTATAAAACCAAAGGCTCAGCTCATACCTCTCATACCAGATCTTCTCTATATTTTCATTTATCAGATTTTAGAATTCATACTCCATTCTCAATCTCAGAGTCATTTTTTTTATAGGAAAAAGGTTGCAGAGGCGTTTAAAAAGAAAATGAAGAAGAGATACTGCCGTCTTTAAGGTTCACGTTAGTTTAGTTAGGGGTTTTTTTCTTGGGTGGTGCTAGATGCACCAACTTGCTCATCAACTCTCTAATAGAGGTGGAGCCAGCCAATACAACGGGTCCCACGCTCTATTAGAGAGTTGGTGAGCAAGTTGGTGCCTCTAGCATTTTCCTTTTTTCTTTTTAATTATGAGCACGTTTGTTTTTTGTTTTAAAGATGATGTGTCAATAAAAAATCTTCCTGCATACCTTGGAAAGCCGCAAATGATTGAAGACGTCCACATATCTGATCACCATTGGGCCACTTCTAGGACAAGACATGTCTTTACGAGAGGAGATGCCATTGGGCCTCACCCATGGCAAGATGGAGGTAGCGACTGTTCAGAGTATCGTCGCCTTAGGAAACCGCATAAAGCATTCATGACTATCCAGGTATTAATCTCTGATTGGGCCCCTGCTCGGAAGCGACGGATTACCAGAAGCCACGCTTTCAGCCTAGTGGGCTGTGCCTCCCCAGCCCATGCAGACCACCTTCACCATGCGCCTATAAATAGAAGACCCATATGAATTATGAAGGAGGACGGGGGCTGAGAAGATGAATCAAAGCATATTGATCAACTTCACTTTGTGTTCTTTCATATCCCAATCTTTATTTTCATTTTGATCCATGTAACTTTGCACCCCCTCTAGGATCAATGTTTTACGTTGACCACCAGTCAACACTGGTGATTATTCAAATTGCTGCTTTCCAAATTTGATGTACAATGTATTGTAGAATTTTTCCACAAGACATGGACAAGAGTGGCCCTCTTTTGTCCTGCATCTGATCAAAACAAAAGTTCAATGATGATATTTTTTCCACACGGAGTACCTTTTGACTACACTATCCATCATGATTATTTCAGATATATAACAAAGATTAACTTTAAAAATCAACTTATTTGAAGCTTCGTTCCATTGGTAATTGCTTTGGCAAACTATTTTACCTTCGATTTCTTTTCACCTGGTAGGATAGTGCCCGTGTATTTATCATTCTTTGTGTGATTAGGATTGATTTGGTTTGCCTAATTTTGATTTTGCTTAATTTCTTTTTGGATATTGTTAGTTTGTGTTTCTTTTATTTTATTTTATTAAATACCAGCCTCTCCGCACGCACTTCCGTGCCTGCGAGAGGCTTTTTATTTTAAAAAAATTAAAATTTATTTTAGAATTAAAACATATAATGGGTAGTTGTGTTCCATAAAAATAGGCCATTATCTGATTTTTCTTTTAATTTTAAATTTTTTAAATATGAAAAAGTGTGAATTTACCATATTATCCTCATTTAATTAATAATTTCAATTCTACATGTTTGCATTAACCAAGGGCATTTTATGGTATTTTGAATGTTTCACCATTCTCTGCCTTTTGCTTTATATATATAGATACTCGCACAGTCAAGATTTTAAAAAAGACAAAAAAAAGAAAATCTTGAACCTTTCTCCACACAAAGTCCTTTTTTCCAAGACTTTTCCAAGTGTTTTTTTTTTTTTTTTTTTGCTGGAAAGACTTTTACAAGTTGATCATTAGGAATATTCCAGATATAACAAATAGTAATAAATAAATCCATGTATATAATAGCAACTTATTCCATTTTCAAGAGGAGGTCCATGCTCTCTTAGACACACGTTCAAAACATCTAGTCCCTATTGCTAATTGAACATAAGAACTCTTCATAGAATAGAAGACTTTTCTTATGAGCTTTCATCAATGGCAGGTAAGTACTATATATTATGATTAATATTTTTATTTGATTCAAGATCTTTTCCTTTATGTGATTCTATGTGTGTATAGGGTTTAAGGAATTTATGTAATTAGTTTACAATGGTAACTTCCATTTCTTGAAAGATTGTCTTCCATATGATTTTAGAGTATTTGCCTCCACTTATTTGAAGATCTTTCCATTTTATCTTTGCATATACATAAGATGGGTCTCGATCTCAATCTGAAGCTGAACAACTGAACCAGAGCTCTCAGGAGAGGGTAAGAAACCGCTTTCCTGGTCGTCCTAGAACACTTTTTGGACAAGAGCCCCAAAGAGAAAGAACTGAACAAGAGCTCCAGCAAAACGAAAATAGTGAGGCAGAAAATACTAATAAAAGCAATGAGACTTTCAACATTAATAATAATGATATCTCCGCAACTGGAAGCACAAATGTTGGGATTCAAAATGCTTTCAATGAAGAAGGCAGAGGTGGTGATCAGGCAAGGACGGGTAGAAACCACAACATTTCTGACAATAAAATTCATGCAAAAGACAGCGATAACATTGGGATTATCAACGTTGGCAACAAGAACTACAAATAGTCTAGCGTACCATTTCTTCTTGGTCTTCTTATTCTTCTTGTTCTAGCTTTTATTTTTTATTTTTTTCTCTTTTTATATATTAACGGTGAGTAAGCAAAACAAAAAATGAAGCAAGCGGTATGAGTAAAAAAGAAGGCACGACCAAGAAGAAAAAGAAGAAAAAGAAGAGAAAAATCAGTAAGTGAGAAAGAAAGGTTCAGCTTGGAGTTTCTTGTAGTATTACACAGCGGAAGGGTTTGGAGATGTATGGCCACCAGAGCTCCTATAATCAAACTTTTCTTTGCGTTACTTTCTCTGAATCTGAATCTTATTTTTTCTCTTATATATATTTATGTATTTCTTCTTCTTCTACATGCCATAAGTATATTGATACATGCTGAGTAAGTATTATTTCTTTTTCTTCTTGTGTACTTGCCATAAACATTTCTAAATTCTGTAATATATTTGGGGTTCAAGCTTGTACATAATGACTAGTTTCATGTTGAATTTGATATAACTTAATGATCAAAATAGACATAGACAGACAAGCTATTTCATAAAGGATAACGACATATAAATTATATCATATAATAGTTTTCTGAGCTTTTTCATATGATTTTTCAATTTTGAGCCAACTTTAACTGTTCAAATCGTTAGACATGTTTGAAACTTCCAATGATTTTATGATATTTTCCAAAAAATTTCCTAAAATTTCGAAATATTCCGAATTTGAATGGATGTTGAAATTCTGAAATTTTTGGAACATAATTGGAAAAGAATTTTCATTATGATTTTTTTTGGAATGGGATTGGAATCCTCTTATTCCAATCTGATCCGTTTGAAAATCAGCCCTAGAGAAACATATCCTTTTCACTCTCCCTTCCTCCCTTGAAGAGGAGGGGAGAGAGGTTTAGGGTAAATAAATTTCACTTACAATAGGACTAAATAAACTGATAAGTAACCAAAATCCTAAGTAAGGAACCAAAGTTGACTCGCCAACAAGTCTTGTCCTCCATCCTACCGTAGTGAGAGTCGATGTCGGCGGTACATGTAACTTTTTAATCTTCACTGTGATTGAATGAAGATTATGCTTATAATTCTCCTACAACTATATAAAACTGTTATTAGAGAGCTTGGAGGAAGAGAGAAGAAACAATCATGGGTTAGACTGAAATTGGTTCGTTTTAGGGTTTGATGTTGATAAGCCATAAATCTAGAGATTCATTTGGGACAATTAAGCCTTCATAAACTGTTTGTGTTTAAGATTCAAAAAGAGTTATGCCAAAATAGAAAGGGACACGTACGGAATGCCAAGACACAGCAATGTCACAGCACGGGCAGGTTTTCAAACCCTATCATATATGTATTTGAATACGTGAAGTGTGAACAAAACTCTTGTTCAATCTTTTTTTTTTTGGGTCTGAATTTTTATTTTAGTTTTTTTTAATTCGGCATATTATTTTGACTTTTCAATTTCTTTTTAGGTTAGTTAACATGCGGGTACTGTATGAGATATTTCTTAGAATGAACAAGAATTCTTTGCAGAGATTCGCAACTTTCTTTTTTGTTTTTGTTTATTTATTTATTATGGTACTAGAAATGACTTTCAAGATATCAATATGGAAATATACATGTGATTCATATACATTTCAAGATATCAATCATTAATCGAACGAAAAGGCGCATATGATGACGACAATTTGTGTTTTATCCACTTTCGTTGATTGGGTTTCTATTCAAGCAATGCAGGTAAGGTACCGTAACATGCCTACCGTAACATGCCTACACCTTTTCCTTTTATAATTACACTACAGATTTTCTTACACGAATTAATGATGTGTTTCAGAATAATGCTATTTGAACACACTTAATGAAAACCTTTATCTGTGCTCGGTTGCTCAAAACCATGGTTCTTCATTGACATGAAACAAAATAGTACTTGTGGACAAGAAGACATAATTCTTACTCAGCATTAACAATATACTTATGACATGTAGAAGAACAAGAACAAGAAATACAGAAATATAAGAGAAATAAGATTCAGATTCAGAGAAAGGAAACTCCAAACCAAGCCTCTCCATTCTTTCTCACTCTTTTTTTCTTCCTGGTCGTGCCTTCTTTTTCACTCGAGCCGCTTGCTTCATCTTATTTAGTTTTGCTTACTCACCTTTAATTTATATAAAAGGAGTAAAAGAAGAAGAACAAGAAGAAGAAGAAATAAGATGGTCGACTTTTTGTGGTTTATGTTGCCAAAGCCGGTAATCCCACAACTAGTGCTTCCGATTGAAACAATTAAATTGTCATCATTGTTGAAGTCTGCACCCGAATCTCCATTCCCGTATCCGGATATCCCAGACCCTGTGCTAGCTTCTGAGAAGATTCTATTCCCAGTATTGTTGAAGCTCGTGCGTTGTGCGCTGCGGCGGGTTCTTGCCCTCCCCTCCTTCTCCTTGAGCGGTTGTTCAGCTTGATCTCGATTCCAATCTTATATATATGTTAAGAAAAAAATGGAAAGGATGATAAAATAAGTGGACTTTGGGCAAATGCTCCAAAATCAGTTAAAAGAAATCTTTCAATAAATGGAACTTTATTTGAATCAAATAAATGGAACTTCATTTGAATCAAAGAAAAAAATAGTACTAGTGCATACCTGCCATTGATGAAAGCTCAAAAGAACGCCTTCTACTCTCTGTAGGGTTCTTATGTTTTGAAGGTGAGTTTCTAAGAGAGGATGGATCTCTTTAAAAACAGTTGAAAGCTTGTGTGGAGAAGGTGAGGATAAAAATGGAAATAACAAAATAAAAAAAGTCCTGATAATAATCAACTTGGATTAGTCAAGACTCAAAAGGTAATTTATGTGGGCGGAAAAATTTCGTTTTTCCTATTGGTGTTCATGTTTCTTTCACATTATGGGACATAAAAAATGTTGTAGATCCAAATTGAAATGGTGAAGGCTGCTACTAATATTAAATAAATTATCTTTAGACAAATGTAATCGCATGATGATAAATGCTAATTAATTATGTAAACTTTATTAATCATAAACAAATAAAAACACTAACCCCTCAAATTTTTATTGTTATCATCAAATTTCTAAAAACACTAAACCCTAGGAAGTTCACACCCACATGCGCCAAAGTCTTTTACTCACTTCTATTCTTTATTGAACTTACTAATGGCGTGTAAACTGGTGTTGAGAGAGTACTAGTGTGAAAGGGTGGACTTAGGGTTAGGAGAGGGAGTGTTCGGTTGAGGAATTTTTTCAAGCAATTGATCAAACCTTAAAAGGGGCAAATGGAAGTAAAACGCTTAAAATCAAGACTACTGGTGCATTCACTAGATTGGACTCTGAGGGCTCGTTTGGTACGCCTCCTTAACTTGGACTGGATTGGAATAATTTTTATCCCATGTTTGTTTTCACTGGTTCTAGTTTTAAGTGGGACTGTTAATACTGGCCCCACCAAAAACACCTCCTTAGGTGTTCTTAGTTAATCCCGCTTGGAAAGGGCGGACTAGACAGTCACGACCCAATCGCTTGCAAAAACCAAAGCACCTGCAACCACCCAAGCGCTAGCCAACCACCAACCACCCAAGCGCCATCCATAACCACCGATAACCCGAGCACTTGCAACCAATCCAAACCCCCACCGTCACAGCCATACGCAGCAACCCCAATCCACCATCACAGCCACACGGTTCTAGTCAGTTTCGACGAGCACCATACGTTTTGACTTCCATTCAAAACTCAAATAATAAGAGAATCCACAATTGCAGCCATACGATTTTGGTACGCATCAATGGCAGACAGGACTTCATAGCTTGAGGTTGCAGGAGACGGCGACGGCCTCTTGAGCAGAGGGAGAAAAGGAGAAGAAGAGAATACCGTAAAATAGGAAAATGAGAGAAGATTTTCGAGCAAAAAAAAAGAACAGATAAAAAAAGACTGAGAATAAGAGGAGAATGAGACGATGACCACCACTGTGCTAGGAAGGAAGCGGGCTGTGCGCAGGAGAAAGAAAAAGAAAGAGACGCAGAATGAAGAAAAGTTTTATATGAAAATAATAAAAAATTCACATTCTTGAAATAAAAAAATAAAAAAAAATTTATTTTTCACAAAAAACAAAAACAAAAACTTACCTTTTAAAAAAATAAAATAATTAGTCCTAGTCCAATCAAACTTACACCAAACGCAGTACAAATGTTATCCAACTTAAGCCATACCAAGCCAATTCAGGACAGTCCCAACATTTAATCTAGTCCATGTTAGTCCGTCGTACCAAACGAGCCCTGATGAGACTGAATCTAATGGCAGATATGTAGTGACAATATTCAAATATGCTATATCTCATGCTTTTTTACCAGGTGTGACACGAACCTTGAAATTCTTAAAGCAAACACCCAAAATAAAAAGTGCAAAAATATACAAAAAAATCTTGCATTTCCTCCTCAAATTATAAAAAATGACTATTTGTTCCTGCATGGTACTCCTTTCACACAACCTAGGTAGATTTATGTCATTTAGAACAGAGTTAAAGGTATGGGTGAAGTGAGAGTGTGAAGTTTTGTTTAATGATACTTTTCAAGTGTCCAAAAAATTGATATACTTTTATTTTTACTTTTTTATATATAAGCCATTCACCTCATTGTGGTAATTTTAGTTGTCATTTGTGAAGAGAAAAATTTTACTTGTCATTTTATTACAAACAAATTTAGGAGCTGCAAAGGTATCTTCCTACATACCTTGGAAAGTCCCGGCCAACCACCCCGAGGGATGCCTCACTCAGAGACTTAGGAGCTGCCAAGGATTGAAGACGTCCATGTATCTGATCACTATTGGGCCACTTCTAGGACAAGACATGCCGTTACGAGAGGAAATTATCAATCATTCTGAGAAGATGAATGAAAGCATATTGATCAACTTCACTTTGTGTTCTTCCATATCCCAATCTTTATTTTCATTTTGATCCATGTAACATTGCACCCCCTCTAGGATCAAAGTTTTACGTTGACCACCAGTCAACACTGGTGATTATTCAAATTGCTGCTTTCCAAATTTGATGTAAAATGTATTGTAGAATTTATCCACAAGCATGGCCACTTATAAATTGCTGTCCGGCCCCCCTTTGCATTAGGACAAGAGTGGTTCTCTACTGTCCTGCGTGTGATCAAAACAAAAGTTCAACGATCTTTTTTCCACACGGAGTACCTTTTTGACTACACTATCCATCGTGTATTTATCATTTTTTGTGTGATTTGGTTGCCTAATTTTGATTTTGCTTAATTTCTTTTTGGATTGTTAGTTTGTATTTCTTTTATTTTATTTTTATTAAATATACTCACACAGTCAAGTTTTGAAAAAAAAAATTGAAATCTTGAGCCTTTCTCCGCACAAAGTCCTTTTTTACAAGACTTTTCCAAGTCTTTTTTTTTTTTACTGGGAAGACTTTTCCAAGTTGATCATTAGGAATACTGCAGAATATAACAAAGAGTAATAAATAAATCCACATATATAATAGTAACTTATTCCATTTTCAAGACGTGGTCCATGCTCTCATGGAAACACACGTTCAAAACATCTAGTCCCTATTGCTAGTTGAACATAAGAACTCTACAGAGAGTAGAAGACTTTCTTTTGAGCTTTCATCAATGGCAGGTATGTACTATTATGATTAATATTTTTATTTGATTCAACATCTTTTTTCTTGATGTGATTCTATGTGTGTATTGGGTTTAAGGAATTTATGTAATTAGTTTACAATCGTAACTTCCAGTTATTGAAAGATTGTCTTCCAACTGATTTTTGAGTATTTGCCTCCACATATTTGAAGATCTTTCCATTTTTATCTTTGCATATACATAAGATGGGTCTCGATCTCGATATGAAGTTGGACAAAGAAGCAACGAGACTTTCAACATTAATAATAATGATATCTCCGCAATTAGAAGCAAAAAGGTTGGGATTCGTAAGGCTTTCAACAAAGAAGGCAGAGGTGGTGATCAGGCAAGGACGGCTAGAAACCTCAACATTTCTGGCAATAAAATTCGTGGAGAAGACAGCGATAGCGTTGGGATTAGCAACGTTGGCAACACGAACTACAACAAGTCGAGCGTACCATTTCTTCTTGGTCTTCTTATTCTTCTTGTTCTAGCTTTATTTTTTTTCTCTTTTTATATATTAACGGTGAGTAAGCAAAACAAAAAATGAAGCAAGTGGCTTGAGTGAAAAAGAAGGCATGACCGAGAAGAAAAAGAAGAAGACAAAAATCAATAAGTGAGAAAGAATGGTTCGGCATGGATTTTCCTGTACTATTACGTAGCGGAAGGGTTTGGAGATGTATGGCCACCATAGCTCCTATACTCAAACTTTTCTTTGAGTTACTTTCTCTGAATCTGAATCTTATTTCTCTTATATATATATTTATGTATTTCTTCTTCTTCTACATGCCATAAGTATATTGATACATGCTGAGTAAGTATTATTTCTTTTTCTTCTTGTGTACTTGCCATACACATTCTGAATTCTGTAATATATTTGGGGTTCAAGCTTGTACATAATGACTAGTTTCATGTTGAATTTGATATAACTTAATGATCAAAATATACATAGACGGACGAGCTATTTCATAAAGGATAACGACATATAAATTATATCATATAATAGTTTTTTGAGCTTTTTCATATAATTTTTCAATTTTGAGCCAACTTTAACCGTTGAAATCATTAGATATGTTTAAAACTTTCAATGATTTTCCAAATTTGAATGGATGTTGAAATTCTGAAATTTTTGGAACATAATTGGAAAAGAATTTTCATTCCGATTTTTTTTTGGAATGGGATTGGAATCCTCTTATTCTGATATGATCTGTCCGAAAATCAGCCCTAGAGAAACATATCCTTTTCACTCTCCCTTCCTCTTTTAAAGAGGAGGGGAGGAGAGGTTTAGGGTAAATAAATCTCAATTACAATAGGACTAAATAAACTGGTAAGTAACCAAAATCCTAATTAAGTAAGGAACCAAAGTCCTAACTAAGGACTCGCCAAGTCTTGTCCTCCATCCTACCATAGTGAGAGTCGATGTCGGCAGTACCGGCAATGTGGGCATGTAAATTTTTAAACTTCACTGTGATTAAATGAAGATTATGCTTATAATTCTCCTTCAACTATATAAAACTGTTATTAGAGAAGTTGGAGGAAGAGAGAAGAAACAATCATGGGTTAGACTGAAATTGGTTCGTTTTAGGGTTTGATAATGTTGATAAGCCATAAATCTAGAGATTCATTTTGGACAATTAAGCTTTCATAAACTGTTTGTTTTTAAGATTCAAAAAGAATTATGCCAAGATAAAAAGGGACACGTACGTAATGCCAAGACACAGCAATGTCACAGTTCAAACAACAGAGACCACTCGCTGGTATTTGAATACGTGAAGTGTGAACAAAACTCTTGTTTCAAACTTGAATTCATTGGTGTAGTATTTGCCTGCACAATAGGACCACCACTAACCTAACGAAAACCCAAACACACGCAAGTAGAATGCCTGCACAATATTAAGTACCACTAAGATTCCCTAAAACACTAGGAAATAATAATGTTCACTATTACTACAGCAAAAGTTGCAGTTCGCAATAGCTGTCAACGACTAAAAAACCCTACACGCCGTACATCTAAAGAAGCCAGCATTTTGCTGTATAGTAACCTCAAGGGCTCGATAGATAAAAACAAAAAACAAAAACAAAAGAAGCCAGCATTTTAAACTCAAGGGCTCGATAGATAAACCCTCTAAACTACCTCTATTTTATTTTACTCTTGTCATAAAGTTTCTTTTGTTTAATATGAAGCAGTTGCACAGTGGCCATCCGGATATGAGTTGTTGTTCTTGGGCCAATAGGCTACCACCGTCTCTAATATTATAAAGCATATTCTGGTCATTGATGGACTCCTACTGCTTAAAAAATCGCAATAGACGACGGGTTTTCGTTGTCGTCTTTATGCCCTGAAAACCGTCATCTAGTGGACCGGTATATTTTGAATGTTAGTCTTTGTCTGTTCTTCAGGTTTACCCTTTGCTGCTTAGTCAATGGACAACTGTCTTCATATTATAGTCCGATATTTTCTGCTAGGGTGACATAATCTCGAACCTTCTCCACACAAAGTACTTATTTATTTTATTGAAACTTATCGACGAAGGCTTAAACAGTGCCTTTCTACTGGTTTTAAAGAGATCCATATTCTATTCCAAACACGCATTCAAAACATCTAGTCTGTATTGCCAGTTGAACATAAGAACTCCACAGAGAATAAAAACTTTATTTTCATCAATGGCAGGTATGTAAATTTATTTGATTCAAGATCTTATCCTTGATGTGATTATTTTACAATAGTAACTTGCATTTATTGAAAGATTTTGCAGTATTTGCCCAATTTTTACTTATTTGAAGATTCTTTTTCATTTTTATCTTTGCATATGTATCAGATGGATCTCGAACTGAAGCTGAACAACTGAACAAGAGCCCCAAGGAAAATTCTGGAGAAAGAAATGAGCAAGAGCTTTCGCAAAAGGAAAATAGTGAGACCTGGAAGATTCATAAGAATGAAATCAGCTTATCTGAAGGCACAGACGTTGGCGTTTTCGACTTCGGCAACAATTATCATGCAGGTCCTATTGATGGTCTTGAAGCAAGGAGGGCTCGAAACTACAGCGTTGAGGGCAATAAAATCCATTCAAACAAAGGCCAGCGTGTTGGGATTGGCAAATTTGGCAACAACTACTCCATGTCCAACGTATCATTTTTTCTTGGTGGGCTTATTATTCTAGTTTTTGCTATATATAATATATATAGCGAAGCTAACGGTACGAACAAGAAGGAAATATGAATAAGATAGAAAGAGAAGGGGCTGCTGAATAAACAGGCATGAATTTCCAAGAAGAAAACAAAAACTCAGATGGATGGTTTGGAGATTTATGGCCACCAGAGGTCCTACACTCGAACTTTTCTCTGAATCTGAATGTTATTTCTCTTATATTTATGTATTTCTTTTCTTCTTCTTCTACATATATTAATGCTGAGTAAGGTTTTTGTTTCTTCTTTGTCTACATGCGATCAGTACTGTTTCCTCTTGTTCTAGCTTTTTTCTTTGGATACTCTTATTTATAAATTATAATAGGTTCGTATCCTGTATTCCGTGCACGACAGGTGTATCTGACATTCCAGACACGGGTTTAGGTATCAAATATATATTTTTATGTTATTTAAAATATAGATTATTATAAATAAATCCAATCCTAGACATGTATTTATAAAAAAACCCACGCACTATTTAAACATAGAAACACACCCAAAATCAACCCCAAAATCAACAATTGTATATTTTTTTGGTGTGTTTATAAATGGGTCTTGTGTGTGTAATGATGGGTTTTTGGTGTGTTTATAAAGTGTTTTGGGTGTTGGGTTTTTTTATAATTTCAGCCCCATTTTGGGTGTTTTAGTGAAACTCCCTTTAAAATATGTTTAAACGTAGCCTAATAATAGGTTTTAGGTTTAAAAATTCAAACCCAATACACTGAAAAGATTAGAGTGAACAACCACGACGATTTTAAAATTCCTTTTCCCCCAATGACGATGGGGTCCTCCGTTGAATATTTCTACTCTCCACGACGACTTTACCTCCTTTAAATTCACCTGCTAGGATACAGCCGGTGTATTTATTATTATTATTATTTTGTGATTATGATTGATTTTGGTTTGCCTAATTTTGATTTTTGCTTAATTTCTTTTTTGGATGTTAATTTGTAATTCTTGAAATGTATAGAAATCACACGTATATTCTATATGGGAGCATTTTTGCTCACCACCTTAACTCACCATCCATCTTAACAATTGACACCTGTCCTTGAAACTAATTATAGTTAACACTTTATTTTTAATTCTTTTAAATGACTTCAAATAAAAAAATAAAGTAAAAATTATAATAATAAAATAACATTTAAAACAAAAAACACAAAGATAGGTGATGAGGGTTGGTGAGCAAAAATGCTCCCTTTCCATATGGATGCAATGCAGCTAAAATACCAAGTGGCAATTGTCACTATTATTTGGTGACATTTGTGGCTGTGACAAAAGGCATTAGTCACATTTTTTGACTTTTTTTGGTAACTAAAAAGGCTTTTAGTCACATTTTTTGCTTTTTTTTAATGACTAAAGCCTTTAGTAACCCTCACAACAATCACCAAATGTCACCAAATAATGGTAACTGTTGCCAGTTTTTTTTTTTTTTTTGGTAGTGAACCAAAACAGAAAGTTTACAAAATCTCTACAAAGAATTCTTGTTCATTCTAAGAAATATCTCATACAATAACCTAAATAAAAATTATGACATCAAAATAATAGACCGAATAAAAAAACTAAAATTAAGATTTTGCGTGAGGAGAGTAGGCTGGTGTGAAAACTTTGAGTAGGAGAGATCTAATTGCAGATAAGATGTAATAATAATATTCAGGTACATTCACTTGGACCTTTTTTGGTTGGCCATGGAGTTAAAAGAGTTTATGGCTTGCTTGGGGAACTTGGGCACTTATGATATCTTATGGATCAACGCAATTTCTCTCCCAATTTCCTCAAGCCAAAATAAAAATGAAGAACATAACTAAATTATACCGTTGATCTCATCTTATCCTTTTAAACCCATAAATACAAGTTTTTAAGTTCAATTTGTTTGTTTTAATATCAGTTTAACTCTTTTACATGACATATGAAAAATTAAATTTAGCATTGGGATGTATTAAAACTAAAAATAAAAATTAATATAGTCGGTTCGGTTCCGATCGAATTTTTTTTTTTTATGGTGTAGAATCAAAACTGGAACCAAACAAAACTGGTCCAATTCCATCTTTTGAATTTGGTTTGACTTATTTGGTCAACTCTTTTTTTAATTTTTTCTCAATCGGTTGTCAGATTCTTGGGTTCCGATGCCCTCAAATGTCATTTTGTTATTTATATGCAAATAAATAATCAGAGTGAAATTAGACATGAACATTGCCACATCAATTTTGATAATAAATTGTCACACAACAAAGCTAGAGCAGGAAAAAAAAAAAACTAGAGCAAAATTATCTACCAAATTGATTCTCATACTTAATAAAATAATCAAAAAGCATGACAGGGCGCAATAAAATAAGACAGTGGTAGGAAGCATAGCAAATTGAAATGGCAAAGCCCCTACGAGCCCACAATTCACATGACTTTTATTGAGCAATTCGAGACTTACGACAATGAGTTTTTTTTTTGTGGTCAATTTACGACAATGAGTTAAACAAGACTACGATTGCATTCACTAGATGGTACTTTAAATCTAATTGCAGAAAATTTGTAACGATAATATTCAAATACACTATTTCGTGCCTTTTTGACACTTAGTTAGGTGGGTCTCCACTTTGATGGTGCATCTAGATTGTTGAGAGTATGTCACACAATGAAAAGTTAAACATATTTAACATAAGTTTATAAGGAGTTAGACTACTCCTACACTGGCGGAACCAAGGCAAGGACTGCCCTTGGCTGTAGCCCAGGGACAGTTTGGGAAAAAAATAAATTAAATATACATATAGTATATATTTTAACTGAAAATAAATAAATAAATATACAATTTCAGCACCAATATGCATAGTAAGAGATCTTCCACATTTGTATTTGGTGTCAAAGTTTATCCCAACATCAATTTTAAAATTGTTCTATTAATTTGTCTCCAAAAGAAAAGCATTTTTCTAAATGAAATTCACCCTCTCACGAATAATATGGCTCTAATTTCAATTTTTTTCCTTGTGTTTACAATTATGTGATTTATATGATTTAATGTATACTTTTATTTCTAGAAAATTTTTAGAAAATGTAAGTACAAAAAAAATTTATCATTATATTTTAAGCTAATAACTTTAGCTAGCCCACCCATTAAAAAATTTCTGGTTCCGCCCTTGTACTCCTACATAGCCAATTAATTTTAACATGAAACTTCAACGTCCTTCATATTATCATAGCAGACTATTGACATGTTGGGCATGACGCCATTTCCAATTGGTTGCTTTATCTTTCGAACTTCACTTTCTTTTTTGGTGAAATAAGGGAAACCCCCAGAAAACAACTAAGCCCCGCACATGAGTCGAGGCCTAGCAAGACCAAGTAAGTCATCCATCAACAGATAGCTAACCCAGACAGGAGCCTCATCAAAGAAGCAAATTCCCAAATCCAGATTATAACTCCAGTTTGCCAAACAATCGGCAACACAATTCTTTTCCCTATAAATGTGGACAAGGTGACAAGTTCCAATTTGTCGCATGAGATCACAACAACTATGCACCAAAGCAGCAAGAGGATGGCATTGCAATGAATTGATTTGTTGAACAAGTGAGACAGCAACAGCAGCATCCATTTCAATAGCAAGGTTAGTGACACCTTTTTCAACAGCAAGTTTTAGCCCAAAATATAGGCCCCAAACCTCAGCCTCCAAGATATGACCTTGGCCCAAATTCACAGCAAACCCGGCAATCCAGTCACCTGAGGAGTCACGGATAACACCTCCTGCTCCAATAATATTAGTGGCAGCCCTTCTAGAACCATCCACATTCAGCTTAAGTTGACCAATTGTAGGAGGTTCCCAAGCCAAAAAGACAAGTACTCTAGCAGGTTTCTTGCCAGAGCCAATAGCGGCTTTAACCCACTCAACAACCGCAGTAAAGATGGTTTTCCTAGGATTAAAAGGAAAATCCACTGCAACGTTAAAAATCTGCTTGTTACGCCAATTCCAGATATACCAACAAGTAATGGCAAAAACAATATTCCAACCAATACCATCAGGTCCATTAACCTTAGAGAGCAAGTTGCCTAGGAACCAAGGTTTTAGCTCAGATAGGAAGAAGTGAGGAGAGGAATGTAAATTAACAACAGAATTCCATACCATCTTAGCCCTGGGACAGTCCCTAAGAATATGAATAACGGATTCAGTTTGCCAACCACACAAATGACAAGAAGGATCAGAATTTAGATTCCTCTTGGTTCTTTGCTCATTGGACAAGATTTTACCTTGATAAGCCAACCAAATGAATATGTGAGAAAGGATAATGTATGTGGAAAATACATGACTAGTGCCCATGGGAATTCTAACATGCCAAGTGTGTTTGTCCTGAGATGTCTGAGGTTCAAACCCATCCCTAAGCATGTATGAGTAAAACCTCGTCCCCCCGCCCCACCTCCTAACTAGTGGGAAAAAAAAATACATGATTAGTTAGCTGACAAGCATAAAAACTTGTATGAAACGGGATAGTACTACTATTTTGCTATCCCAATAAACCACAGACTGCTTGTGGAAAAGTTATCAAGCATGGCATAACGTGATTGGCTGGGGATAGCGTTTCATGTAAGTGTTCCTCCTGGACAAAGGCTGGCAATGTGTTGTTGTCGATTTAGTTTTGCCAAAATTGATTCAGCTCATCCTCAACTTGTGATACTAACAAGTGCAAGAGCCGTTGGGTAGTATAGCATGTGTAAGTGCGAGGTCGATCCCATGAGGATTGTTGATAGATTGATTCAATTCAATTCCATGCACAAAAGAGAAATGGAAACGAGGTTTAAAGATGAGTGACAAGAGTACATGAATGGAAAACAAAAAGTTAAATAAACAAAGAAGAAATACACTAAGGAACAATCCAATTCTAAGTCTTAAGCAATCACATTAACAAATTCAATTCAAGTAAAAAGATTGATTCTCTCTAATGTATAATTTAGCCATGGTGTCTGGTCTAAACCTTGTATTCCTAATTCTCTAATCAGATCCTTTGTTGTCAAACCTAAATCAAGCATTAGAAATCTATTATCATAGGAGAACATTTTAAACAACCAAGCATGTATCTAATCCCTGTTGTCGAATGTCCATACATACTCTTCCTATTCATAATTCAATTCGAATTAAAGCATACAATGTCTACTCTTAATTCCAACCAAGATAGCTAATGTGGGAGCAAATATTTTCGTCTCCAATCACAGCACGCCACGTGGAAAGGAAGATTATCCGTTAAATTAATTAATTAAACTAATTTATTTGGTTAATTAATTAATGTGGATAATATCTTAATTATAAGATATTATCTTTATTTAATAAGATAATATCATTAATTGGGATATTATCCTAATAAGGGGATAATATCTTAATAATAGAGTATTATCTTATAATTAATGAGATAATATCATTAATTGGGATATTATCCTAATAATGAGATAATATCTTAATTATAGAGTATTATCTTATAATTAATGAGATAATATCATTAATTCAGATATTATCCTAATAAAGGTAATCAAGTCCGACTCAATCTCTACGAATTTGGGTAAAGAATAAACTTCATTTAATAAGAGTTTATTCTCTGCGAAACTCTACGAAACCCTAGCCCTGAGGCTCCTATAAATAGCTGACTTTATTCATCATTGAAGGGACATCTAAACCTACTCCTAATACCCGAAGCTCTCTCCCTCTCCACTCTCCACTCTCCATATTTTCTCCACACGGCTCCGGCCGCCCGGTTCACACCATACATACAACCCCGTACCCTTTGCTTAACTATTGTTTTCCTACAAACACTCGAACTAACATAGGCATCGGAGGGCCTTTGGCCAACACCCCCCGGGTGTGGTCTATTTACTCCAATCTTTTTTACAGGAGTTGAGGAAGAGAGAGAAGGAAGATCGAAGGTTGAAGGATCTGGAAGCGAATATTCTCTCGCAAGATTATTTGCACAAACATTTGGTGCTTTCATTGAGAGCTTGAGTTATACTCAACGCGTGCTCAAGGAATCCGTTCCTCCTATTTTCCAATCCACCAAATCCTTCCGAACAACCATGGTTGGAAGCAAGCGCATGAGGAGCAAGACCGCCGCGATGGCTCAATCCGGGACGGCCCAAAGCTACTCCTCCCATGACCCCGCGATCGATATGGTGGCACTACCACCTTTAGTCGCCGTGAACCCGCAACAAACCCTTGTAGCCGCACCACACCAGCCACCCCTCATAGCTGGAACCACCGTGCCACTTGCCGGACCTGCAGCTGGGACCACCGTGTTGGTCTCTGCCATCATCGTGCCATCTCAAGGCCCCATGGTTGGATCTAGCCACCTTCATAGCGTAGCCGCTGAGCATGGTGGAACCTCCCATCAGGATCGGCTCACTACCATCGCCGACTTAGGCCCAGTCTTGGAGCAACATCAAGCAGTTCCTCCATTGCCTCTGCGCTCGACGAACGCTCCCGCATACACCTCCAATGAAACCCTAGCCCGTATGCAATTGGGCTCCAGAAAATTCTCTCCTCTCGGTCCACGAAGTCAAGTAGACCTCAATATGAGAGTTGACCAGCTAACTCAGAGAATGGACAACCAAAACAATTTGATGAGGCAACTTCTCAGCCAAATAAACTTGGGTCAAAACCTTGGCTTTGGCTTTGGGCAACAAGGCGAAGAGAGAAGGATGGATGAACGCGCCGATGTGCAGTTCGATGGGTATCAAGCAGGTCAAGAAACCCCAACTCGAAAACGAATCCAAATATTTTTCCACATAAATAAATAAACAAATAAATAAATAAATAAATAAATAAATATATATATATAAACACACTCCACACCATCATCATGTACCAGGGGAAAACAATCCAACCTGGGGATTGGTTGACTAGACCACATGGAAGATTCCTCAATAACCATGTGGCTAGGGAACGAGCCGTCCAACTCGGGGACTACGGCTCTATAGTACACACGCCGGAAAATCCAACGCCACGTGTAGCCAATCTAAGTCCTACGCGTGCAGACTGTGTAACATCTCACATCGACCAACGAAGAGGGGGTGATGTGCCTTATATGTACATGCCTGCCTCCATCTAGCACGAGCCCTTTTGGGAGCTCACTGGCTTTCGATTCATTGGAACTCCGAAGTTAAGTGAGTTGGGGGTTAGAGCAATCCCAGGATGGGTGACCCACTGGGAAGTTGGTCGTGAGCTCCCAGAAACAAAACCGTGAGGGCCAGAGAGGGGGGGCCCAAAGCGGACAATATCGTGCTACGGCGGAGCGATCCGGGATGTGACAATTTGGTATCAGAGCCACTATACCGTGTGGTGCGAGTGTGCCGATGAGGACATCGGGCTCCTAAGGGGGGTGGATTGTAAGATCCCACATCGCCCAACGGAGAGGGGGTGATGTGCCTTATATGTACATGCGCGCCTCCATCTAGTACGAGGTCTTTTGGGAGCTCACTGGCTTCGGAGTCGTGGGAACTCCGAAATTAAGCGAGTTGGGGGCTAGAGCAATCCTAGGATGGGTGACCCACTGTGAAGTTGCTCGTGAGTTCCCAAAAACAAAACCGTGAGGGCAGAGAGGGGGGCCCAAATCGGACAATATCGTGTTACGGCGGAGCCGATCCCGGGATGTGACAATTTGGTATCAGAGCCACTCTGCCGTGTGGTGCGAGTGTGCCGACAAGGACGTCGGGCCCCTAAGGGGGGTGGATTGTAACATCTCACATCGACCAACGGAGAGGGGGTGATGTGCCTTATATGTACATGCCCGCCTCCATCTAGCACGAGGCCTTTTAGGAGCTCACTAGCTTCGGATTCATGGGAACTCCGAAGTTAAGCAAGTTGGGGGCTAGAGCAATCCTAGGATGGGTGACTCATTGGGAAGTTGCTCGTGAGCTTCCAAAAACAAAACCGTGAGGGTAGAGAGGGGGGCCCAAAGCGGACAATATCTTGCTACGGCGGAGCCGATCCCAGGATGTGACAGACTGCCTATCAAGGCCTAAGACACACTCGACCAAAGGTGCCACTTGCCGGACCCATAGCTGGGACCACCGTGTTGGTCTCTGCCATCGTCCTGCCATCTCAAGGCCCCATGGTTGGATCTAGCCACCTTCATAGCGCAGTCGCCGAGCATGGTGGAACCTCCCATCAGGATCGGCTCACTACCATCGTCGACTTAGGCCCAGTCTTGGAGCAACTTCAAGCATTTCCTCCATTGCCTCCGCGCTCGACAAATGCTCCTGCATACACCTCCAATGAAACCCTAGCCCGTGTGCAATTGGGCTCCACACAATTCTCTCCTCCCGGTCCACGAAGTCAAGTAGACCTCAATATGAGAGTTGACCAGCTAACTCAGAGAATGGACAACCAAAACAATTTGATGAGGCAACTTCTCAGCCAAATAAACTTGGCTCAAAACCTTGGCTTTGGGCAACAGGGCGAAGAGAGAAGGAAGAACGAACGCGCCGATGTGCAGTTCGATGGGTATCAAGCAGGTCAAGAAACCCCAACCCGAAAATGAATCCACATATTTTTCCACATAAATAAATAAATAAATAAATAAATAAATATAAACACACTCCACACCATCATCATGTACCGAGGGAAAACAATCTAACCTGGGGATTGGTTGACTAGACCACATGGAAGATTCCTCAATAACCATGTGGCTAGGGAACGAGCCGTCCAACCGGGGGACTACGGCTCTACAGCACACACGCCGGAAAATCCAACGCCACGTGTGGCCAATCTAAGTCCTACGCATGCAAACTGCCTATCAAGGCCTACGACACACTCGACCAAAGGTGCCCAAATTTATACCACATGCCGGAAAATCCAACGCCACGTGTGGGTTATGTAACCAGGGAAGGTACATATCATAGTGCACATCATGTACCGGGGGAAAACAATACAACACGAGGATTGTTTGACTAGCCCGCAAGGTTTCAACTTTCTACCCTGCGTCTAGGGATGAGCTATCCAACCGGGGGACTACCGCTCTACAGCACACACGCCTTAAAATCCAATGCCACATGTGGCCAAACCAAACGATGTCCTACGTGCGCAGACTGCCCTTTTGTTGTGTAGATACAGCTGCACCAAAATGGATTCAGTTGCATCCTCAACTTGTGATACTCGCAAGTGCACGAACCGTTGGTAGTTTAGCGTATGTAAGTGCGAGGTCGATTCCACAGGGATTGGTGATTGAATGATCCAATTTAGTTTCCCTACACAAAATAGAAACAAAAACAAAGAACATAAAACAAGGAAGAAAGAAATAAGTAACTCAAGCAAATAAGTTCCCAAGTTCAATTTAGATTAATGGATTGATTCTAGCTAAAGTATGATTAAGCCATGGTGTGTGGTCATAACCTTGTGTTCCTAATTCCCTAATTTGATCATTTGTTGTCTAACCTAAAATTAAGCATTAGGAACCCATTAAGCATAGAAGAACATTTTAAACAACCAAGTATGTATCTAATCCCTGTTGCCGAATGTCCATACATACTCTTCCTATTCATAGTTCAATTCGAATTAAAGCATGGTGTATACTCTTAATTCAAACCAAGATAGCTAACATGCAAGCCTAAATGGTGATCAATCATTCAAACTAGCATATTAACTTATAAGCATAATGAATAAGAACAAAAACCATAATTGAAACTTGGAAACTAATTAAACTTGAATACTTAAGAAAGAATGTACATTACAAGAAAAATAAATTACAACTAAGAAAACATTAAAGAAAGCTAGATTTGAGAACTAGAAAGCAAAACTAAGAGAATTTGAGGGAGAGAAGGGAGAGAAGGGAAGGGAGCTCTAGAGAAGTGTTTGAGAGCTCCCCCCCTTGGGGTGTGTTTACAAGCTTAGAGAACTTCCCTATTTATAGGCCTAGGGGAAGTGAAAATCTGAATTCAATATGGCTAATGCATACAACACTTGTTTTATAAAATCTGAAATGGTTGATGCACTTGTATTAGAAAATCTTGAATTGGTTGATGCACTTCACCAATAGATCCCACCAGCAGCCCTAGCTCATCTTCATGTCACCATGACCAAGCTTCCAACCAGAAATGATAGCTCATACCTAGCTCACCATGACCAAGCATCCAACCAGCACATGCTGAGGTCAGCATGACCAGCAACTTCAAGGGCTTACAACTTGGGCTTCACTTAATAAAATTAGGACTTTAAGCACTCGAAATTGAAGTTCAGAATGTCTTCTTTCCAGCCATATGTTATTTGGGCCAATCCAAGGTCGGAGGAAGAAGTTAAGGCCGAAACAAATTGCTAACTCATTTTCCGCGCTGATAAGATCCATCCTGAGCATGGTTCTGTGTTTGCTAGGTAACGGACTCCAGATTTATCCAATTGGGCTGAATTTTGGATATGTTATAGTACACACCAATTGGAACAACGTTCATGAAGAATATGGCCTCATTCGAGCTATGTAGGTTGCTGAAACAAGGCTTGACATATGACCTACGAAACTGGACTGGCAGGGGGCTGTAGCCAAAATGAGTTTGTCTTTAAGCTCTTCTTCCCTTTATCCAAATCAGGCTTTAACATGCATGGATTGCATCATTTCCTATCCAAAGCCATCATTGTTCCCTAAAGCTGAAAGATAAACACAAAAAGGATTAAAAGTACAAGTTTAACTCAAAAACATAACCAAATCATAAGCTAGAAGGGTACAAAATGATATACAATTATGAACCGATCAAATACCCCCAAACCTAGATTTTGCTAGTCCTCGAGCAAAACAACACAAAACAAAACAAGAAGTTAACTAGACCACTTTCGTAGGTAACTCGATTGCATTGAGCGTATGCAACAAGCCTTTAAACCTCTAGGCATCCCTAGTAGGAGGAGTTGTGTCTCCTGAGGGTTTAACAGTTACGATACCCACAAACGTTTTTCTAACTCTACAAAACAAAATGGTTAGAAAACTTATTAGATTTGTTAGTTCTTAAGCAAAACCAAAAACAAAAACAAACATAAAAATAAAAACAAAACACAAAACACAAAAACAAAAAAATAAAATCAAAATAAAAACTCAAAACAATCTTTCCGAACATTTTGTGAAGAGAAATGACTCATGCACATGACTTAAACGTTTTGACAATAAAAGCTCAATTTTAGACATTATTCACAAAGCGGCAAAGTTCAAAACATAATATGCTCAAAGTGTAGTAGTGTGATAGCCAAATGCAACAAATTCTCCAATCTTAGTTTTCACACAATTTCAAAAATCATACAAAGCACAAATTCAACTTCAAATCTCACCAAAGTTGTCCTCTCACAAATGAATCACTCGGAAGAGAGCTACAATGCAACACTCAGTTATAAACATGAGATTAGAGTTAAACCATAAGGGACTTAACTCGCAATAGAAAGATGAAGAACTTGCATTAATATGATCTCAAGAAGGATGCCAAACACTTAAAAGTAGAAAAATAAATGCAATTCAACCACATGACATTTAAGATCGATTTAGGTCTTTAGCATAGGTTGTAATGGGGCCAAGGCTGTAAGGTGAGTAAGAAATGAAGGGTATGGATAAAACAAAGTCCAAGAAACTCAAAATATAAGAGCATAAAACAATTGTTTACAAGACTTCGAATCATCACGATTAGATTTTTTCTTTTACACGATCAAAACTCCTTATACCTTCATTTACAATTATTCATACTCCTTTCCTTGAATTGAACAAACACCAATTTATTTAGAAGGCCCAAAAATGAAACCCAAAAATGAAATTTCATTCAACCACCACTTAATCACAATTTTTTCTCGTTTCTTTCACCAATTGTGTGATTTTTTTTTCTCTTCAAAATGTAACACAAATTCCTAAACTTAGTATGAAAAACACATCCCAATTAAAGCTCATGAGTTCCTTAGAAAGGTAAATATTTGTTTTTCAGGCTAAGGCGAGGAAATATAATTGGTAAATGAAAGAAAAGGTTTACATGTAGGCTCAAAATGGTTAACAATGGAAAATCATGCTTAAGCATGCATAAGGTTAGCTTGAAAGGTACAAACGATCCAAAGAATGCCTTAATATCATTTCTTTAAATGTCATGAAATCAAATTGAATAAGAATAAATGACTTTTAAGTGTTCAACCAAATCAATGAATAATGAGATCAAACAACAACTTAGATGACAAGAAATTAAGAGTATGTGTATATAACACTCATGAAATGAAGTACAAGGCTCAAAAGCGCACTTTATATGGTTGGTTATATAAGTCTAATTTATGCTTCATACAATTCTTTAGATCATGCAAATCCTTTAATTGGAAAATTAGGAAACAAATGGCAAGTGCAAAGAAGGTTTCAAACAGATAATGCTAGAACGATGCCAAAATTATTTATTCATTTTAATTTAAATTTTAAGGGTTGCTTTTAATTTTTTTTTACAATAAAAATTAATAATAAATAAATAAAATTCAATTTTCATTTAAGTCATGCAAACATTTATCACAATCTCATCAAATGTGTTCGGAAAGTGAATAAAATAAAAAAAAAAAAAAAAAAAAAAATAAAAGCAAGACTCAAACAAAATTTAAAAAAAAAAAAAAAATTTAAATTAAGGAAAAACCAATTTTACATGCTAAACTCCAATACCCCCAAACCTAGAAATGAACATTGTCCCCAATGTTTAAAAATTAGGAACAAGCAATGTCATAACAAGAAATGAAAGGTACTAAAGTAAATATAAACCACAAAAAAAAAACACAAAAAAATAAAATAGTTACAAAAATAAAAATTACAAAACAAACAAAAAAAAGAAACAGTAAAACACTCGAAACAGAAAGCCCTAAACAGACAAAACAGTAAGCCCTAAACAGACAGTCTTACACAAACCAAAACCCAAACAATTGAAAGCCCAACCCAAAAGAAAGTTAAACCACCTTGAAACCTAACAACGGTGAAAACCCAACCCACAATGAAATCTGAAGCCCACATGTTTTTATTTTTTATATTATTTTTTATTTTTTATTTTTTTTAAATAAAATGAAACTTGAATTGGGAGCGCGAAGGCGGGATTTCTGAAAAGAAAGTGTGTGGTCCCTGATGCCTTGGTTCCTGGGAAGTCACGGGTGAAAGGGGTGAGGGACGTGTCGGCGCGCAGAAGCAGCTGTCACATCCCCCAAGCCAGAATTATTGGCTTCTTGGCTGAAGCGGGACGACTTTTTCACTAGAAGGTGGTGAAAGGTGAAAATGCAATTAAGGGGGTTGGGAAACGGGTGCGGCGACATATAGAGATAAGCCGTAAGGGCCGCACAGAACTCAGAACCGCAGCGGCTAGGGTTTAGCAGACTAAGTCTATAAAAGGTAAAAAAAAGGGTAAAAAAAAACACAAACTCATAAACACACAAAAGAGAAAAGAAAGAAAGAAGAAAAGAGAGTGAGAAATCAAATGGCCTCTAACTACCCATTTTCGTTGGATCTCAACCTAGCTCCACCGACTCAGACACGAGGCCAAGCAGTGGCACCAGTATGGATGCCCTACTTTGCTTCCGCACGGGGGCCTGTGACAGTAACTGACTCAATACTCCTGGACAACGATGTTGCCATTGGAGTGGCTAGAAATTTAGTGACTCCTAAAGATATACGTGTTATGGGGACAAGGGATGACAATCGGGTCGTGAGCGATGCCCTGGCACTGAGCGTGCAGAGTACGGCAACAGTCGCAAGTTTGGGTCATCGCCTACTTGCGAAGTCCCATGAGGTAGAGGTGCTGAAAGGTCAGTTGGCGGCGGAGCGAAGTATGGTTGAGGAGTGTCAGACTGCTATAAAAAGCTTGAAAAGGGAGAGGTCAAGGATAGTGGAGGTGAATCGACACCAGCTAGAAGTATTGCGAGACGAGAATAAAAACCTATCAAAAATGGTAGAGTTGTACTCTCGCGACATGCGAAAACAACTGGAGGACCTAGACCGACCGGGTAAACGCAAACAAGCAGATCGCGAGAGTAGTTACGCTCAAGCTAAGATTGCGATCTTTGGGAGCTCAAGTGATGAGCCCCAAGAAGCTGTGCGTGAAGCCCCGGAAGAGGACAGCCAGAGGGCCAAACTTAAAGCTCCAATGGTCGTGACACCAAGCACCGAGAAGAAATGATTTCCTACTGCATTATTGTTGTTTTTATTTTATTTTTTTGTTTTTGTATTTTCGTTATTTTGTTTCAGAAATAAAAGAGTAAGGTTGCAGAAAGAAAAAGAAAAAGAAAAAGAAAACAAAGACGACAAACGGAAAAGAAAACACATTTCCCTAACTAAAATAAGATAAAGATGATAGCCGAAAGGGAAAAGCAAAAACACAAAGCTCGAGAAAATGAAAGTAACGGGCAAAAACATTAAACACCAGAAAACACGGAAAAAAGAAAAGTAAAGTAAAAGTAAAGGTGCTCCCCCTTGAAGTGATTAGGTCGAGCATGCCCGGGAAATCCGAAATGGTGTTGGCTCTCTCTCATCAGCATATGTCTATTTAAACCACACCTCTGCAAGCGGATGATACCCAGCATTTCTTCCTGCAAACTCAAGGAAAAACATCAAAAAATTCAGAAGCAAAACAAATGGCATCCTCATGCACTCACCTTGATGATCTCAACCTTGAGCTCTCACTTGCACCACCGAATGCCCAGACAAGGGCTCCTCCAACTCCTGTCTTCCCAAACTCCACATATCATCACGGCACGGCCTCAAACTTTGCTGAGGCAATACCGAACTTTTCTGAGGCACTGTCGAACAGAGCAGTGCGGCTAGGAGGCATGATTAGCAGCAAGCTCACTCCGACAGATCATCTGCATGTGGCACAGAGGTCTGATAAGGCAGCGGTAGAGGAGTCCCACAATTTAACTGTGCTCCACGCGGTCTCGGCTACCAATTTGGGCATGCGATTACTGGCGAGGACACGGGAGTGTGCCGCAATGAGCGAGGAAATAGCTTCCTTGAAGGCTATGGTGGCAGACTTGCAGAAGCGGCTCTACTGTGCCAATCAGCACGTGGAAGCACTGCAGAGAAAAAATGAGGACCATGTGGAGCTGCTGCAGTTTCTACAAGTGCGAGAAAATAGAGGCAAGCCATGATGATGATGGAGATGAAGAAGATGAAGAAGATGATGATGAAGATGATGATGATGATGTTTTTTTTTTTTTGTTTTTTTTATTTTTATTTTTTTTTGGTTTTGTTTTTGGTTTTATGCAATGTTTGAAATAAAAATGTGTTTTAACACTCAGAAATAAACTAACTAACCATACCACGTAAATAAATAAATAAACTAACATAACAAAACAAAAACAGAAACAAAACAAAAACAAAGACTCAACAGAAAAGAAAACAAAGAAAATAAAGAAAACTTAATTTAAAAACACACGAATATACAAGCAACTCACGGATGATCAGTTAAGGGCCTCAGAAAACACAGCCAGGGGATCCGGGAAGGTTGGAGGGGTCACAATGGTCCCGCTTAAAACCCAAACTTCTTAGACACCGAAGGTGTCGCCTAAAGAACTCCTAGACACTGTATTAACGGAAGTGCTCACTGGGGTTACCATAAGTCGGCTCATATGAAAAATCTTTTTTTTTTTTTTTAAAAAAAAATTTTAAGATAAGAAACAAAAACACATTAAGATAAAATGAAACAACAAACCACAAAAAAAAAAGAACTAAGTACTGTAAACAAATTCAAACAACATAAATTGTTGTACTAAAGGAAACAAACCAAGAAACCAAAGAAAAAAAAAAACAAACAGCACTTTCTATCACCCGTTTATCACCATTTGGACAGATTCGTTTCTATGTTTTTCAGCTTCGACCTGTGTTCAGTTTTTAGCCCATAACTTTCCAACCATAAGTCCAAATTTTACGTTCTTTATATGGTTGGGTTCAGCATAGAAAAACAAAGAACTCAAAGCGGACCAAAAGGTAAAAACAACTACGGAAATAAACAGAATTCAAAGAAGAGAAAGGATTGAAATGCTCCCCCTTGAAGCGATTAGGTCGAGCGTGGATGCACTTGGAGGTCGCGACTTCTCCCACTGCTCCACACTTCCCATTCTTATGATTGAGGTTGCCATCTCTCTCCATTTATTATTGAGCTATAATAAATTGCTAAAACAAACATAGAAAACTTGAAATAGAATTAAAAGGATTAGGAAATAAAAACTAAAATGAAAAGGAAAATCAACACACATCCAATTCCATGCTTCAAAGCAACAAGCACCAATGGGTTGTGTAAGCTGGGACTTAAACCCAGTTCTCTTGCTTGTTGGGCAATTGTCCTTTTCTGTTGGACTACAAACACAACTGGTAGTTTAGCGTATGTAAGTGCACGAACCGTTGGTAGTTTAGCGTATGCGCAAGTGCACGAACCGTTGGTAGTTTAGCGTATGTAAGTGCGAGGTCGATTCCACAGGGATTGGTGATTGAATGATCCAATTTAGTTTCCCTACACAAAATAGAAACAAAAACAAAGAACATAAAACAAGGAAGAAAGAAATAAGTAACTCAAGCAAATAAGTTCCCAAGTTCAATTTAGATTAATGGATTGATTCTAGCTAAAGTATGATTAAGCCATGGTGTGTGGTCATAACCTTGTGTTCCTAATTCCCTAATTTGATCATTTGTTGTCTAACCTAAAATTAAGCATTAGGAACCCATTAAGCATAGAAGAACATTTTAAACAACCAAGTATGTATCTAATCCCTGTTGTCGAATGTCCATACATACTCTTCCTATTCATAGTTCAATTCGAATTAAAGCATGGTGTATACTCTTAATTCAAACCAAGATAGCTAACATGCAAGCCTAAATGGTGATCAATCATTCAAACTAGCATATTAACTTATAAGCATAATGAATAAGAACAAAAACCATAATTGAAACTTGGAAACTAATTAAACTTGAATACTTAAGAAAGAATGTACATTACAAGAAAAATAAATTACAACTAAGAAAACATTAAAGAAAGCTAGATTTGAGAACTAGAAAGCAAAACTAAGAGAATTTGAGGGAGAGAAGGGAGAGAAGGGAAGGGAGCTCTAGAGAAGTGTTTGAGAGCTCCCCCCCTTGGGGTGTGTTTACAAGCTTGGGAAACCTCACTATATATAGGCCTAAGGAAGCTGAAAATCTGAATTAAGTATGGCTAATGCATACAACACTTGTTTTATAAAATCTGAAATGGTTGATGCACTTCACTAATGCATACAACACTTCCATTATAAAATCTGAAATGGTTGATGCACTTCACTAATAAATCCCACCAGCAGCCCTAGCTCATCTTCATGTCACCATGACCAAGCTTCCAACCAGAAATAATAGCTCATCCTGAGGTCAGCATGACCAGCAACTTCAAGGGCTTACGAATTGGGTTTCCCTTAAGCAAATTAAGACTTTAAGCACTCAAACTTGAATTTCAGAATGTCTTCTTTCCAGCCATATATCATTTGGGCCAATCCAAGGTCGGAGGAGGAAGTTAAGGCCAAAACAAATTGCTAACTCATTTTGCGCGCTGATAAAATCCATCCTGAGCATGGCTCTGTGTTGGCTAGGAAACAGACTCCATATTTATCCAATGGGGCTGAATTTTGGATATGTTGTAGTACACACCCATTGGAACAACTTTCATGAAGAATGCGGTCTCATCCGAGCTGTGTAGGTTGCTGAAACAAATCTTGTAATGTGACCTACGGAACTGGATTGGCAGGGGGCTGTAGCCAAAATGAGTTTGTCTTTAAGCTCTTCATCCACTCATCCAAATTAGGCCTTAACATGCTTGAATTGCATGAATTATTATCCAAAGCCCTCATTATTACCTAAAGCTCAATGAACTGAAAGATAAACACAAAAAGGATTAAAAGCACAAGTTTAACTTAAAAACATAACCAAATCATAAGCTAGAAGGGTACAAAATGATATGTAAATATGCACCGATCAAATACCCCCAAACCTAGATTTTGCTAGTCCTCGAGCAAAACAAAAGGAAAACAAAGATAAAAACAAACAAGAAGTTAACTAGACCACTTTCGTAGGTAACTCGATTGCATTGAGCATATGCAACAAGCCTTTAAACCTCTAGGCATCCCTAGTAGGAGGAGTTGTGTCTCCTGAGGGTTTAACAGATACGATACCCACAAACGTTTTACTGACTCTGTAAAACAAGGTAATTAGAAAACTTAAAAGATTGTTAGTCCTTAAGCAAAATAAAAAACAAAAAAAAATAAAAATAAAATAAAAAATACATTAACAAAAACAAAACAAAAAAACAAAACAAAACAAAACAAAACAAAAAAAATTACAAAAATAAAAAGAACTCAAAACAATCTTTCCGAACATTTTCTGAAGAGAAATGACTCATGCACATGACTCAAAAGTTTTAACAATAAAAGCTCAATTTTAAACATTATTCACAAAGCGGCAAAGTTCAAAACATAATATGCTCAAAGTGTGGTAGTGTGATAGCCAAATGCAACAAATTCCCCAATCTTAGTTTTCACACAATTTCAAAAATCATACAAAGCACAAGTTCAACTTCAAATCTCACCAAAGTTGTCCTCTCACAAATGAATCACTCGGAAGAGGGCTATAATGCAACACTCAGTTATAAACATGAGATTAGAGTTAAACCATAAAGACTTAACTCGAAATAGAAAGATGAAGAACTTGCATTAATATGATCTCAAGAAGGATGCCAAACACTTAAAAGTAGAAAAATGAATGCAATTCAACCACATGACATTTAAGATCAATTGAGGTCTTTAACATAGGTTGTAATGGGGCCAAGGGTGTAAGGTGAGTAAGAAATGAAAGGTATGGATAAAACAAAGTCCAAGGAACTCAAAATATAAGAGCATAAAACAATTGTTTACAAGACTTCGAATCATCACAATGAGAATTTATTTTTCTTTTACATGATCAAAACTCCTTATACCTTCATTTACATTGATTCACTCCTTTCCTGAACAACCAACAATTTATTTTGAAGGCCCAAAAATGAAACCCAAAAATGAAATTTCATTCAACCACCACTTAATCACAACTTTTCTCTTTTCTTTCACCAATTGTGTGATATATATATATATTTTTTTTCTTTCGAAATGTAACACCCATTCCCTATGAGTTCCTTAGAAAGGTAAATATTTGTTTTTCGGGCTAAGGCGAGGAAATATAATTGGTAAATGAAAGAAAAGGTTTACATGTAGGCTCAATATGGTTAACAATGGAAAATCATGCTTAAGCATGCATAAGGTTAGCTTGAAAGGCACAAACGATCCAAAGAGGGCCTTAATATTACTTTTTTTTTTAATTTTAAGAAAAACCAAGTTTACTTGCTAAACTCCAATACCCCCAAACCTAGAAATGAGCATTGTCCTCAATGTTTAAAAATTAGCCACAAACAATGTCATAACAAGAAATGAAAGGTACTAAAGTAAATATAAATCACAAAACACACTTGAATTAAAATACACAAATAAAATAAAATAAAATAAATAAAAATAAAAATTACAAAACAAACAAACAAACAAATAAATAAATAACGAAACAGTAAAACACTCAAAACAGTAAGCCCTAAACAGACAGTCTTACGCAAACTAAAACCCAAACGTTTGAAAGCCCAACCCCAAAGAAAGTTAACTCACTTTGAAACCTAACAACGGTGAAAACCCAACCCACAATAAAATCTGAAGCCCACACGTTTGTTATTATTTTTATTTTTATTTTTTTAATTTAAAAAAAAAAAATGTGCATTGGGAGCGCAAAGAGTGTGATTTCTGAAAGGGAAGAGCGTGGTCCCTGATGCCTTGGTTCCTGGGGAGTCACGGGTGAAAGGGGTGAGGGACGTGTCGGCGTGCAGAGGCAGCAGTCACATCCCCCAAGCCAGAATTATTGGCTTCTTGGGTGAAGCGGGATGACTTTTTCACTAGAAGGTGGTGAAAGGTGAAAATGCAATTAAGGGGGTTGGGAAACGGGTGCGGCGACATATAGAGATAAGCGGTAAGGGCCGCACAGAACTCAGAACCGCAGCGGCTAGGGTTTAGCAGACTAAGTCTATAAAAGGTAAAAAGAAAGGGTAAAAAAAAACACAAACTCAGAAACACACAAAAGAGAAAAGAAAGAAAGAAGAAAAGAGAGTGAGAAATCAAATGCCCTCTAACTACCCATTTTCGTTGGATCTCAACCTAGCTCCACCGACTCAGACACGAGGCCAAGCAGCGGCACCAGTATGGATGCCCTACTTTGCTTCCGCACGGGGGCCTGTGACAGTAACTGACTCAATACTCCTGGACAACGATGTTGCCATTGGAGTGGGTAGAAATCTGGTGACTCCTAAAGATATACGTGTTCTGGGGACAAGGGATGACAACCGGGTCGTGAGCGATGCCCTGGCACTGAGGGTGCAGAGTACGGCAACAGTCGCAAGTTTGGGTCATCGCCTACTTGCGAAGTCCCATGAGGTAGAGGTGCTGAAAGGTCAGTTGGCGGCGGAGCGAAGTATGGTTGAGGAGTGTCAGACTGCTATAAAAAGCTTGAAAAGGGAGAGGTCAAGGATAGTGGAGGTGAATCGACACCAGCTAGAAGTATTGCGGGACGAGAATAGAAACCTATCAAAGATGGTAGAGTTGTACTCTCGCGACATGCGAAAACAGCTGGAAGACCTAGACAGACCGGGTAAACGCAAACAAGCAGATCGCGAGAGTAGTTACGCTCAAGCTAAGATTGCGATCTTTGGGAGCTCAAGTGATGAGCCCCAAGAAGCTGTGCGTGAAGCCCCGGAAGAGGACAGCCAGAGGGCCAAACTCAAAGCTCCAATGGTCGAGACACCGAGCGCCAAGAAGAAATGATTTCAGTTTTTATTTATTTATTTATTTTTAAAGTTTTTTTATTTATTTTTTTTATTTTTTTATTTATATAAAAATGTTATGCTATCTCAAAGAGACGATTGACCCTAAATTTAAAGAATGACAATCAAACAAAAACACGAAAACCCAAACATGAAATTTTTATTAGTTAAGTAAACACACAAATAGCTGCTTCTTCTTTTAAGAGAAAAACTTAAGGATGACCAGTTAAGGGCCTCAGAAAACACAGCCAGGGGTTCCGGGAAGGTTGGAGGGGTCACAATGGTCCCGCTTAAAACCCGAACTTCTTAGACACCGAAGGTGCCGCCTAAAGAACTCCTAGACACTGTATAGACTGCGATTGCTCACTGGAGTTACCAAAAATTTAGCTCCTTCAAAGAATATCCTATGAGTTTTAAATTATAAAACCTAATAAAAACAAAATAAATAAATAAATAAATAAAAACTGAAATAAACACGCAATTCAAACAAGAATTTAAAAGAAGAGATGGGATTCTTGCACCAGGTGTCCAAGACGCATCTTTAATTTTGTCTCTTCTTCCAACTAAATTCTTGAGAAACCTGACAAACAAGAAGAAAACAATTGAAAAAAAATAAAATAAAATAACAACTGAAAAAAGCAAAAACACAAACATCAGAAAACAGGGAGGCAAAAGTAAGTGAAAGTGTAAGCATGCTCCCTTTTAAAAAAAAAACGTGCTCGCAATTTGCGCCGGAAATGAAGGGATCCGAGAGAAAAGAGCACAGGATAGCACCCTCGAGATCCGAAGTGCTTTCGGCTCCCTCGTCTGTATAAGTCTATTTAAACTCATCTCGGTGAAGTAGAAGAGCACCCCGCATTTCTTCCTGCAAATTCAGAGAAAAACATCAAAAAATCCAAAAACAAAACAATGGCATCCTCATGCACTCACCTTGATGATCTTAACCTTGAATTGTCCCTTGCGCCACCGAATGCGCAGATAAGGGTTCCTCCAAACCATGTCTTCCCAAACTCCACATATCATCACGGTACGGCCTCAAACTTTGCTGAGATAATACCGAACTTTTCTGAGGCAATGCCGAACAGAGCAGCGCTGCTGGGAGGCATGATTGGTAACAAGCTCACACCGACAGATCATCTGCATGTGGCACAGAGGTCTGACAAGGCAGCGGTGGAGGAGTCCCACAATTTAACTGTACTCCACACGGTCTCGGCTACCAATTTGGGCATGCGATTGCTGGCGAGAACACGAGAGTGTGCCGCGATGAGCGAGGAAATAGCTTCCTTGAAGGCTATGGTGGCGGACTTGCAGAAGCGGCTTTATTGTGCCAATCAGCACGTGGAAGCACTGCAGAGAAAAAATGAGGACCATGTGGAGCTGCTGCAGATTCTGCAAGTAAGAGAAAACAGAGGCATGCCATGAAGATGAAGATGAAGATGAAGAAGTTGTTTTTATTTTTAATTTACTTGAATGTTTTTTTGTTTTTGTTTTTTAAACTTTTTATCTTTTTGAATGCAATGTTTGAATAAAAATGTGTTTTTAACACTCAGAAATAAACTAACTAACCACACCACATAAATAAATAAACTAACCTAATAAAACAAAAAAAACATAAAAGAAAACCAAGAAGTTCCAAATTGAATTTTTTTTTTAATTTTTGTTTTTGTTTTTTTTTGTTATTATTATTTACAACTAACTGACCACACAAAGAAAAAAAACAACAAAGAAGTTCCAAATTGCAATTTACAAGGAAAAATAAAAACCCAAATTTCAATTTTCAATTTTTTTATATAATATTTATTATTATTGTTTTTAAAACACACAAATATACAAGCAACTCACGGATGACCAGTTAAGGGCCTCAGAAAACACAGCCAGGGGATCCGGGAAGGTTGGATATGTTATAGTACACACCAATTGGAACAACTTGCATGAAGAATGTGGCCTCATTCGAGCTATGTAGGTTGTTGAAACAAAGCTTGCAATATGACCTACGGAACTGGACTGGCAGGGGGCTGTAGCCAAAATGAGTTTGTCTTTAAGCTCTTCATCCATTCATCCAAATTAGGCCTTAACATGCTTGAATTGCATGAATTATGCTCTCTAAAGCCATCATTATTACCTAAAGCTCAATGAACTGAAAGATAAACACAAAAAGGATTAAAAGCACAAGTTTAACTCAAAAACATAACCAAATCATAAGCTAGAAGGGTACAAAATGATATACAATTATGAACCGATCTAATACCCCCAAACCTAGATTTTGCTAGTCCTCGAGCAAAACAACACAAAACAAAGTTAAAAACAAAACAAGAAGTTAACTAGACCACTTTCGTAGGTAACTCGATTGCATTGAGCATATGCAACAAGCCTTTAAACCTCTAGGCATCCCTAGTAGGAGGAGTTGTGTCTCCTGAGGGTTTAACAGATACGATACCCACAAACGTTTTACTGACTCTGTAAAACAAGGTAATTAGAAAACTTAAAAGATTGTTAGTCCTTAAGCAAAATAAAAAACAAAAACAAAAAAAAAAAAAAAAAAAAACATTAACAAAAACAAAACAAAAAAACAAAACAAAACAAAACAAAACAAAAAAAATTACAAAAATAAAAAGAACTCAAAACAATCTTTCCGAACATTTTCTGAAGAGAAATGACTCATGCACATGACTCAAAAGTTTTAACAATAAAAGCTCAATTTTAAACATTATTCACAAAGCGGCAAAGTTCAAAACATAATATGCTCAAAGTGTGGTAGTGTGATAGCCAAATGCAACAAATTCCCCAATCTTAGTTTTCACACAATTTCAAAAATCATACAAAGCACAAGTTCAACTTCAAATCTCACCAAAGTTGTCCTCTCACAAATGAATCACTCGGAAGAGGGCTATAATGCAACACTCAGTTATAAACATGAGATTAGAGTTAAACCATAAAGACTTAACTCGAAATAGAAAGATGAAGAACTTGCATTAATATGATCTCAAGAAGGATGCCAAACACTTAAAAGTAGAAAAATGAATGCAATTCAACCACATGACATTTAAGATCAATTGAGGTCTTTAACATAGGTTGTAATGGGGCCAAGGGTGTAAGGTGAGTAAGCAATGAAAGGTATGGATAAAACAAAGTCCAAGGAACTCAAAATATAAGAGCATAAAACAATTGTTTACAAGACTTCGAATCATCACGATTAGATTTTTTCTTTTACACGATCAAAACTCCTTATACCTTCATTTACAATTATTCATACTCCTTTCCTTGAATTGAACAAACACCAATTTATTTTGAAGGCCCAAAAATGAAACCCAAAAATGAAATTTCATTCAACCACCACTTAATCACAACTTTTCTCTTTTCTTTCACCAAATGTGTGATATATATATATTTTTTTTTTCTTTCGAAATGTAACACCCATTCCCTATGAGTTCCTTAGAAAGGTAAATATTTGTTTTTCGGGCTAAGGCGAGGAAATATAATTGGTAAATGAAAGAAAAGGTTTACATGTAGGCTCAAAATGGTTAACAATGGAAAATCATGCTTAAGCATGCATAAGGTTAGCTTGAAAGGCACAAACGATCCAAAGAGGGCCTTAATATCACTTCTTAAATGTCATGAAATCAAATTGCATAAGAATGAATGACTTTTAAGTGTTCAACCAAATCAATGAATAATGAGATCAAACAACAACTTTGATGACAAGAAAATATGAGTATGTATATAACACTCATGAATTGAAGTACAAGGCTCAAAAGCTCACTTTATATAGTTGGTTAAATAAGTCTAATTTATGATTCATACAATTCTTTAGATCATGCAAATCCTTTAATTGGAAAATTATGAAACAAATGGCAAGTGCAAAGAAGGTTTCGAACATGTCATGCTAGAACGATGCCAAATTAATTAATTAATTAATTAATATTTTTTACAATAAAAATTTACAAGGCAAAAATAAATAATAAATAAAATTTAATTTTTTATTTAAGTCATGCAACATTTATCACAATCTCATCAAATGTGTTCGGAAAGTGACTAAACAAAACAAGATTCAAAACAAGAAAGAAATTAATTAATTTTTTTTTAAAATTTTAAGAAAAACCAAGTTTACTTGCTAAACTCCAATATGGTTCCGTTGCCGGGACATGAACCCGCAAGTGCACGAACCGTTGGTAGTTTAGCGTATGTAAGTGCGAGGTCGATTCCACAGGGATTGGTGATTGAATGATCCAATTTAGTTTCCCTACACAAAATAGAAACAAAAACAAAGAACATAAAACAAGGAAGAAAGAAATAAGTAACTCAAGCAAATAAGTTCCCAAGTTCAATTTAGATTAATGGATTGATTCTAGCTAAAGTATGATTAAGCCATGGTGTGTGGTCATAACCTTGTGTTCCTAATTCCCTAATTTGATCATTTGTTGTCTAACCTAAAATTAAGCATTAGGAACCCATTAAGCATAGAAGAACATTTTAAACAACCAAGTATGTATCTAATCCCTGTTGTCGAATGTCCATACATACTCTTCCTATTCATAGTTCAATTCGAATTAAAGCATGGTGTATACTCTTAATTCAAACCAAGATAGCTAACATGCAAGCCTAAATGGTGATCAATCATTCAAACTAGCATATTAACTTATAAGCATAATGAATAAGAACAAAAACCATAATTGAAACTTGAAAACTAATTAAACTTGAATACTTAAGAAAGAATGTACATTACAAGAAAAATAAATTACAACTAAGAAAACATTAAAGAAAGCTAGATTTGAGAACTAGAAAGCAAAACTAAGAGAATTTGAGGGAGAGAAGGGAAGGGAGCTCTAGAGAAGTGTTTGAGAGCTCCCCCCCTTGGGGTGTGTTTACAAGCTTAGAGAACTTCCCTATTTATAGGCCTAGGGGAAGTGAAAATCTGAATTCAATATGGCTAATGCATACAACACTTGTTTTATAAAATCTGAAATGGTTGATGCACTTGTATTAGAAAATCTTGAATTGGTTGATGCACTTCACCAATAGATCCCACCAGCAGCCCTAGCTCATCTTCATGTCACCATGACCAAGCTTCCAACCAGAAATGATAGCTCATACCTAGCTCACCATGACCAAGCATCCAACCAGCACATGCTGAGGTCAGCATGACCAGCAACTTCAAGGGCTTACAACTTGGGCTTCTCTTAATAAAATTAGGACTTTAAGCACTCGAAATTGAAGTTCAGAATGTCTTCTTTCTAGCCATATGTTATTTGGGCCAATCCAAGGTCGGAGGAAGAAGTTAAGGCCGAAACAAATTGCTAACTCATTTTCCGCGCTGATAAGATCCATCCTGAGCATGGTTCTGTGTTTGCTAGGTAACGGACTCCAGATTTATCCAATGGGGCTGAATTTTGGATATGTTATAGTACACACCAATTGGAACAACTTGCATGAAGAATGTGGCCTCATTCGAGCTATGTAGGTTGCTGAAACAAGGCTTGACATATGACCTACGAAACTGGACTGGCAGGGGGCTGTAGCCAAAATGAGTTTGTCTTTAAGCTCTTCTTCCCTTTATCCAAATCAGGCTTTAACATGCATGGATTGCATCATTTCCTATCCAAAGCCATCATTGTTCCCTAAAGCTGAAAGATAAACACAAAAAGGATTAAAAGTACAAGTTTAACTCAAAAACATAACCAAATCATAAGCTAGAAGGGTACAAAATGATATACAATTATGAACCGATCACCTTTCAAGGGCCTACGGCACACCCGACCAAAGGTGCATAAACCTTTACCACAAGCCGAAAAATCCAACGCCACGTGTGGTAAAGTAACAGTAACTAATATCCAAGTGACCCTATACACCGGAAAATCCAACACTACGTAAGGGTAAAGTAACCAATATCAAATGTGTTCGGATTCTTTACCACACGCTGGAAAATCTAACGCCACGTATGGTAAAGTAACCAGTAATCAGTATCCAAGGGAGCCCACACACCGAAAATTCCAATGCCATGTGTGGGTAGAGTAATAGTAATCAATATTCAAGTGAGCCCACATGTCGGAAAATTGAACGCCACGTGTGGTTAAAGTAACAGTAATCAATATTCAAGTGAGCCCAAACGCCAGAAAATCTAACGCCACGTGTGAGTAAAGTAACCAGGGAAGATACGTAGGATGGTGAGATTCACAACCCATATATATATATATATATATATATATATATATATATATATATAATAATAATAATAATAATAAAAAATAATATACCCTCCCTTAATTCAATTTTTCCAAATTCTCAATATTCCAATGTACCCAAATATTTATTCAAAGTATAGAAAATAGACTCTCACAAGCATAAATTCAATAAAGACCCAAAATATTCATAGTCTCAATAATCAAAATAATACAAAGTATATAAATATGCAAGACAATCCATAAAACACTTTCAAAATCAAACCCCATATCACCCAATTCATATATTTTAATAACAACCATAATAATAATAATACTCCCAGGAAAAACCATCACATTCTGATAAAATCATAGTCGAGTCCCAAGACTCGCTTTCACAACCAATCAATCAAGTATCCCAAATGTTAGATATATACCCTAGAAGCCAATATAAAATGGATAATTATAAGGAAATAATATACAATAGTAAAGGGGCAAGAACATTGCTTTAGATACATAACGTACACAAAGTAACAAGTCCGTGGATTTAGATATAAATGAAAAGTGGTCTAAAGAAGTTAGATGCACGAGACCTTTCCACACATATTTTCCATTGCTCACAATACTTCAAACACAACCAAAAGGGGGAAGGGACAGAGTCTAAGGATCAAACTATACCAAAACAAGAAATTCGACGAACACAACACACCAAACCCAAAAAAAGTGAGGTAACTCAAAAGGCAATGACAATTACGATTCTGGAAGGATAGAAGGAAGGGGAAGGAAAGAAGGAAGAGGAAGGAACTTACCAAACACTAGCTCGAAACTGGGGCTCCTCTCTGCAACAGTGGCACATCGACGGAATCACTCGAAACTCTACTCAAAAGCTCTCAAAAGGGATTAATGGCGAAGAGCAAATGTTCAAATCGCTGGCTGCTCCGAGCTTTTTATATGACAACGACCACGAAATCTCCCCCATTCGCGCATCGACTACACCCTTTAAGATGGCCACACGTGGCCACACCATAGCAACCGTCAGATGAAGCGATGGGGCACGCTTCGATGCGTCCCTTCGACAGGTCTGATGTCAGAGGACATTTATTGCATCTCTGCTCAGCCAATCAACCACGGCCATGTCACACCCACTCGAGTACCCCAAATTTCAAAACTTGCTCCACAGAAAATTCTCAAAGGAGCCTTACTCAGTTGAGGACTTGGGGGCTACTCGACCTGACCTGTGTCGATCATGCCATTTGAAAAAGGCTCGGCTTACTCAAAAAGTAACTATGGAACAAACTCCCCACCCAAGATCAGCTCCTTGAGTTGAGAGTTGGAGGGATACTGAGAGCCGAGCCTATTACAGTACGCCACGTGGCCATATCATGGCTAGGTTACCCTCGTACCGACCCGATCAGTTATAATGCTCTGGGCGTCGATAAAAGGCCTCCCAGCCAGAATCTGATGGGACAAGGTGCGAATCAGTGCTCGGGTGTTCGAACACCGACCCGACCAGAATCCTTTTATTTTCTTTTATCGAATATTTTGATCTTTGAGACTTCACATTTCTTATGGTGGAAAGTGAGTGCGAAGTGGGGGCTATTTGCGTTAGAGGCATTTTTTTAGTAGAACTGCCACATATGGCAACTCTCTTATAGTCATAAGATTGGGACTAGGTGGGGTTGAATGTGACCGAAGTGCAAGGGGTCCTACTCTTTAGTGACTACAATTGCGCACAACCCATGTGATCAGGCAGCCCTACCCAAGATTTTTTTCCTTGTGTGAGTTTCAAGTTTTTAACTTATTGAGCCACATCTCTAGGCATTCATCTATTTACGTCCAAATAAAGTTTTTCTTTAATTACCAGTAAGGTAAAAGGAAGATTCATTCAAATTCTAGCCTTGAATACGTGTAGGGTAAGTACTTTTCACTACAACTAAAGCTACAATCTTCATTTTAAATGCAAAATTTCTCATGTAGATTGGCACGCACTTTTATATGTCCACGCAATTTCTTCAAGACACTCAAAACACATTTCTAATTCCATTTTCCTCAAATTTACAAGGAGTTGGCATTTAAACCGATAAACTAGACCTAATGGAAAAGTTTATTATATAGATCAAATACAAAACATACAATCATAAAGTACATATTTTGTGCTTGCATCTCAAGTGGTTAAGAGGGTTTCTTCCCCACATATAATGTTATGTATTCAATTCTACGCTCTTCCAATAGCCCTGTATTGATAAGTTTGTTGAAATTAAGTTATCTGCTTGACCTATTTACCTTAATTTTGTTTTTTTTTTTTCTCTACTACTTATTTAATAAATTTAAAATAGGCTATGAAAAACCTAAAAATTTCGAAACTACGAATAAATTTTTTTGACGAGCATGACCAAGAATTATTGTTAGTTTGATGACACAAAAAAGATTGCGGAAAACCCATGCCATTAGTAGGAGATGAACAATCCCCATAAAATCGTTTATTGTTTTCATTTCTACTAGAGGTGCAAGTTGGATGGTAAATTTCAATTCCGGCTGATTCCAATTCGAAATTTTCTAATTTTTGCACTTCAAAATCAAATATGACAGTAAAAAGTTTTGAAATTAAAAAATTGGATTGGAATCGGAACACAACTCAAGACTCTAAAAATTCCGAATTCTGAAATATATTGGGGTTTCAATTTTGAGCCGATCTTAGAGTTTCAAATGGTGAAAGCATGTTTAAAGTTTCAAATGGTGAAAGCATGTTTAAAATTTATGGCCACCAGAGCTCCTATACTCGAACTTTTCTCTGAATCTGAATGTTATGTCTTATATTTTTGTATTTCTTTTCTTCTTCTTCTACATGCCATCAATATATTAATGCTGAGGTAAGTGTTTTGTTTATTCTTTGTCTACATGCAATCAGTACTGTTTCCTCTTGTTCTAGCTTTTTTCTTTATATCCACCTATGAAGCAAAGATACTCTTATTTATAAATTATAATAGGTTCGTATCCCGCCTCGGATATGCCCGTTGAAGTGGCGTTCTCATCCCCAACACGCCTGCTGTGGCGTGAATAAATTATATTTTTAAGAATGTGAATCCTCGTTCTCCTCAACACTGGTCTAAATCCGCTCATGAAGTCGAAAAACCCAACTTGTGTACTTCGTTCTGAGATTATTTTATTCTCGTCAATGATGGTTTCCATGCTTCCATTAGTATTTTCAGTGGTTCTTGGTAGTGGCTGCGTAATTTTAGCATCATTTTCATTTGTAGAGGGACGAATAGGTCTTCTTGTTGTCATCTCCTTGTGTAGTTGTTCAGGTTCATTTGGAGACCCATCTTATAACAGATAGGGTTCATCATTGCGCTGGGCTAGGCTGACCCAACCCTAAATTTTCGAGTTTGGACTGAGCTAGGGTTGTGCCAATAGAGTAATGAGTGTGATGATGAAAGTTGTGTGCTTGGCGATTGTTTTTTTTATGTGTATGGATATGAAAAATATAGTTTTTTTATATTTTTTGTTCCAGCCTTAGAGGCTTTTGGATTGTCCCAGATCTTTTTCCTCTCAAAAGCATCATTTGATGCTCCGTGGCTCATCTTCATCACGAGAGAGAGGAGTGGGGACCATTAATTTAGGTGCTAGTTCAATGTTTGGGATGAGAGATGAAGTCTTTAAATATTTGTATGCTCAAGACTTCTCAAGGAAGTTGTTGATAATTGAAATTGAAATTGAAAACAAAGAGAGTGTCCTCTCATATTTGTCATAATCTGGCGCCCATTTTTGATCAAAGCTAACTGCTTGTTTTTGTGCCTTCATTGGGCGGCCATACATATCTTCCTTAGGCAATTGTAGCACGCCTCTCATAACATTCAGCCCAATATTGCAATTAAAATGTGTTTAATCATCAATCGTACGGACAAGCCCAAGATATATTACCCTTTTTTTTTTTTTTTTCAATCAGATTGTGAGTTTCATTAGCTTCATTCGAATATCTCCTCAAAGTCATGCTCAGAGGCATTTTTATTTGGAAGAAGGTTGCAGAGGCGTTTAAAAAGAAACGAAGAAGAGATACTCCTATGACAGAAAATGTAACGCCGTAAACAATGTTGTTAACGTGAGTGGAGTTGAGGAAGTACAAAAACTAATTTGTCCAATGCAAATCGGGTACAAATTCAAGGTTAATGCTCTTGAAAACCCTCCCAAATTGCCAAGCAAGCGATATGACTAATAATTGGGCTGGACTTTTCCAAAAGGGGCCTAGGCTTTTTACCATTCACAATCACCATTTTTCACCGTTCTTCCAAGGTTCTACTAATGCCTCATCCGCTCCTTCCCCGCCAGACGGCCGCTCGTGGTTCAGGTTTTAAAGGCAGTATCTGCTTGCTGTCTCTCCCTTCTGGGGCAGAGTGATTTTGTTGATTACTTTGTGAAGAATCAGTTTCTGTCTCTCTCTTCTGGGGCAGAGTGACTTTGTTGCTTACTTTGTTGATTACTTTGTTTGTTGTTCTGGTTTGTTATTATTCTATTTCCCTGTTTCACAACCGAACTCTGGTAGGTTTGTTTCTTTTGGGAGTTGATTTTTTTTTTTATATTACTTATATCCTTTTTAAGTTTTGCAGATTGCTGTCTATTGAGTCTGCTCTTTCGCAATCTCTAGTGCCTACTAGGCATGACCATGAGGATTTTAGTGATGATATTGATGTGCTGATGGCCTTGCGTTCGGACTTTCATTTTTGTTTGTTGAGGTGGCTCTCAGAGATGATGGAGATTGTGTGGGTCGATGCTTGCAGGTCAGAGTGAGAGTTTTTACCCAATCTCTTTGGAGGGCTGGACTACTTCCGGGCTTCTCTGGATCTTCGTTCATGGAGGACACGACGGATGTTGGTGATCATCGCCTTCCTGTTCGTTTCTTGGCCGTGGATGTGCCATCGGTTGAGACGGTTGGTATTAGTCAGTTACCAGCCGTTGTAGCGTTCTTCCTACTAACATCAGACAGTTATCAGTCACGTGGATTTCTTTTGTCTTATCCTATTTTTAGAGGCCCAGTTTTCTGAGCCTGTTGGATTGGAGTTGGGCTTTTCTGTCAAGTTGACTTTTTGTCCAACCCATGGATTTTAGTCTTGGGGGCTTTTAACCTTTTTCCTTGATTTCTTCTGTTAGTTCTGGTTTCCCAAATCATGACCATGAGGGCTTTAGTGAGGATATTGATGTGCTATTGGATACCTCTGGGATTTCAGTTTCTTTTGTTCGTGCTGATTTCCCAAGTCAAATTTTTCCTTCGTCTATTCCTTCTCCAGGTTTTTTCAAGTGGGTTTTCCAAGTCTATTCCTATGGTGGTGTGCCTTCCAATTCGGTGGTGTTTAGCCAAGTACAATCTCTTCCTACTGGTCGTGGCTATTGGAAGCGATTTCCGTGACTGATTAGTGGGGTTGAATCTTCTCTTCCCTTGTCCGATGTTACCAATACTGTTGTTCCCTCGGGGGCTCATCCTACTACGTCCGGTTTGAGGTGTGGAGTTTACGGGTCCTAAGAGAGTTAAGGTGCTTCTATCTCAGGAAGCTCAAGTTTGGCTAGAGGATGGTCATTTATGGTTTTCTTTTTGATGTTTTGGCCAATGACAAGTTATTCTCTTATTTTTAAATTTATATTGGGGGTGATGTTGTGGTACTCTTTTTCCTTGACCGGATTTTCCTCCATTTGGGGGTTTTTAAAGGCAAGGTTTTAACGAGGCCACTCTTGTTGCATCACTAAAGTCCAGTTCTTACTTTTGTACCCTGACATTGTTGTTTCAATAAAGTTATCTTTACTTGATCAAAAAAAAAAAAAAAAGGTCCACGCTAGTTCAGTTATGTTTTTTTTCTTCTTTTTAATTATGAGTAAATTTGTTCTTTGTTTTAAAGATGATGTGTCAATTTAAAATTCCTTAAATTAAATTTTAATGAGGTGACATACAGAGAGAAGATAATTGCAAAGAGAATCCAAGCAGATGATCCAGATCCCATCCATTCACCCCACAAAGATGTTCAGTTGCTATTAGCTCACAAATTAGGCTGGTATTTAATTATTTTTATTATTAATAAATGTTGATAATTTTTCAGGTCAACAAATATATACCAATGTTAATTTAGTGAAATATTTCTTTGAATTTGCTCTGGAATATTTGCTCAAAGTCCAATTATTAGAGGATATAGGTACGGGGTGTGACAGTTCTAATAATTTTTTCGACATGGATATTATTGGAATTTGACAAGGAATCTAAATTATTACTTTGCCTACACTAAATTACAGAAATCTTATTGTATTGGCTCAAAGTGCTATATAAAAAGTGGTTGTTTGTACCATGTATTTGTACATGGTGGTGGTTGATGTAAGGGACTGACCGAGCCGAATTAACCACTAGCACCGCGATGTGGACTCAAAGCCCACACAAGCCACACTAGCTTAGGCGGACCACTCGAACCGGACGAGCACTAAAACCACGCAGCTCCGTAATGATATGGGTAGGAGACATCAAGGGTATCTTGCTACATATACCTTGGAAAGTCCCGGCCAACCACCCCGAGGGAAGCCTCACTCAGAGACTTAGGAGCTGCAAATGATTGAAGACGTCCGTTACGAGAGGAAATTATCAATCATTCTGAGAAGATGAATGAAAGCATATTGATCAACTTCACTTTGTGTTCTTCCATATCCCAATCTTTATTTTCATTTTGATCCATGTAACATTGCACCCCCTCTAGGATCAAAGTTTTACGTTGACCACCAGTCAACACTGGTGATTATTCAAATTGCTGCTTTCCAAATTTGATGTAAAATGTATTGTAGAATTTATCCACAAGCATGGCCACTTAAAAAATGTCGGTCGGGGCCCCCTTTGCATTATGACAAGAGAGGTTCTCTTCTGTCCTGCATGTGATCAAAACAGAAGTTCAACGCTATTTGTTCCACACGGAGTACCTTTTGACTTCACAATCCATCGTTTATTTATCATTTTTTGTGTGATTAGGATTGAATGTGCGGTGAGGGCAAATTGCAGACAACCCTCATCCAAAGTCTCCAAACCAATAGTAAGCGGGCTGCACATATTTTCTTGGTCAAAAGTCACTTTTGGTCTATGTAGTTTGGCACTTCAACCACTTTTGACCCTGTAGTTTCAATTTCATCACTTTTAATCCTGCAGTTTTATATTTGGAGCAATTCAAGGACAATATAAATTTTTTGTTAATTTCTTTAACAGAGCAATCATGTGCCCCTCATGTGGAGGGGCAATATTGTCAGACCAAACGAGCCCTTTTATCAGTGCAGTTATCATACAATCCATCTGGCTTTATTATTGCTAAACTTTTTTCCTTCTCTGCAGACCCATCAGACCTATATTTTGTTTGAAACATTAAATACAAGAAGATAGAGTAGACTCATATCCTGTTTGGTTGTGAGGAAAATGTAACAATAAATGTATGGAAAAGCAAGAAATTTTGCAATTTTGAAATATGCTATCGATATTTATCCGATGTGGGATATTATCTCGATATCAAATCATAAACTTTCTTTCATTTTCTGGTGTTATTTCAGCTTCCAACAGGGGGTTTTTACTTTTGGTAATCAAAAGAGAAAGTTGAAGCCTTTGCTATAATTACCTGCAAGGGAGAGACAGAGAGACCACAAGGATGACGATGAAGAGAAAATTGGAGAGGAACAGAACTGTGGGGAGCATCGCGTAGCAGTAGATTCACTGTAAAAGCAATCAATTTACCAGATTATCAACAATTAGAAATTGTAGAATCAGATAATTGACTGTTTGGTTGCCCAAATTGCCATGAAGATTGATACTTTTCGATCTGAGAGAGAGAGATTACGTTTTCTCGGTAACGAAACATAAATTCACAATTGAATAGGAAAATAAAAAGATCCACGGTTTTCTCAACAAAAAATAGATGCACGGGAAAGGAAAAAAAAATGGACAAACCAGAAAATGACAACTTCGAACACGCTGAACTCAAGGCTGAGAGTTTCAGTCAAACTTGAACTCGACGCATATTAGTGTGGGGTTTTGGTCTGACAGTATTGCCCCTTCACGTGAGGGGCACATAATTGCTCCGTTAAATTAACAGAAATTTTATATTGTCCTCGAATTGCTCCAAATATGAAACTACATGGTCAAAAGTGACGAAATTGAAACTACAGGGTCAAAAGTGGTTGAAGTGCCAAACTACAAGGACCAAAAGTGACTTTTGGCCTATTTATTATTTACAACGCCACCATGTATATAATAGCAACTTATTCCATTTTCAAGAGGAGGTCCATGCTCTCTTAGACACACGTTCAAAACATCTAGTCCCTATTGCTAATTGAACATAAGAACTCTACAGAGAATAGAAGACTTTTCTTTTGAGCTTTCATCAATGGCAAGTAAGTATTATGATTAATATTTTAATTTGATTCAAGATCTTTTCCTTGATGTGATTCTATATGTGTGTGTAGGGTTTAAGGAATTTATGTAATTAGTTTACAATAGTAACTTCCATGTATTGAAAGATTGTCTTCCATCTGATTTTGGAGTATTTGCCTCCACTTATTTGAAGATCTTTCCATTTTTATTTTTGCATATACATAAGATGGGTCTCGACCTGAAGCTGGACAAAGCCTCCAGGACCAGGAGAGGGTAAGAAACCGTTTTCCTGGTCCCCCTAGAAAGATTTCTGAACAAGAGCCCCAAGGAGAAAGAACTGAACAACAGCTCCAGAAAAAGAAAAAAAAACAGGCAGAAAATATTGATAAAAGGACGGGTGGAAACCACAACAGTATTTCTGGCAATAGAATTTATGGAAAACACAGTAGTAACGTTGGGATTAGCAACGTTGGCAACGTTGGCTACAACTGGTCGAGCGTACTATTTCTTCTTGGTCTTATTCTTCTTATTCTAGCTTTGTTTTTTCTTTTTCATTTTATATATTAACGGTGAGTAAGCAAAACAAAAAAATGAAGCAAGTGCGGTATGAGTGAAAAAAAGGCACAACCAAGAAGAAAAAGAAGAAGAAGAGAAAAACCAATAAGTGAGAAAGAAAGGTTCGGCTTGGAGTTTCTCGTACTATTACGCAGCGGAAGGGTTTTGGAGATGTATGGCCACCAGAGCTCCTATATGCTCAAACTTTTTTTTGCGTTACTTTCTCTGAATCTGAATCTTATTTCTCTTATATATATATATATATATATATATATATATATATATTTATGTATTTCTTCTTCTTCTACATGCCATAAGTATATTGATACATGCTGAGTAAGTATTATTTCTTTTTCTTCTTGTGTACTTGCCATAAACATTTCTGAATTCTGTAATATATTTGGGGTTCAAGCTTGTACATAATGACTAGTTTCATGTTGAATTTGATATAACTTAATGATCAAAATAGACATAGACGGATGAGCTATTTCATAAAGGACAACGACATATAAATTATATCATATAATAGTTTTTTGAGCCTTTTCATATAATTTTTCAATTTTGAGCCAACTTTAACCATTGAAATCATTAGATATGTTTAAAACTTTCAATGATTTTCTGAATTTGAATGGATGTTGAAATTCTGAAATTTTTGGAACATAATTGGAAAAGAATTTTCATTCCGATTTTTTTTTGGAATGGGATTGGAATCCTCTTATTCCGATCTGATCTGTTCGAAAATCAGCCCTAGAGAAACATATCCTTTTCACTCTCCCTTCCTCTTTTGAAGAGGAGGGGAGGAGAGGTTTAGGGTAAATAAACCTTAATTACAATAGGACTAAATAAACTGGTAAGTAACCAAAATCCTAATTAAGTAAGGAACCCAAGTCCTAATTAACTAAGGACTCGCCAAGTCTTGTCCTCCATCCTACCATAGTGATAGTCAATGTCGGTAGTACCGGCAATGTGGACATGTAACTTTTTAAACTTAACGGTGATTGAATGAAGATTATGCTTATAATTCTCCTTCAACTATATAAAACTGTTATTAGAGAACTTGGAGGAAGAGAGAAGAAACAATCATGGGTTAGACTGAAATTAGTTCGTTTTAGGGTCTGATGTTGATAAGCCATAAATCCAGAGATTCATTTTGGACAATTAAGCTTTCATAAACTGTTTGTTTTTAAGATTCAAAAAGAGTTATGCCAAGATAAAATAAGGGACACGTACGTAATGCCAAGACACAGCAATGTCACAGTTCAAACTACAGAGACCACTCGCTGGTATTTGAATACGTGAAGTGTGAACAAAACTCTTGGTTCAAACTTGAAAAGCAAGAGCAGTATATGCACATGGTAGAACCACCAATAATGTTCACTATTATTACTACAGCAAAAGTTGCGGTTCGCAATAAAACAAAAGAAGCCAGCATTTTGTTGTAGTAACCTCAAGGGCTCGATAGATAAAAACAAAAAACAAATAAAACAAAAGAAGCCAGCATTTTAAACTCAGGGGTTCGATAGATAAACCCTCTAAGGTACCTCTATTTTATTTTACTCTTATCATATAGTTTCTTTTGTTTAATATGAAGCAGTTGCACAGTGCCCATCCGGATATGAGTTGTTGTTCTTCCGGTCCATTTTTAAGTGAATTGTTACTGTAAATTCCAATTATGCCGCTAGAAGTAAAGAGGACTACACACCACCCCTCCCCACGCAAGTAATTTCCAAGCCTTATATGTAGCCGTTTTGTACCACTTGTTTTCATTTATAAAAATAATAAGGAATTTATAGTTCAAGTGATTAAGAATGTTTATCTATACATTCAAGTTTTACATTCGATTCCCATCTTTCTAAATATCGCTTGTAACAATTAGTTAAAAAATTCATATATATATATATATATATATATATATGAATTGTAAGAGCACACAACCATGGTGACTTTAAAACATTGAAGATAGCTAAGAACCCATTAAGATTTGTGGAAAACATTGAAGATATAACAAAGAGTAATAAATAAATCCATGTATATAACAGTAACTTATTCCATTTTCATAAGAACTCTACAGAGAAATAGAAGACTTTTCTTTTGAGCTTTCATCAGTGGCAGGTAAGTACTACATATTATGATTAATATTTTTATTTGATTCAAGATCTTTTCCTTGATGTGATTCTATGTGTGTATAGAGGAACCAGTAAAGGGTTTTGTTGCCATCTCCTTGTGCATGTATTCAGCTTCATTTGGAGACACATCTTGTATAGAGGTAATGATAAAAAAAGAAATAATAAATAAAAAAGTCCTGATAATCAACTTGGATTAGTATAGTCAAGACTCAAAAGGTATTTTATAAATTATCTTTAGACAAATGTAATCGCATGATGACAAATGCTAATTAATTATGTAAACTTTATTAATCATAAACAACTAAAAACACTAACCCCATCAAATTTTTATTGTTATCATCAAATTTCTAAAAACACTAAACCCTAGGAAGTTCACACCCACATGCGCCAAAGTCTTTTACTCACTTCTATTCTTTATTGAACTTACTAATGGGTGTAAACTGCTGTTGAGAGAGTACTAGTGTGAAAGGGTGGACTTAGGGTTAGGAGAGGGAGTGTTCGGTTGAGGAATTTTTTCAAGGAATTGATCAAACCTTAAAAGGGGCAAATGGAAGTAAAACGCTTAAAATCAAAACTACTGGTGCATTCACTAGATGGGACTCTGATGGGACTGAATCTAATGGCAGATATGTAGTGACAATATTCAAATACGCTATATTTCATGTTTTTTTACCAGGTGTGACACGAACCTTAAAATTTTTAAAGCAAACACACAAATAAAAATTGCAAAAATATACAAAAAAATCTTGCATTTCCTCCTCAAATTATAAAAAATGTCGATTTGTTCCTGCATGGTCCTTTCACACAACCTAGGTAGATTTATGTCATTTAGAACAGAGTTACAGGTATGGGTGAAGTGAGAGTGTGAAGTTGTGTTTAATGATACTTTTCAAGTGTCCAAAAAATTGATATACTTTTATTTTTACTTTTTTATATATAAGCCATTCACCTCATTGTGGTAATTTTAGTAGTCATTTGTGAAGAGAAAAATTTTACTTGTCATTTTATTACAAACAAATTTATGAGTGTGAACATATAATTTGTCAAATTCCTTTTATTTTCTTTTATCGAATATTTTGGTCTTTGAAACTTCACATTTCTTATGGTGAAAAGCAAAGTGCAAAGTAGGGACTGTTCGTGTTAGAGGCATGTTTGGGTAAGACTACCGCATACGACAACTCTCTTATACTCATAGGGTTGGGACTAAGTAGGGTTGAATGTGACCAAAGTGCAATGGCCCTACTCTTTTAGTGACTACAATTGCGCACAACCCATGTGATCAGGCAGCCCTACCCAAGATTTTATCCTTGTGTGAGTTTCAACTTTTTAACTTATTGAGCCACATCTCTAGGCATTCATCTATTTACCCTGTATTGATAAGTTCTATATTCAATTTACTAACCCTCTATTGATAAGTTTGTTGAAATTGAGAAAGTTCTATCTGCTCAATCTCTTTACCTAAATTTTGTTTTTGTTTTCTGTACTACTTATTTAATAAATTTAAAATAGGCTATGATAAACCTAAAAAAATTCGAAACTATGAATAAATTTTTTTGACGAACATGACCAAGAATTATTGTTAGCACTACCACATTTTACAGTTTGCGCGACGAATACTAATTAGTCGCTCAAACAACAAATCAGTCGCACAAATAACAGCGCGACAGCAATAGCGTCGCGCAAAATTAGTCGTGCAAAGATCGTAAAGAAAGACTTTGCGCGACAGACGTTATGTACATTCGTCGCGTAGTGAACTTCGTTGCACCAACGGTTTTGGGACAGTCTTTCTTTCGTTGCTCAACCCATTGCGCGACGAATCATTAAACATCGCACCAACATAGTGCGACGATTTATCTGCGTCGCACAACCATTTTAGGGACGACACTTATGTCGTCGCGCAAATTGTTTGTGCGACGAATAAGTAGTTGTCGCAGAAACACAATGCGACGATGTATCTTCGTCGCGCAAATACTAAGCGACGAAATTGTACTCGTCGCATTTCCATAAGGGGACGAAATATTTCTTCGCGCAAACGTAAAATATATTGTTTTATAATTTAGTTATACGGGTTTGTATTTTCCTTTAAATGATTTTGCGCGACGACTATTATTTTCTTCGCTCAAAATTAGTAATTAAATTACTTTTTTTTTAAAAATTTATAATTAAATGAAATTACAATAAAAAAATGTAATCAAGAGAAATTTTTTGTTATAACATAATATAGAGTAAAATACAAGAGAAATGTTTTAAAATGTAATTAAGAAAGTATAAAACTAATCAAACATTGTTTGATAATCTACTTGGTCTCCGATCTGGACATTGTGGACAGGGGCAGAGGTTTGGTGGCCATGCTCGAGTTGGAAGGGGGAGCAAAAGACGGTACAGGAATGCCGGACTGGGAGAGGGACTTTAAAAACTAATCCATTTGGGACATCCGAGCTTCAAGCTGGGACATCTGGGCCACCTTGGCTTCAAGTTGGTCCATATGGGCCACTCGGGCTTGAAGCTGGTCTATCTGGGACATTCGGGCTTCAAACTGGGCCATCATTGCTGTCATAACACTGTTTGACTGGGCCGATGAACGGGGTCTAGGTTCCCGCCGCCGGGCATTCCCCATCCCTTGACAGTATGTCCCTGGCCGCCTCCCGAGAGTCTGATCCAAGGCTTCCGTCAAGATCTGAAACCCCGCATCCTGTGGAGGAGCCACGGACTCGAGCGGCATATCAGGAGGAAGCTGGGAGGCGGACTCCTGAAGAACCAACTGGCTATTCTCAATCATGGTCGTCTGTTTAACATAACATAAAATATTAATTAAAACATTCATATAATAACCATGAAACTTGAACGCGTAAGATAATAATTAAAATTAAAGACTACTTACATGAAGGGACTCCGCCAACTCATTCCCAAGTCGAACATAAACGTCACCAAAGACGTCAATCTCTGGGAATTTGGACCCCTCCTAAATTGAACAAGAGAAAAAAAAAATGTTAGTACGAAAAAAACAAATTAATATTAAAGACATATTAAAAATTAAATAAAAATTATATTATTATTACCTGCCGCCGCGCCTCCATCCTATAGGAGAAGGGCCTAACACCTGAATGGTGGAGAAGAGTCTTCTTCGCCCTATTGCCCTTATTTGCTTTGGCCATCTTCTGTTAAACAAAAAATAAAACGTATTAGTTGAAATTCAAATGAAATATAAAAAATTACAAAACATTAGTAAGAAACGTGTAATAATGTTGAACTTAGTATAAAAAAAATACCACATAATCGGCCCCCTGAAAATGACCACAGAGCCACTCCCAACTATCCTCCCGCCCCTCAAGCTCCTTCGGGCAACCCTCCTGAAGAGCGACCTGCGGATCATCATATGCCTGAAAATGGTGGTGCAGTGCGCTCTTCCACTGCTTGTACCTATCCGCAAACAGTCTGTTGATGTACCCCAACAAATCGTCGTCGAGATTCTCTAAATTGTAGTTGATCTGCAATAAATTAATTACATGCATTAAGTATTAGAAATATATAAAATTGGATGGGAAAACAATTAAAAGGTAGGATACATACCGACAGCTGTCCACGCACCTTGTTCTGCACCTCGTCAAGCATGGCCTTCCAAGACTTCCATTTCATCGGACAATGGGTCCGAATGACTGAACCAACATCGTGGGCCAATGAGCTATGTTGGTCCGCCGTAGATGCAGCTGGATGACGGTCGTCGTATCTGATGTTGATACGAGTGTTGGTCACCCGAGTGACCTTCGCCATATTCAACTGGCGACAAGGTCCCCGGGTGTTCTTCTTGGCTGCAAAGAAATATAAAAATAACGTTACTTAACAAATCATAAAAAAATCATGGTACGAAACATTTGTAGTTGAAGGAAATCTTTACCTGGTTGAGAACCCGACGCACCAGCAGTGGATGTCGAAGCGGTGTCGATCAAGTGGGGAGGGCGATGACGGCGCCTGGCGCTAACAGGTTGCACCACTGAGGACTCTGATGACACCGGTGCATGGGAGACATTGGGAAAAGCTGGGATCTCGTGCAACTGTGCTGGAGCAGTGACAACAGACGTCGCAATCGGGGGAGGCAAACTATGAGGACTCGTCACCGTCTTACGACGTCTGATAAGGTCTGACATCTGCACAACTGATAAGGTCTTAAAATTAAAACATCCTTGGAAAAATTATTTGTATTTTTTTGAAAACAAACCTCAAAACCTAATCAACAACAAATTCAATATTTAAAAAAACGAAAGAAACATGTATTCTTATATAAAAAAAAACATAAGCACATTTTTAAAAAAACCTCAAAACCTAAACCCTAAAAAGACCAATTAATTTGCCAGCACCACAATGCAATTTCAACACCTCCAATCAAATCTGAAATCAACAATCAAAATCCAATACCAAAAAAAAAATTGAAACATATGCTTCCTAACTGTTGGCACCAAAACTGAACAGATAGAGATGAGTGCAACTTACAGGTGACGTGGACGATCTAGAGATCGATTGAGTGTTAGACGCAGATTCTTCCTGTCCTTGGATGCTGATCCTAAATAGAAGGAAGCAGAGACTCGTAAGGTCTATGGAACAGGTGTGGAACCAGCCTAAGACCCTCCGATGCCAAAGTAAGTTTGTTTCTAAGAGCTTTTGCTGCTGACAATATATTTAATATAAAAGTCAAGCTGATAAGTCTTACACCTGTATTGTAGTGAAGGGGCCTATTTATAGAGGGCATTTGGTATGCTCTTAGTACTTAATTTTGATGTGGGACTCGTGGGAGGGCCCTATG